>NC_137103.1:19848825-19878825 GCF_949357685.1 Gobio gobio
AAAAATTATGATAGTAAAAAAATTAAAGATGACACAAATGTATTTTTTTTGTAGATGTTTTGCCTTTATTGAGATAGGATAGTATAGAAACCGACAGCAAGCGAAGGTGGAGAGAGAGGGAGACAAGATCATGAAAAGTCCCCAAGACGGGATTTAAACTTGCCCGAAGCACAATTTATAAATTAAACACATTATTTATCTTACAGAACATTTAATATCTTGATTTAAGCAGGACAAGTCACCAATTTCTTCAATTACTTCATGATCAAATCGGCTGAATAAAATGCAGCAGTGCCTGTTCACTTTTTCTGCGGCCTTGGTTCTGTATTTTCCTCATTTTTTCCCCCATATGGATTTAAATAAGTCTTCAAAGTCACAACATTACAAGCATTGTTTGAAAGCCAAAAAGTATTACAAAAATTATACCAAAAAAGAATGTATGGTTAATGGCTTTAAGAGGGAAATAACTACAACTCTTACAAATAACTACCAGGAATTCCACTGTTACATATGATTATTTTAAAATACATTGAAATGATGTGGGCTGATGGCGTCAACAGGAGAATATACCATTGATTAACAACATCTTTAAAAGTTTACAAGTAAATCAATTCCTCTATGTGGAAAATAAATGGGATATTTACTTCCGGAAACCTGACTGTTGCGCACTATTTCACATAAACAGAGGCAGCCTTTTTAAATTCATGCAGAGTTCTAGCAGGAGCCTATAAAGCATTGAAGAAGCTAATGATCTGTATGATGGTTTGGTTTTTCACTGTCCATCCCTATTGTGGATGAGTTCAGAATTCCTCTAGTCCTTTACCTCATTATAAATTAGCCTTTGGATTTTGTGAACGCACATCATTTACATCATTTAGTCTGTGAACTGTACTCATGGGATCCATAAACGTTCCCACAGCAGACTCAAATCTTGATTTATTGTTTTGATTTCTTTTCTCTGTGGCTAAGTGTCAATCCATTTCGTGTCAGAACAAAAATAACTGCTTAAACTAAAAAATACGTTTTTGTTTCAGTTCAAAGGACACTAGAATGTTTTTAAAGTCACCGCCTTCAATAATTAAATGGATAGTTCACACGAAAATCATTATTTACTGAGTACACAATGGCTGAACTTTCAGCTATCATTCAGCATCACAACAATAACAAAATAAAGTGTTCGTTTACACATTAAGCAGCTCATATGCTTGCTGGTAATCGCCATTACACTGTTTGACGATGTCTTCCAGCATATCTCGCTCATAGTATGGAAACTCATTCTGAAGTCTCATCAGGGTCCACATAGGGTCACAATCTACAAGAAAAACAATAAACAGACTGTAAATGTACATTAGTTTAGCTAATATCTTTATAGCACTAAAGCAGAATCATCACCATGCGGCGTGGCTGTCAAAAAAGGATGAGCAACATGGTCACTTGTTCCAAGAGACTTCAGATCCTGAGTCTCACAGGCACACATCTCTCCAATAATGTGCCGCTATGCAGCGCAAGATTGACCTCCCTGCTGGTTCATCTGGTTCACGGAGCAGGACAGACAGGGTGGGAGAACTCGTCTCCACCGCAGTGCTTCTGCCAGCCTGTTCCGCAAACAACGACATCTTGATCCCACACTAAACCACACACTAATGGACAAAACTAGCACTATGGCAGACAGATGTCCCATACGCACAGATCCCAGGAATGCCGGATAGATAGGAAGGTCATCGTTTTACGCAAAGGCCCCAGATAATGCAACAGAAAGTCTATTGAATTTGGAAAACTGTGAAAGGATAGTAGAATACTCATGGCAATAATTGAAACTGACAGAATAAGTGGCGTTCAATGCCTTTGGCGGATGCGTACAGTAGAAGGTATACATTTTAACGCTAAGCTTTTACTCGGACCAATGCCTTGCTGAAGCTTTGCTTTACCAGATGAGCTACAGGAACATAATTGAAGGTGACGTGTGTATTTTTGTCCGAGTTCAATATGAAGAGTCAACTGTAAGTAATCCATTCGTAGGTTGATTTATGGGTGTTGTTCGGAAAATGGAAGTCATTATTTCTGCAGTTCAATTCGGTGATGTTAGTTGTGCAGAAATGACACACTTCACCTTAAAATGATTTTCTTTGGTCTTTTTTCCCAATACAAATATATAACCATTCTTAAATCAAGATACACCGATCAGGCATAACATTATGACTTCCATGGGCACCCTGACTGGTCTGCGGCTATGCAGCCTCATACGCAACAAACTGTGATACTGTTTATTCTGACACCTTTCTATCAGAACCAGCTTTAACTTTTTGAGCAATCTGAGCTACAATAGCTTGTCTGTTTGATCGGACCACATGGGCCAACCTTCGCTCCCCACGTGCATCAATGGCCACCACTGTTCCTTCCTTGTACCACTTGATAGATACTGACCACTGCAGAATGGGAACACCCCACAAGAGCTGCAGTTTTGGAGATGCTCTCCAAAAGCATTATTCACTTCACCTGTGAAGTGTTCATCAGTGGTCATAATGTTATGTCTGATCGGTGTGCAAAATTATTTTAAGAAATTAAGATATTAAGCGCCCGATTTACTAAAAGCTTGTGCAAACCCTCTTTTGACATTAAAAAACTACTATCAGGATTTACTAAAGACGCGCAGTGTAAAATTAGTGCTGGACGGGGTTATTTTTGCACCTGACCTTATTGCATATGCATTATTAAATGCATTATTATTATAATGAATCATGCAAGGTAATTTACTAAGGTTTACGCTTGTCAATTTACTGGTGTTTGTGGCATTATTTACCGCCCAAAAAAGCATGCGCACATTCAGGCTACTTTCACATTGTCACTTTTTGGGCTTCTGATCTTGGGTCATTTAGCATCTCATGTCAATGTATCTTGATTTAAAATAAGAGAAATACTAAGAAAGAAAAAAAAAATTGCACTAAATAAATATACAGTTTGAATTTGGTATAGCTGGATTCAAAGAGAACAGAGAACACTTCTAGTAACTCATCATTCAGCCTCTGTACTCATGGAAGTGTCATAAGCCAGGGCAGGTCCAATCTCTACCGTGAGTAAGTCGAACCGCAGCCAGACGAGAGGTCATTCTGAGACTCTCTTGGTTCAGAGACAAACACATCTAATGTTTCTGGTAATCAGAGACAGAGGTGTGAGTTTGAGAATTGGAAGACCTGGCTGACCCCAAACCTCAGCTGAGGATACAACCTTTGGTCCTTGCAGTGATTCAGATGTAAGTGATGCTGAACACACAAACATAATGTGTCATTAGGCATCTGAGAAGATATACAGACGGTTTCGACGTGAATGGCACATTAGTCCCACACCATCACACAGCAGTCCACAGGCTCTGCACGCAGATGGGAAAGCTGGCCATTACAGTCACACCTCTTGGCAAAAAAAGTGAAGAACTCCACATAATGGAGCTAGATTCAGTCATTTCCAAATCCCACTTAGGAGGCTAAAACAATATGTGTGAATCATACACGTTCCATGCCTGTTTGTCAGAATAGAATAAACTATAGTTTTAAATTGATCAATCAATCAAAGGAGAAATCTGTCATTATGTACTTATTATTATGTTGGTCCAAACCTGTATGCTGTTTTTTTTTTGTTTTTTTAACGGAACACAGAAGAAAATTTAGCAAAATCTTCACACAGCTTTTTTTCAATACTCAAAAATAAAAAATAAATAAAACATCATCAATGTTAATCACTCTCAAAAGACTATTCACTCCAACATAAATGTTCAGCAAAAAAAACGTCAAATGGGCTGAAAGAAAAAAACAGATCAATTCTCTGACAGTAAATTGCAGTTTAAAAAAAAAAGCAAGAATCCTATTGGCTGGCCAGTTTTCTTTGCAGTGCAATGGAAAAGATATTATGCCCCTGTCCATAAAAAAAATCGCATTGACGGCATGCTAACATTTATGTCAGTCTGAACAGATGGATTAACAGCTGTTCATATAAATTAAAATGTTTATCACATCTTGGTTTCAGCGGGCTTTAAGGGTACTGACTCAGTGACCAGGGGTATATAGTTAAAAAACTAAAACCATACAAATCTAATCAAATCAAAGATCACTGTAATAAAATAAATTATAAAAAATAATATTTGATTTTTTATTGCAACTAATTGCAAAGGCAACATTTCTCATTTGTTTTTAGCTTAACAATGTACTAAAATAACAAACTAAAACAGATACAATTGAATAAGATATAATACATATAATACAAACTAGATATAAAAAAATTACTACAAATTAAAAATATTAATAAAAACTATAATAGTAATGATACTAAAATAAAACTGAAATATTTCAGTATATCCCGCGTGTATTTGATTTTAGAGCTGTAAAATCTTTTGCAAGGGATTTTATTTTAGATTGAATAATGACTTTTGTCTATTCCTCACACACAGATTTCGCTTTAAAAGTATTGAAATATGCTTTTATGGTGTTTAAAGGGATAGTTCATCCAAAAATTAAAATTACCCCATGATTTACTAACCCTTAAGCCATCCTAGGTGTATATGACATTCTTCTTTCAGACGAATACAATCAGAGTTGTATTAAAAAATGTCCTGGCTCTTCTAAGCTTTATAATGGCAGTGAATAGCAGCCCAAAATTTGAAGCCCAAAAAAGTGCATACATCCATTATAAAAGTAATCCACACGGCTCCGGGGGGTTAATAAAGACCTTCTGAAGCGAATCGATGAGTTTTTGGGTAACACTTTAAAATAATGGTCCGTCATTAATAGGTAACTATGCAGGAAGTAATGCAGGACTAATGAGTAGTACTACATTAACACTTCAGCTACTACCACTAACTAATATAGAAACAAGCTTAACTAATCAGTAAGTAATATCGAATGTAGGAGATAGTACCTTGTTAAGTAATCAATAACTACTGAATGAGATTAGCCTCATTAATAACTATTAACTAACTGACAAATTATAAAGAACATTATTGTGTGTCTGAGACGTAGTCGATCATCTTTTTTACTCTGAACAAATTCATAAAATGCATCACTAGTTACTCAAGGATTACCTAGTCACTATGCAGGAACTACTAGTGATCTGGACCATTATTTTAAAGTGAAAAATATGTTTTTTCACTTTAAAATAATGGTTCAGGTCACTAGTAGTTCCTGCGTAGTGACTAGGTAACACTTGAGTAATTAGTGATGCATTTTATGACCACATTGAGAGTAAAAAAAAAAAGAAAATTTCTCACATCTCAGACACGGTAATGTTGTGATTAGTAATTAATCAGTAATTCTTTATAATTTGTCATAGTTACCTATTAGTTCTTAGAGATGCCAATCCCATTCAGTAATTATTGATTAATAAGGAACTATCTTAGTCCTAAATTTGATATTACTTACTGAATAGTTAAGGTTGTTTCTATATTAGTTAATAGTTGTAGCTGAAGTGTTAATGAAGTACTACTCATTAGTCCTGCATTACTTCCAGCATACCTTACCTATTAATGACGGATCATTATTCTAAAGTGTTACCGGTTTTTGTAAGAAAAATATCCATATTTAACGTGCTGTATGAATTGTCTTTTTATGGAAAAGAGCTGCATGGAGAGTCGCCTTTTACTGTTCTGCAGAAAAAAATAACAGCATACAGGTGTACAGCGACATGAGGGTGAGTATATACTGACTACACTAGAGCAGTGCCAGTTTGTAGACAGCATGGCGCATTTCCAAGTAGTAACAAGGCTGCCAGACTGGATCTCGAAGAGCTAACCAAGGTTATTGCAGCAGTCGCAGCCATTAATCAGTCTGTTGTCAGACAGGCATGCCAATGATTCAAGCTTCTACAAGTCCATATGAGTTTACTTTACACTAGGCCTCAATTTGGACCTCAAAACAATCTGGAGGAAAAACACACCAACCATGCAGCTCGCTGATAATGAATTTGCTAGTTACTGGCACATGCTGTAATTGACATTAACCTCTCATAACGCAGGCAGTTCGTATATACAGGGACATCTAAGAGCATCACGTGTCAGGAGTCTGTTTAATATCACACAAACGTGGAGGCTTTGAGACTTGCGATTTCGACGCAATGGAGGCGTTTCCAGAAGTGCTGTGAAATAAAACAGACCTAAACACACACAGTGCCATAGCGGATGCATATAAATCTTGTTTAAGACTCACCATCCTCCTCTGCACTGTCTGTATAGACCTGTGATGGGTTGGGTACTGTGGATAAGGCTGTATCCTGTGGTTCGTCATCATCATACAGCCAGACATTACTGCTTTCAGGGGTTTGGGTCACAGGTTCAGACACCATACCTGAACGACTCGCCAAATGGTCAAGGAAGGCCAAGTTCACCCTGAAGAGAGCAAAACACCATTAGAACATTTCACAACTGAAATATTTCTACTTCTTTAGTACAGTAGATTTTAAATGTCAGAGACCATCTTGAAATCACAAATGTATCTGTAGGTAAACCTCTTATGATTTTGAACATTTTTAAATAAGAACTGTTATGGCATTTAGCACTATTTCTAGGTTTCTACCGTTGTGGAAAAGAAGTGTATTAAATGACTTTACTTGCAGACAATAATGAAGGAAATAAAAGCCACTTAAGAGAGTACACTTTCATGTTTCTTAAAACTACAAATACATTTTACTTCATGTTTTAATAACATTTTGTTGTGCTTTAAAGTACACTAATTTTGATGTGTTTAATAATATACTACAGCAGATGTAAAGTACTTAATTATAGTTTTAACTGTAGCATGTTATTCAATATAATACATTTAAAGTTAATATACTTACAAATATGCAATGAAAAATATATTTAAATAGCATATGTGACAAACAAGTTTCAATAGAAGTATAATTTAGTTTACCAAGAACGCTTGTCAGTACATTCAGCAGCTTTAACCATATTTCAAAGACAATAGAAGTAACTATGAAATTACATATAAAGATGTACTTATTTATACAATTTATACTTCTGCGTCGAGTGCACGCAGAGGGTACGGCGTACCCTACGCATAGACGCGTTGGATACGCCGTACCCTACGCCGTAGCCTGACGCGCACCTCTCCAAAAATGTAACAACGCGTCAATTCTACGCGGACCGCAAGCGCTGTGATTGGTCTGCCAGAACCCTTCCCTCAGGTCAATAAATAAATAAAAAATCTGCGATAGGAGTGTGTGTGTGTGTGTCCAGAAATTGGATGATAGTTCCTTACGTCTGCTATAACACACTATTTTGCAGTCCAGCGATTCTTTATGGTAGTAAATAAATACATAGATCCGCTGAATATAGTTTATTTATTTTCTCATTAAAACCAAAGATGTTAATCAGTAATTGTATATCAAGAACAGGGACACATTAGGGTATATTTCGTGAATGAAGTCTCCGCAACAACAATCGCTTGCTGAGCCACCGCTGCTGAAAACAGCGGCCACGAGCTCCGCATAGTTTCACAAATGCATTCCAGCGCCAGATCGCCTTATTTAACTTTACTAATCAACTAGAGATGCTAAATTTGTATTAGATACAACAACTCAAGCTGCAAGAAAAGCCGCTCTCTCACTGCTGCTGATATTCCGACATGAATGTACAGATTCTACACATCAAGCTGCTTCTTCTTCGGCTGTTGTCTTGATTACACCAACATGCCCGAGGACACTGCCTCCTAGCGTCTACATGTGGAATTGCACATTGACGCAGACAACAGCGCAGAAGTATAAATGCTCACGACGGCGTCGGCTACGCGCGTAGCCTACGGCGTACACTACGGCGTACACTCGACGCAGAAGTATAAATGGGCCTGGATCAAAAGGGCACTCTGTAGTTCATCTAATAGCATTTAATATACATTTAAACTATAATACATAGTCTTTTAATTGAAATTAGCATGCTTGAAAACCTTACATTCAGTTCACACATAAGTATATTATTTTAAAGGCACAATATGTAAGATTTTTGGATTACAAAAACCAAAAACCACTAGAACAATGTTATATATTTTGTTTACTTGTGTACTTAAATTATTCTAAAAGTTTCCAAGAATGTTTAAATCCAGTTTAACCAGGACACGGGCCGTGCCTATTAATGACATTACCCTCGATTTCGTTTTTTTTTTTGTAGAAACCATGGAAATACCATAGACGCTTTAATATATTATGTGTTTTATTAGACAGGTGAGCAACTGTTTGGATACATTCATTGACAGAAAACGAATCATTGTTATAGAGCTCAACACAGTTAGTCTTATTGTTTAAATGTTGTTTTCTTGATTTACCACTTGTTTTACCATGCCTATATTGATCTAGCTTAATGCAGTGTGCAACAAGTGTCTCATAGAAGGTGCCGAGCGAATGCACAGAGTAGCATTATAACATAACTTTCAACACACTCAAATGTATCTAATATGATAAAAAAGCGCTGCGTTACCCCACATATGCATGAGAGAAGAAGAAGCGGAAGCGCTCATCTGCTCCATAATAAAAGCTCCACTGCTCTCGAGCTGTGTGTCGCGCTTGTCTCTTATTAGCAGTCGCTCCAGCAGCCTCGTTCCACTCCAGTGGCTTCAGCCCCACCCTGCTTCATACTACAGTAATGTTAATAATTTCTTCCTGAGTCCCGTCGGTGAAGACAACAAGACAACTCCAATGACTCCGCAAAATCAAGGCGTTATCAAGCTATGCCTTTGTATTGAATAAGCAACCTCTAGTGGCGAAAATTACATATTGTGCCTTTAAAGTATATTATCGTCATGTGTATATTCTATTTTGGTTCCGTTTTGCCAGAGTTCCTGGTTATTGTTCGTTTTCCTGGTTGATAATTAGTTCCTTCACCTGTTCGTACTTTTTTGATTACTCTACCTGTGGATTTTCCTTGTTCCGTGTCATCAATGTTTAACCTGGTTGTGTTATTTCACGTATTCCTGAGTTGGATTTAAAATTAAAGACTTATTTTTCTGATATGTTTTCAAAGTATGCTAAAATGTACTGATTTTTCTTCAATGGAGTATTCAAGTTGTGTTTCATACTTCATACAGGTTTCAAAATGTGCTTCGAAACCTGTATGAATTCTCAGATGAAACTCAAAAGTAGCTACTTATATGCAAGATGCTCTCTGAATCATCTTAAATCATGCTGGAGAACCTGATCATCAGGTTTAACACATGCTTGTAGAGTACATGCAGTCATTGTGGAGTCATTAAAGCAACTAAAATACTAAAGCATTCATGATCTTTTTCAAATACAACTTCCTTCATTCAAATTGCAATGTTGACAATATAATTTGTAATGAAAAAATGGCATCAAATTAGAAAACTGCATAATATAAGCATTTTTACTAGTGGTCTCAGACTACTTTATTAATTCTGACAGTCATGGTTTTTTTAGCGGTTTGTCATGATTAGGCGCCCATACCGCCGATGGTCAGCTTCAGTCCGTCTCTTCCTGTCCTCCTCCTGTTGTTTTTGTTTTTCCTCCAAAATTTCTGTCTGGAAATAGTAAGGTAATGAAAATGTCATCTCCAACAGAAATGTCTCCTCTACTTATATAAAGGCATTCAAGGTCTGTGGCTGTAATCATTTCATTGTGCATTTGCATGAATAAACAACAATATCAACATGATAGGTCAGACTGACCTTTTGTCCTTGATGCATATCAGTGAGTTAAATTTGTGTTTGACCGACATAGAGGCATTCAAAGCCACAGAAATACCACTATACAGCCAGCTGGAAAACACCTACACTACTTCATCCATGACTACCTCCTATAACCTAGAACGTGGTAATCAACAGCATATGCTAGGCAGAGTAAGTTATTTTTCTTGGCAAAGCCCAGACATTTAGCTGTGGTGTTCCTGTGAACCAAAAGTGGAGGTGATGTTCATATGTTCAGGCCATCTGTTTTACTTCCTTTGTTCTGTACCTTTCTCCTCTGCTCCTCTTTCATCTTAAGCAGGCCTGCGTTCTCCTCCTCTTTTCTGGAATCACTGTACTCGTGACATTTAACCTGTGAAGAAACAGTGGCCACGCAATGAAAACTAGGAATGTGCAAAAATACATATTTTTTAAATTGACTATGCTGAGTTTCCTGAACTCCCTGAATATTTAGACTGGTTTCAAGTTCAACATACTTACTTACTACTTAGATGCTGTTCACATAGGATACATTGTTCAAAAACATAAGGGAACCGTTTTTAACTTGACACGCTATCTTAACAATGCAAAACTCATGGCAGAAGGCGTTCACAAACCTTGATGCAATGGCTAAATATGTCCATATGCATGTATGTGAACCACTCACACTCCGATCAGTGGCCATGTCATGCATATTGCACACAAAAATGGCACACACTGACAAAACCAACAGTTCCAATCTGATTGGTTGAGTTTACCCTTTTACGTACACTGAATTAAAACTACACAGTAAAATCAGCAGTGTAAAAATTGCAGTGTTAAAAGTTATTAATTCCCAAAGAGTTGGGATTAACAATCTTAAAGCGTAATCTTCTTCAGTGTAATTATGGGGGTGCTACATAGTGTAAATTTTTTTTTACACTGAAAGTGCAAAAAAACGCGCCGAATAGTTTTGACTCCGCCCTTCGATGACTGCTGCCTCGCCAGACGACGACGCCAATCGACTGAGACGGTGGGTTGGAACTTGGATTGCTTTTCTTTCTAAAATGAAATATTAAGTACATTTGTTAACATTTTTTGTTAAACATGGTGATGAACACATTTATAAATGATTAACTGCGTGTTTTTGTCAGGATTAAGGAAGCTCTTCAAGTTCATGAGATGCTGAGATGTACAGAAGAATGTGAACTTTTCTCATGCCTATTTGATTTCTTAGATGAAGGTGATTTTACGTTTAAAATATTTTTTGGGATGTGTTTACAATTTGTTATATATACTTTTAGCTTATTTCATTTTGGTTTGTTCACAGCCTTCATGAAAGTGTGCATTCCCGCCTCCAGTCACACGGAGGCCTGGTTTTACGACGAGTCAGTCAGGCAGTGAAGTTGATAAGAAGCTCTGAAGCAGCAACATTTGAGCTTTTTCTGCGCAGATGAGAGAATTCTTCAAATGGTAATTGTATATTTGTTTTGTAAGCATTAAGTGTGGCATTATGTTGTGTCCTTTTGTTGAAACGGTAAAAGTGTCTGTGTTATATAGTAACGAGTTAAGAATTCCGTTTGTGTGACGCATGCGCATTATCAACAGTGTGTTTAAGCGTCTTGTACACGCAGAATCACACGCCGTACACATACACGCAGAATCACACGGCGTACATATACACGCAGAATCACACGGCGTACATATACACGCAGAATCACACGCCGTACACATACACGCAGAATCACACGCCGTACACATACACGCGGGATCACACGGCGTACACATACACGCGGAATCACACGCCGTACACATACACGCGGAATCACACGCCGTACACATACACGCGGAATCACACGCCGTACACATACACGCGGAATCACACGCCGTACACATACACGCGGAATCACACGCCGTACACATACACGCGGAATCACACGCCGTACACATACACGCGGAATCACACGCCGTACACATACACGCGGAATCACACGCCGTACACATACACGCGGAATCACGCGGAATCACACGGCGTACACATACACGCGGAATCACACGCCGTACACATACACGCGGAATCACACGGCGTACACATACACGCGGAATCACACGGCGTACACATACACGCGGAATCACACGGCGTACACATACACGCGGAATCACACGGCGTACACATACACGCAGAATCACACAGCGTACACATACACGCAGAATCACACGCCGTACACATACATGCGGAATCACACGCCATACACATACACGCAGAATCACACGCCGTACACATACACGCGGAATCACACGGCGTACACATACACGCGGAATCACACGGCGTACACATACACGCAGAATCACACGGCGTACACATACACGCAGAATCACACGGCGTACACATACACGCAGAATCACACGCCGTACACATACACGCAGAATCACACGGCGTACACATTCACACAGAATCACACGCCGTACACATACACGGCGTACACATACACGGCGTACACATACACGCAGAATCACACGGCGTACACATACACGCGGAGATGATGTTCGTTTCGGCGTACACATACACACGGAATTACACGGCGTAGACATACACGCGGATAGCTCAAAGCGTACAGATAACACGCCATTTGGCTTTAGAAAGTGGCTTGTATGTTTACGCAAAGTCATGATGTCATGTTGAGGTGTGAGTGAACGGTGCTACCCTGTGACTACACAATCATCTGAACAGAATGGTTCCTGAGAGTTATGCATGTCATTATGCTATGTAACTGTTTTCTGTTTCGTTTTGATTTTTAGTGAGAAGACCTCAGCTAAGTTCCCGGAAAGGCTTCTTCCAAGACCTTCAAGGACCTGATTGACTGCGGAATCTGCTGTGAAAGAGGATGATTCAGGTTCGACTATAATTCAGAATAAGATTATCTATACACGTTCATGCATTTTTTGCTGAAGTTGTCACATTTGTTATTTAGAATCCGCAACAATCCTGCATCAATTCATCCCCTACTTCATTTGATTCCACCATCACCACAAGGCTGCAAGAGACCTGGAAACAGGCACGTGCAGAGGGGGGGGGCTTTGGGTGCTCGAGCCCCTGCCCTTTTTCAAAATGAATCAAAAGTGCCCCTCTCAGACAAATATCAATGATAATATCGTGGTCAATAAAACTAAATAAATGTGATTATTATAACATGACAATGTATACAATGGTAACGAACGGCTCAAAAGTCGGACAATTTCTGTTGAGGCGTTGCCGTAACGCGTTGCTATGGGTCGCGTGCGTTTTAATTGACAGCTGATTTTCCTCTGTTCGGAAGCGGCTCTCGAGCCAAATATGGTCCTTTCAGAGAGTGTGTGGCCTTACGGGAAAAAAGTAAACCAATATTTTTTTTTCATCCATAATCAAAGCTAATGTGTTGATTTAATTACAAATCTATATATTATATATTTTAAAGTATTACACAATTCACCAATGCCCGTTTGTCATGTATATACACCAACCAATCGTGATCTGGCAAAGCAAGTTCAAATTCCATTGGCCGATGTGAAACGGTAATTTTCTGTTCTTATTCATAAATCGGTTGAAAATGACATGGACAGACGAACTAACGTTTGTGGAACGATTTCCTGCGGTTTGTCTCATTTTTTAAGTTGCATCACTGACAAAATGGATTTTAACAAACAAATCCCTGCACAAAACCATGCAGCAGCAGCAAAAGTTGCATTAATGGTAAGTGTCAAATTCACTTGTATTTATGTATATTGATACACCGTTTACTATTTCATTAAACTATCAAAGTTAACAAACCCCAAGTGCCACCAGCACCTACAGGCCTATTATGTGAAGTGTAGGCCGGCGAAATGGTTACGTGAAAGGACTTTATTATATTACCATTTTTGAATATTATGCAGCATTATGAAAGTCTCTTATGTTCATCAAGCCTGCATTTATTTGATAAAAAACAGCAATATTGTGAAATATTATTAAAATAATGGTTTTCTATTTTAAAATAATTTAAAATATAATTTATTCCTGTGATCACAGCTGTATTTTCAGCATCATTACTCCACTCTTCAGTGTCACATGATCATTCAGAAATCATTCTAATATGAGGATTTAATGTCAATGATGGAAACTGTGATACTATTTTCAAGATTCTTTTATTAATAAAAAGTTAAAAAGAACATAATGTAATAAAATTTCACAATATTAGGCTACTGTTTTTTTCTGTATTTTTGATTAAATAAATGCAGGCTTGATGAGCATAAGATATATATATATATATATATTTACATATTGCCCCTTTTTTACATTTGAGCCCCTGCCCCTGAAGAACTCTCTGCACGGCCCTGCCTGGAAAGATGTCCTCATATCAAGCTGAAAAATATTGTCATCCTCAAAAAGGTACATTTGGACATTTCTGTCACACTACCTCAAAATTAGTCTGCCTCAAAATATTGCCAGTTGTCTTGATTGTATTGTGGAAAACTGATACAAAGATGGCCAATTGGAGAGGTGACTTTGACTTTTTTTTTTTTGTCTATGATCTGTAGGCAAGGAATGACATACCAGAACGCCTTGATTGAATTGAAGAGACCACACAGCAATACCTGCTCACTGATGGGACAGGGAGGAACAGCATTCATGGATGCTACACAACTGTCGACAAGTAGCTTTCTGCAATCTTGTTCAAATCTACCTGTTATATTTGTTTGTGTCCAGGCAAATTTGATGATTTTATGCATTTTATTAACTTTTTAAAAATTGTATTTCTGTGCAACACCTCAAGAATGTGATTGACTAATTGACATTTACACATCTGATATGTTTTAAAGTAGTCGCTTTGTCCATTTGTTAAATAAACTTTGGATTTATACGTCTGAAGACTCTTGATTTTATGTCTGATCTTGTACATTAACACCATATAATAGTGTAAAAAATAGTGTAACATTTTTTTTGCACCGAACAGAATATTTTATTAATAACACTTATAGTGGAATTAAATCAACACCAGGGGTGTTAAACACCCCATAGTGTAAAACTTGAACAACAATTGTAAGTGTAACACTTTACACTCACGGTGTAATTTTTCTACACTGTAGGGTGCTATATTAACACTGTAAATTCAACACTACAAACGGTGTACTTTTTACACTAATTAGATTGGGACCATATATGATCCGGAGTAGTGTTAAAATTAACACTTTAAGTGTTAATTTTACACTGCGTTTTTTACTGTGTATGAGTATGAGTCAAAATGCATAACTGTATTTTCTGAATTATTACATTCTGAAGTTCTGTGAGATAATGAGTATTTAACTATTTATATCAAAGATGTGATTTTTCCATATTTATACCGATTTCCGTATTTTCCAATCTGAAGTATGATCCACGCGAATTATTTAAACATGAGTCAAAAACGTTTTTCATACATTTAAAATACACGTATTTCATGCAACGATACCTTAGCTTCCAACAGCAATCAACGGGCTTGCAGTGCCATCAAACTTAACACTCCGTAAATGTCAAATGCAAGTAAAATCAATGTTGGCGAGTATTGTATATGAAGCAATATACTATTGCTTCATACACTGAAAAAAATGGTGTTGGATTTACATGATTTAATCATGTACATCGGTTCCACATGATTCAATTAAGTTAAACAAACATAATTTGTTCACATAATTTCAACATAATGGAATTAAGTAATTTTTAAGTAACCGAATTGAGTAGTCTCACAATGATTTTAATGTGGCTCCATTACAACAGTGGTGCTCTCGGGGGCTTGAGACCCTGCCTCTTTAATCAAAACACGTTTATTTTTGTATATATTTTTGTTGTCACTTGACTGATTTATAACACAGTACTCAGTAGCTTTCATTATATTTGCCAGCAATAGCACATCATATATGTGCTAAGTGTGAAATGCTCTTTAATGACATGTGCTGAGTCAGTCCACAGCCTAAGCAATCGCTCCGCTCTTCTCCACTATGGTAACCCAGTGTAATTTAAATGGTTCGAATAATTCCAACATAATTAAACATTAAACACTAATAAACAATATAAAGTCTCCCCCTTTTTCTCATTTTGCCCAAAAACACATAAAATAACACTCAATTTCAAAAATTTTACTCTAGTTGTCAAGTCCCAAGCAAAGCATGCTGGGAACTACAGTTTCAGCAAAAATCATTTTCAAGTACTTAATTGGTTCACACTCACCCCAAATAATTTAATCTAGTATATTGCACCATTTAGAGAATTACATTAATCGAAAGCAATGAAATCATGTTTAGAAGAGAAACACAAATTTGTTGCGTAGATCACAAATAATACGATTAAGTAAATTGGACAACATGTGTTTTCCTGTTTTTTCAGTGTATACTATATATGATACTCACCAGCTGGCCGATAACTGGCCGCTGTGTGTTTCAGAGTCAAGCATTGCACTGTATTTATTTACATGAGAGCAGCTCATGATCTGTTTTTTTCAGTGTCTTGGAACAGCTCTGTGAAACTCTGTCTCTATAAGCTCTACTTGAATTCTGTCTCCCCGTACGAAAAAGAAGTAAACATTCATTTTCATCTTTGAAGTTCAAGTATATTTGATAAGTATACTAATATCAATGTACTAGTAGTAAACTTGTAAGTGTACTATTTCAATACTGCTTGGTTGACTAAATTGGCCCACTTTTCAGTATATAAAAGCACGTTTAAGTGTACTATAGGTGTAAAAGTAGTAAACTTCAAGTGCACAACTACGTTTCTCATTTGTACTACAAGTGAAGTTATAAGGTTAGGGTAGGTTAGGTTACTTTATACCTGCAAGTAATTTTGTTTTGCAGTATAATGATCTGATAAGATAAGAGTGTACAAAAAACTATACAAAAAATTTATCAAAATATTGAGTACATGGATAGTCCAAATATACTTAAACCTTTCTGTCAAGTATACTTAAATTAAATTAAAACATGTTTGTTCATGTTCAGGCATAAAGCCTATTTGTAATAAGAATGATTTAGAAATTCTGCAGTTCCTGCATATGTATGTATTTATATATACATTCATACATACATACATGTACTGTACATGTGTATGAACTGATATATTTTCCGTACAACTGTTCATGAGAACTGTATCAATTAATTTTCCCACAGTGGCCTGTGATTGTGGTATAATGTATTTCAGATATCTTGGCCCTGAGTAAAAACCAAAACAAATGTGGTTGGTCATTGTGCATGTCACTCTCTTCCTAGATCTGAGAGCAAGATGGTCTCTTCCTAACAAAGTAGGCGGTTCTTAGCCAGAATAAGCTGCAATGAGGAATTTATTCCCTGGACAAAACCATACTGGACCCCAGCCATTGTCCATAGAGTACTACCCCCAAGCACATCACATATTTCAGCACAAAACTGAGCTCTGAAATGGGTGTCAGCTGTGATGTTACTCTAAGTTTCTCATGGCCCTGTTCAGAAAGATGCTGCAAGGAGGGGCAAGCAGAGAGCCAGGAAGTTGAAGAGATCCTTTGTGTGTTTGGTCAGACGGCCTGGGGACAGCAGGCAGGGGCTGCTCTGTTTGGAATGGCCAAAGAGTAAGGGGAATAGGTGGGACGACCTGGGCCTGGCATCCTGGGAAGCCAATACAAAGGATCTTTTGCACAAACAGAGGATATGGTGGAGATTAATCTGTCTTGTGGAAGCATCACTGAAAGCATAACAATTCTCGGTGGCCACAAAACCACATCAAGAACCCGTCTTTCCACAAACACTTTGATCGGCGGGCCTACGACATTTAGGTTGGAGCGTTTCATTACTTGGCCTGGAGGCCATCCAACCACTTATGTCAATACAGCAAGAGAAAGCACAATTGAACGGCCTCCTCTCCTGGTAAGCTGAGAGAGCCAGAGCTCTGCACAGAACGCTGTTGCATGTGTTGTGTACCACGACCCTGCAGTACTAATGCACAATCTGTCTATTAGAGGGATTTTCCCCATTAGTCATCCAGAGGGAAGTCCTCGAAAGTCTCAAACAGGGAACAATTTTAGACGGGTTTTGAAAGCCGCACAACAAAACATTCTTTGCTCGACACGAGACAATGTCGTTTTTTAACAGTGCTGTCAGATGCCAGTTTTAGTGGTTTCTACAACATAAGAGGCAGCCCTCAAACCTCTTATGGTCAGCTCAGCCCCACCAGTCACGGTCAGAAATTAACCAGGGCTCAGGGCAAATTGCCACTGAATGTGACAAAAATACTCCTGCAGCAAACCCCTCTATTTGATCTGTTACCTAACATTACCTAACAAGGCCTCTGCAGTGATCTCTGTAGACCCTGTAGTCACTGTTGTCAGAACAAATACTGTCTCAGATGTGAGCACTGTGAATGCACAGTATCTGACATGCTTTGTGATAGAAAAAATTAGCTCTGAAAACAATGAAAAACCAATACAGAAATGTAAAGATATCAATCATATAGCCTATTTGCCACAAAATACAGCAGAGAGCTGTACCTATAGCAGATCTAGACAGGTGGAGCTGGGGAGGAAGTGGGAAAATTAAATTTTAACATCAATGTGCACTGCAAAGCCAGATGTAGTTACACCTAAGCAGTGTTAATTTCGTTGACTAATAATTTTCGTCATAATTTTCGTCAACTGCCTTTTTTCACTGATGAAAACGGGACGATAACTAAATAAAAACAAGTGTTGGATGACAAAAACTATAACGAAAATCAACTGTCATTTTCGTCAACAAATAAAAACGAGACGAAAATGTTAGGAAGGGACGATTAGGGAAGAGATCCAGTCAGAACTGATATCCTGTGTAACAGATGAATAACACACATTTATGCCAGGCAATTGTTAACTAATGCTGATGAATAATGACAATGTTTACTTTACGATGTTTATATAGTAATATGTTTTAGACGGTTGTAACAATGCATATTTTATCTCCTCATCTGAACTTGAATGAGCTCCTGCCACTGCAATAGTAAGGCGAGATTTCAAAAAAAGAGTCCCGGTGTATTTCCAGTTGGTTTATAATTAAAAGTCACGCATTATATATTCGTTTTTGCTTACACAATAAACTGTATTTAATTTCATTCCCATTTAATTCATAGTCAGGAGGAAAGACCAGTATTTGACACATATTAAATAAAGTATCAGGGTTATAATAGTCAACTAAAACCATTAAAAATGTCAGTTCAAGTGACAGTCGGTTATGTAATACTTAAATGCTTAATGTATTACAATTTAACTAAACTCATTAGATTTTAGGAGACTAAATCTACTGTAGATTTAGTCGACTAAAATCTTATGATATTTAGTCGACTAAAATCTTATAATATTTAGTCGACTAAAATCTTATGATATTTAGTCGACTAAAACTAGACTAAAACTAAAAACAATTCAGGTGACTAAAATATGACTAAAACTAAATGGCATTTTAGTCAAAAGACTATGACTAAAACTAAATCAAAATATGCTGTCAAAATTAACACTGCACCTAAGATTTGATTGATTGGGAGAGACGAAAAATATTAAGCAGCACAACAGTTTTCATCATTGACAATAATAAGAAATGTTTCTTGAGCAGCAAATTAGCATATTAGAATGATTTCTGAAGGATCATGTGACACTGAAGACTGGAGTAATGATGCTGCAAGCAGAGATTTGTAACAAAGTGTCAACAAGTATCAGTGTTTGGTTAACACAAGATCATACTGATGCATACCGAAGCTGCTTAAAATTCAAGTGAAATCATGGTGGTTAGCAGTAATTAACACCTCTAAAGCTTCCTGTCAGATTGCTTTTGTTGGCTGAGACCCTGGCTCCTTTCCAGGTACTTTCACTCAAACAATACAGGTTATTCCACACCAGTCTCTCTTTTTGTTGCATTCTCACAGACCCATCTCTGCCTTTTGTGAGGCGTGCTCGCTGTGAACTCTGGGAAGTCCCCTGAACTCTGCATGCCTCTCCGTTCAGAAGCAGCAAATGCGCCATTGCAATGGCTGACCGTGAAAAGGAAGCTGCATATTTGAAACTGAGAAAGCTTTATGATGGACTCAGATCTTTCTCCGGCATGAGGCTAATAAGGAGATAATTGGGGGTGCTTTGCAACAGGCCAACTCTTTGCTAACAGTCCATTGTGCCACGCCAATGAAAGCTCTGGAGTGAGGGATGTTTACTTTGAAAACTTGCATCAAAGACCGATCAATTGGTGTGAATTATTCCAGTGCCTCAGGCTCTAACCTCAGCGCCACAGTTATGCACAAGAGGCTTGAACTCAGGCCTATGGAGCATACAGTGCATTTTTGGCCTCTGTCTTACCCAGGATGATGCTGGTATGGGATTGCTTGATGCCATAGAAACGGTACTGCTGGACCTCTCAATTCTTTGAAGAAACTCATTGGTTTTCCTGCAGGAGGAAAAAACATAATTGTGATTACAGGGATAGTTCATCCAAAAAATTAAAATTCTGTCATCATTTACTCATCCTCATGTTGTTCCAAACCCATATAACTTTCTTTCTTCCAAAAAAATAAAATAAAAAAAGTGCTTGGAATTCTGAACCGTATATACATTTGAAGAAAAGACTGGAATTTAAGTTGTTGTTTACCGACTGTCTTGGACTCTCAAATCTCATTCACATTTGCATATATACAAGGGCTGGAAATTTATATTTGATGTTTAATGCTGTAAAAATAATTAAATTAATTGAAAAATACCTAATTGGTAACACTTTAGAATAATGGTCATTAGTTAACATTAATTAATCTTAATGTATTAACTAACATAAACTAACCATGAGCAATACATTTGTTAGTGTATTTGTTCATCTTTGTTAACGTTAGTTAATATAAATCCAGCTGTTGATTCATGTTAATTCACACTGCATTAACTAATGTTAACAAGATTTTAATAAAGCATTAGTAAATGTTGAAATTAACATTAACAAAGATAAATAAATGCTTTATAAGTGTAGTTCATTATTAGTTCACGTTAACTAATGTAGTTAACTAATGTTAACTAATGACCATTATTCTAAAGTGTTCCCAATTATTTTAACTGCCATCGCACCAAACAGCATAGGCTCAGTTTTGGAGCCATTCAATTTCAGCAAGTTATGTTGCATCCTGATTTCTTCTAGACACACACTATAAACAGCTAACATGCTGCCGACATCAGGGCTAGTGGTGATGTACATTTGAGCATCATCAGCATAGCAGTGATACCCAAGGCCAAACTTCTTAAAGGACAACTCCAGTGAAAAATGAACCTAGGGGTAATTAACACATGATTACCGAGTAGATCGTTCTCTGGGATGCGTTTTCATGACAATCGAATGTAAAGAGTTTTATCTCTAAAAACAGATTAGCTTAAAGGGTTAGTTCACCCAAAAATGAAAATTCTGTCATTAATTACTTACCCTCATGTCGTTCGACACCCGTAAGACCTTCGTTCGTCGTCGGAACACAAACAAAGATATTTTAGTTGAAATCTGATGGCTCTGAAAGGCCTCCATTGGCACAATGGCACTTTACACTCTCAAGACCCTTAAAAGGTACTAAAGACATCGTTACAAAGTCCATCTCACTACAGCGGTTCTACAATAACTTAATGAATCGGCGAGAATAGTTTTTGTGCGCAAAAAACCCCCTAAATAACGACTTATATAGTGATGACGATTTCAAAACATGGCCTCATGAAGCTTCGAAGCGTTATGAATCAGTGAGTCGAATGAGCAGTTTGGATCGCCAAATTTCAGCAGTTTGGCGGTTTGACACGCGATCCGAATCATGATTCGACTCGCTGATTCATAACGCTTCGAAGCTTCATGAGGCCGTGTTTTGAAATCGTCATCACTATATAAGTCGTTATTTAGGGTTTTTTTGCACACCTTAAAACGCATCCCAGAGAACTATCTACTCGGTAACCATGTGTTAATTACCCCTAGGTTCATTTTTCACCGGAGTTGTCCTTTAATAAGCTGCCCAAGTGGAAGAATATTTGCTAAATAGAGTTGGGCCCAGTACTGAATCCTGAGGAACTCCCTGTTGAGCTGGCATCAGATTTATGTCTAACACACACGGCAAGATTAGTTAAATAAGATTGAAACCAATCAAATACCATCCCGAGGAGAACCAGCCAGCTGTGCAGCCCATGACATATGGTGTCAAAGGCAGCACTGAGGTCAAACAAGACCAAGACACTTTTCGTAACCAATCACAATGTGCCAAATTTGAATATGCACATTAAAATTGCATGATGAGATTTAAAAGCTAAGCCAAAAGAGATTTTTTTTTTTGTGAATAACAACTTAAATTATGGGTTGGTTTTCAAACAAAGCTATTGTATAATTTTAGAAAACTTGGAATATAGTGCAGAATTCATATGGACTACTGCAGTAATAATGCATTATTGTGATGTTTTTTGGCCAGTTTGGAGCTTAACGGTGCTGCTAAGGCGAGGGATTAAATAAGGACAAAAAATGGAAACAGAAATCTTGTAAAATCATTGTTTGATTTAAATTAAGATTAAATGTTTGGTAATTTAACCTGGATGAATATAAAATTAATGTACTATTTTTCAGATTAATATATTTATTTATTTAAAATATTTCTTCTGAATAGTGTTAGACTATAGACAAAAGACAAAAAAAAAATAGGCTGCTGCGTTCGCCGATATTTTTTTCAAGAGATTAAGTTAAGTGCACCTAAGCATTAAATGACTAGGTTGTAAATAGTTTTTTAAAGTATAAAAGTTTTAAGTATAGTACAGTCAGTGTGCACTTTATTATGATGCTTGCTTGTTGATACTGTGCGCAATACTGTAATTATTTGATTTATGCTTAAATATTTATTTTCAGAATTTAGTTTCACCACTGAACTCTTTTTTTTCTTGTTCTACCTCACCTGTTTTGACTATTTGTTAAATATTGTTTTTTTTGTTCAATAAATGTTCCTTTTTTAAATTTTAAATGGTTATCATCATGATCATTGTATCATTTTTATGATGTAAATTGAGGGAGCAAAAGCAGTATCGGCTCCAAATATCGGCTCCAGAAAATCGGCAGCCCGTATCGATCATCGGCTAAGGCTGATGAAAAAAAATTGGCATCGGCACTAAAAAATCCATATCGGTCGATCCCTACTTCTGAATCTCACTCTCTCTCTCTCTCTCTGTCTGCCCTCCCGTCAATTACCAAAATATGGCAGCATTGTGTTATTTTTAAACAGAATTAAAAAACACCAGCCTCTCTCTCTCTTTGTGTGTGTGTGTGTGTGTGTGTGTGTGTGTGTGTGTGTGTGTGTGTGGGTGGAGGTTAATAGCCTCTGGTATGGCAACCAGACTGGCAAAAAAACGCTCATAGAGTATGTGTTTGTCATATGAGTTTACAACAACATAAGGGTTAATGATGATAAGTTTTTTACTGAAAATAGTGGCACATATCTGTTTAACTATCTTGAAGGTTGCCTTGCATTTGTTTTCAATCACCTATTGACAAGATCTCTAAATAAAAGGCATATTTTCTTCTGAACTTGGGCCAAGGCTAAACTTGTACATTCAAGTTTATTGTGTTTGGATAATGGCCAATAAAGCAGATTAACATCCTTCTTCCTCCTTTACACAAATCACACTTCAAATCTGGCATGTAGGAAAAATATTTAACATACATTTGCTTGTCATGCTGATACCGCTCCTTTCTCTGTTCCTCTTCTTGCTTTCTCCTCATCTCTAGTTGTTCGGCCTGCAAAGCAACGTATTAAAGATGTTTTAATGTGAAAGTAGCTACTTACAATATCCTTTCTCAGCTTAATATGCAAAATTAACTATAAGTAAGCCATGTGTAGGTTGATTCCTCAAAAAAAATTAAACATTGAGGTTCTCTTTGACATATCAAACATTACCTGGTTTTGTTTGAGCATTCGGCAACACTTTATTTTACAGTGTTTTACACATTTCATGTAGTTACTATAGTAATTACTATAAATTGTGCTTAATTACTAACATATTCAAACAGGTTTTTCAAAACACTCCCTGCAGTCTATCAATGGTTGTTAAAAACTGATAGTTCTGCCCTAAATTCACACCATTGAATGAGCCAATCTTGTTACAGTATGTCCAGCTGATCAGAATGCTGTTAGATATCTGTGTTTCTGTCGTGTTGTTTGCTTTGGTCACATGTTCCTTTGTCTATGTTTCCCGCCACTTTCTCTGTTTCCTTGGTTACCCTCGTTAGTCTAGTTCTGTTCAGCTGTGTTTAGTTATCCTCATCTGTATCACCTGTGCCCCTCGTAAGTCAGTCATCAGTGTTTGTATTTAGTTCCCTCTTGTTCACTCTTGCTTTGTCCGGTCTACGTTATGTTAGTGCTGGTTGGTGTTCTGATCGACGTTTATTTGAATAAAAACCTATCTTTGTGGAAGTCCCGAATCTCCTCTTCTCTGCAGCACCAGACATCCGTAACAAATGCACGGTTACACTTTATTGTAAGGTGTAATTTTACATTTAAGAACTAAGTAATAATAATTCAGTAAATGCTAGTTACTATAGGGTTAGGATTAGAGTGTAATAGAGAGCAATTACATTTTTTGTGCATCTTCCATTCTTCTTTCAGACAAATACAATCAGAGTTATATTAATAAATGTCCTGGCTCTTCCAACCTTTATAATGGCAATGAATGGCTGTTTCTGTTTTGTCAATAAAAGTGCATCCATCCATTATAAAAGTGCTCCTCACAGCTCCGGGGGGTTAATTCTGAAGCAAAGCAATGGGTTTGTTTAAGAAAAATATCCATATTTAAAACTTTACAAACTGTAATCTCTAATTTCCGCTAACTTTCGTACGCGTGTTCACGAGAGACGGCGTTCCAGCGTATGACGCTCCGGTGAGAATTTGATAATTCTTGCGAGAACCACATTTTTTTTTGCTCTATCCTCAGTGCTTCCACGTTCGTCTCCAGAACTTACGCTACGCCTGCGTCCTACGTTATACGCTGGAACGCCAGTCTCGACAGTTAGCAGAAATTAGAGATTACAGTTTGTAAAGTTTTAAATATAGATATTTTTCTTACACAAACGCATCGCTTCACTTCAGAAGGCCTTTATTAACCCCACGGAGCCTTGTGGAGTAGTTTTATGATGGATAGATGCACTTTCATAGACTTCAAAACAGAAACAGCCATTCACTGCCATTATAAAGGTTGGAAGAGCCAGTACATTTATTAATATAACTCTGATTGTATTTGTCTGAAAGAAGAATGTAATTTACACCTAGGTTGGCTTGCTCAAAATCCAAAATCTGATCTGATCTTCTGACAAATTCTTGAAATATTGGATACATTTTTTGATTACTGACCTTAAAACAGTGCACAATTTTTAATTTTATTATATATTTTTTATTTCATTTTTTTCATTTTTTATTTCATATTATGTTCCAACATTAGCAGAATGTTAATTTTTCAAATTCCTAAAACTTTTCCTTATTTCTTAAAAAAAAAATGTTACCACATATTTTCAAAGTGTTGTCATTCTTTTGTCATTCCCCTCTGTAGATTGCACTTCCTGTTTACTTACTGCATTTCACTGGCACTGTATTTGTACTCTCCACAACGACAATAAAGTTAAATCTAATATAATTAAAAACTTTTTTCTTTCACTGTTTTTCAATTCCAACATTCCAAGCTTATCTACCATCCCGAGATCTCTAAAGTAAACCATTATTACACTACAAGAACAGCCAAGCAGTGACCGGCGCATGTTTTAGCAAATGAACTCTGGTGTCTGTGGCTGCTGGAATAATTAGACTCGTCAATCACGCAAAGCACATGCAGCAGCAGCACTGAAGGCTGAAGTCTAATATCTCCTTTAATTGCAGAGAATATGATAACGTGTATGTTGCCTGCAGTGACATCTGGAGTTATAAAGTCTGAATTACAAAGGCATCATAAAAAATAAAAAAAACACTCTGAATCCAAACATAAGCCAGATGACCAGATGAAGTTTTGCAGATGCATGAGAGTAACATAATGCCCTACAGAAATGCTGTAAAAGTCAGATGTGAACAATTTCTTGGGCTGTACCTTCTCTCGCTGTATGGCCTTCATCTTCTCAATCTCCTTCTCCTCTGCCTGTCTCTTTATTCTATCCATTTCCTCTTTTTGGAGCTGTAGAGATATGCAAATGTACTGTAAGTATGCAAAATACCGCAAGTATTTAGGAAATGAATCAGATATTTTAAACCTTTTTTCTCAGCTTTGACTGGCATGCGTCCACCTGCTGTCTCTGTCTAGCTTCTGCCAATGAAACTGCACCACCTGTGAGAAAATAGATTTGCAGATTTAGAAGTTCTTGCTCTTTTGTGTTTTAAATCTGGACTTCCATATATTTCATCTTTGCATTACCAAGTCTCTCTGGAGCCAGCTGAATTGGACCATGCCGATTCTCCTCCTTCCATCTCAACCGATCCTCCTCTTCTTTCTGTGCAACTGCAGAGAGAAAATTAGAAATTCTTTTCATTTCTAAACACAAATGGGATGGTGTTTCAGCCACTGGCAACTGGAAGTTTGCATGGCGCATGCATTAGCAAAAGACTACATTCTACAAACACATTTAAAACCTTTTTTTTTTTTAACAAACTAAAAGCTGGAGTACACTACTACACAAATTTTGCCCATATGTATATTTGCCCTAATTTGCGGTCGCCAAAGGTCTGCAGATCTTGTGTCTTTGGACTCGGAGTTGGCCGACATCTCTTAGCAATGAGGCGAATGTTTCTGCATGGAGTTCAGCTCCAACCCTAAATAAAACACACCTGAACCAGCTAATCAAGATCTTCAGGATCACTGGCAGGTGTGCTGAAGCAGGTTGGAAATATGCTGCGTTCACGCCATGTCATAATTACCATAATTTTTGATGTTCTACTAAGAGCTGTCCTCGGACCACTGATCTATATAAACGACTGGATCGCACGTTATAATAAGTGAAGCCACCATATTGGTATTCCCACACATCCTATTGATTTAATAGGAAACCATCAGATTTTAATGAGGAAACATTACCAAGGAGTCAGTGTTTTATACAGAAGTGTCCCTGTACATTCTTACATTGTCCTAAACATGTAAATGGTAATTTATTTAAAATTGGGAATTTTTCAGGTACGCTACATTTAGAAAGAATTAGTGAAAAAGTTTGGTCCCCTTTTATTTCTTTTCTGGAAGCTTGTGATTAATGTTTATTATGCTGTCATTGCCTGCTTTTACCACTGGATGGGGTGGATTATTATTACTACCTTAGGTCACATTTTTTTCATGCATATTTGTTAGGATTTAAGTTGTATTTGTTTGCGTTTAAAAAAAAAACCTTCTGCTGAAATCCCAAATAAAAACATTTAAACATTTCATTTCTGTGGCAACACTATCAACGCCTAAATGAAACTGCAGTGGTCAGGTGGTACAGCATTCATGTGGTACAAATCAGAAGTCTCCCAGTTTAAAAGTTGGGTAACATTTTATTTTACAGTGTCCTTGTTACATATGTTACATGTACTTACCAAAGTAATAACAGTAAATTATGCACAATTACATGCAACTAACCCTAAACCAAACCCTAATCCTACCTTAACCCTATAGTTAATATATGTACTTACTAAATATTACTCAGTACTTAAATACCTGTATATAATTACACTGTAACAATGACACCTTAAAATAAAGTGTAACCAAAAGTTGTAATTACCCGTTCTACGATGACACTTTTTACAAGTTGGAATCTTGCGATTATGGTAATTACGAAATGGCCGTGAATGATAAACTGTACAAGGTTGAAGATCTCTGAATTTGTGTATTATGCCCAGTTTTGACTGGAGCCAAATTCGCCAAGTGTAATGATGCCTAGTGTTTTAAAATGTGTTCAGATTTTAAAAGTTGTGTAGTGTATTCCAGGCTTAAGATAATATTTTAACTACATTAACAACAACAACAAAAGAAATTTGTCTTCCCTTTGCAGTCACAAACAAACAGGCTGAAATTGCACCTGATGGTAACAATTAGAGAGACATCTGGATCACATGAAGATGGAAAATACAACAACAGTCGTGTCATGACTTACTCCTCTGCAGTTTGCTCCATCTTGATTCATTTGGTGGTATCTTGGTGAATCCCTCAGCACTGTGTGGGCAAAGGCATGCATAGGTTGAATTGGTTTCTGACTCTTGTCTCCATCCATGTTGTGAACTTATCATCAGCAATGTCTCAAAACCAAGGTGGGGCACAAGTCATCTTTTCTTACGTAACGTCAGAATTTTTCACAAACAACTCTGGGGAACTCCCCCTCTAGCCCCATCATATTTGAACGTGACACAATACACCCATCCTAAATAATGCAAGCTGTCAAAATCCAATTAAAAGCCCACCTGTATCATAGCTGATACACCCCTAACATCACAAATGACCCCCAAATGTGCTGCATGATGACATATAAAACAATTAATCATGTGGTATAAATGAAAAGATTAGAATTATGATGATCGTTAGATAAATCAATAATCAAGTAAATGTTCACAACACAAATAGAAATAGCAAGAGTACGTCAGTTCAGTATTTTACCTTGGGGATAACTAAATGACAAGGAGACAAATAATTAGAATCCCCCTTACAAAAAATCACCATGGCAACCATTTCCATTCCAAAATATCATAGTTATTGTTACGACATGAAAACCTTGAAATGGCAAAAAGTTGACCGATCACATATTAATTTAATAGGGTTTTGCATTACTAAAATACTAGTTACTAAAACTAACAAAAACTAGTCAAATGAATAGTAACCAGTGTTGGGTAAGTCACTTAAAAAAATTATTAATTACTATACTCTCTCCAAAAAGTATTTAATTACTTATTTCTAATTACTTTCTAAATTCCATATCAACCTCGACTAAAGTGATTCAAGGATAGACATGAAACGGCTCTTTTAATTCATTCAAATAAATAATATAAAACTACACAAATTATTTAAATGAATGAAATATTACAAATGTACCAACGAGTCAGTGTTTTCTACAGAAGTCTCCCTGTACATTCTTACATTGCAAACATGCTAAACATGTAAGTGGTTATTTTTTTAAAATTGAGAATTCTTTTGCATTTCTATGGCAACACTATCAACGCCTAAATAGAACTGCAGTGGTCAGGTCATACAGCCTTCATGAGGTACTAAATCTCCCAGTTAAAAAGTTGTAATTACGAGTTCTTAACTGGCGGATGACACCTGTCTGTCTTTAAAAGATGAGAAACAGGTTCCTGTCATTTTGGATGCTTTAAATGAATTTTCTAATGCTTCTGGTCTCTTAGTCAATCGAAATAAAAGTGAAATTATACCAGTTTACAGTCTAAAGTGAGGATATAAAAACATGCATATTAAAGTTAGACTTTAAAATTGTATGTTAATTCCACTATTGTATTACATATAATCAGTATTTAGTTCAATAACATCCGAAGTAACTGTAATTAAATTACAGAGAAAATACTTTTTCAAGGAAAAGTAATTAAATTACAGTAACTAATTACTTAGTAACTAGTTACACCCAACACTGATAGTAACAATTTTATTTGATTGGAAACTATATAGTCACTTGTGTTTACAATTAGCTCTAAATATAATGCTGTAAAATGCTAAAATGATCTGTATCTAGTAAATAATGCTTAAAAATAACCAAAGATTATTTAGAATTTTTAGAAGATTATTATTTATTGTAGTTCACTCTCATCCCAGCATGCACTGGGGAATGAGTAATAATGGTTGCATTGTTTGCTCACTTGCCGATTTCATTTACAAAGAAGTTGATGATGTTGGCTTATTATCTTTTTTGTCTTGTGATGTCTTGTCAGTATGCATTTGCTTCTTTACTTAAAATGACCAGGTAAAACAGATGAAGAACACAATATTTAACAGTGCACTCAATGTAAATGAAGGGAAACATTTGTCTAGAATTTAGGAAACAATTTTAGATGTTTAAGCATAAGCATGACATGGAGTTTAGTGGAGAAATTAAATAAATACATTTATTTACATACATGTATGTTTTATTATTGTGGAAATGTACCGTCTACCAGAGTTGTATGGTTTACGGTTATTTATTGTTTTATAGTAGTACAATGTTTTTAGCTTAGTGTTTCGAGTGAAACTATTCCTGTTTAAATAACATTTGAAGGAGAGAGATAATAAATTAGAAAATGTGTTCGTGTATCAAGGACAAACTTCCCTTAAACGGGGACAATGAATAGAATATTTCAGTATCAGCTGCTATGTAGGCCTAAATATTCCTGAGCTCTGAGTTTCGTTTCTTCCGTTTGGACGGAAACGAAAGTGAAACTGAA
>NC_137103.1:19883825-20186325 GCF_949357685.1 Gobio gobio
GTAGTGTAAAATAACAATTAGGTAATAATAACAATTGATTCAAATAAAGTATCAAAAGCAAATAACCATAAGGTTTTACTGAACAACACTGTTAAAATGCATAAAGTAATATACAGGTAACATTTAATCTTTTTCTGTACATTAAGTTTTATAACAGATGCCTGCAGAGGGAGCCAGTGGCCTGTGTGTTGTTATTACACTTTACAGCACAATCAAATCCTTGTTTAATATTGGCTAAACAACATTTAATTAAAATGTCTATTAAATCTTTAATATTTGGCCACTTCTTTATGATAGAAATGCAACAGCCCCTGTCATTTCTTGAACAAGAATAAGAATGTGGACATGAAAACATGCAAACTCAGACCTAGGGAAACTTTTATTTTGAACTTGCGGTGAACCACAATTTGCATAGTTATAAACATATTGATGTATTCTCCTATTTTGGCGTATGTTTATAAATTATTATGTTACAAATCTGGTGAAATGGCACGCATAGCATTCCCAGATTAATGTTATAAGCAACCCAAACTCACTGCATATGCAGAGATGGCATTTTTTAACCGAGTTGCTCCACGCATGTAAATGTGCAACAGCGCATGTATTTATTTAATTGAATTATAGCATTTGTGATTTCACAATAGCACTATGCATTATTGTGATTTTTTATGGTCTCAATATATCATACAGCCTTAGAAAACAGTAATAATGCGGTTCATGGATGCTCGTTCGTGGAATATACCACTTCCGGTATTTTGCAGGTGTCTTGACGAAAGATGCTACCTATGAAAGTCACTTGAGCTCTACTTTCTGAGTATTAATTATCATAAGTAGTAAAAGATACAAACTCACCTTTACATGCTAAAATGGCGAGACAGCTTTTCATCTCAATTAGAATATCGTCCTGTTTTAATATCACGAGATCTCATCACACCCCTGCACATTTGGCATGAGAGTAACAAAAGGCTGCAAATGAAAGTTTTAGTAGAAAGACCTTATATGGAGATGATTTGGTTGTGTTTTATGCAAATTATTATTAACCTCAGACATGCGGTCAATCATTTTGAATAGTCAAAATTTGTCTGGTAAATTAGGCAGCAGTTACATTACAATATAAAATAATCTGTGCAATTGTTTTTACGATCCTGTTTTATTCAGTGTTTCGACAAATCAGTTGAGCGAATAATTCAATGACTAACTCAAAGACAGTCACTATTTCTATCATAAATGAATCAGTGAAAACTTCTCACCGCTAATGCGCGGAATGACAGTATGTCTTGAATGAGCAAACACAGACAAGCAGCGAAAAGACTCAGTGCTGTTGGACTAAATATCAGCACTCTTGGTACGTGTTGGCGAAGGTTTTGTGTTTGCGATCTGGCGCAGAGTATGTTTCTGGGCAGGATGTTTGCAAGCTAAAATCCCTCATGTTGTGGTTCACAGTGGGATAGAGTAGCCATTGTATAATGTAATAAAAGTTTTTTCCTCTTTTGTCTTCTTAAAATATTTAGCTAAACTTTCCTCGTGTATGTTAAAGCTGCCCACAGATATTTATGATTGTGATTCTAAAGGATTGGAAGCACTCGAGATGATGGCGGCGTTGACGAGGGAGATGGTTAAGCCGCTCTTACTGTGAGTGTTTGTTCAAGCCCCTAGATGAAGCTCACCCTGGTTAATGAGGTCAATTTGGCCTCCAGCATTAGAGGAATCAAAGAGTCTTTAAATGGCCGCATGTGGCCAAATAATTAAAGCGACTTTGTCATCAGCCTGTTTACGTTTCATTCTTTTCTGGCAGGTGTCTCTGCCGTCCTCCCTACTGCTGCTTGGTAGTTAATCATTGTTAGTCGCCAAGTCTTCCACCCATAGCTGTGTGAGGTCAGGATGGAATAGCACTTGTGGTCGCTTTGAGGAAGGGGCTAATTCCCATTTCAGTACATCGAGGGGGCAGCGCTTCTGCCAAAAGCTGAGGCGGTGTGTGGTCTGATTCGCTCAGAGGCAGGGCTTTGGATTACAGTGAAGGAAGCCTCAAGCGCTTTTTTGCTGAGAAGCAAAATAACATTTTCCTCTCAACAGTATACTTCTCAGAATTTGATGAAATGAAAATCCAAAAATGTTCCCATAATGTATTACTTTAATGATTTTATAAATTCTTCAGCTACAATTTGGTTGCATTAAATGAGCCGCTTGACGGCCTTTCTCAGCTTTTTTTCATTGAATGCTGGATGTTCAGAGGCATTATATGTTCAGTACTTTGAGTGCTGCTGACTTGCAGTGTGTTGCTTCACAGTTGAACCACAACCGCTGGCAGTTCACCAGCACCCTGACCAAGTAAATACCAAGGGAAGTTGAAAGGCGCCCTCACCTTTAACACGCATTAAATAAGACTAAAATGTGGTTTTGTCCTTGGTTTCACCCTTAAACCAACTTTGTTAACCCTGGAAATTAACTCTGTAAATTGTCTGCTATCAAGTGGCAAACTTTTTCAACCCATCAACACTTTTTCTCCTTATTACATTTGCTTTTAGGTCGATATGCATTCCATTTATGGAGGCCTCTGGGTCAGGTTATCACGGAAGCTGCCAAGAAGTTACCCACTACGGTAAGTGTCAGAAACAAACCAACAACTTTTTAGCATGCATAAGCGAATGATTTTGTTGTGGGATTGCTCTCGAACACCCTATGAATCAGTATTCCCATTTGAAAAAAAACAGCAGCACAACATATTCATTTTTTATAACACAGATTCTGTTTCAGAAAGCGATGATTTGTGGCAATGAAATTTGGATATTTCCATGTTCATTTCCACATCTTGAGGCACTTGTTTGCGTGCGTTGTTGGCATGTTAAAGCTCCTGCTGTAGGGCGAAGGACTGATTCATCGTGTCTTACTGGCCCTAGCCATAGTTCACGCTGTGCGTCTGGTTTTTGATGGAGTGTGTAAACCTGATTTGTCCAGGTTCTTCTTAATCTCTAGGGATGTGTGGTTGGGGCTGGTTCCCAATACTTTGACTCAACCAGTCCACCTGTGTATGCTCTAAAACTTTGTTAATCTCAGTGGTTTTCACAGATTCGCAGATTCACTCTTGTAATATATCATTATAACAGTTATTAATCCAATGATTTCATTTTTCGTGAATCACATGAGCGTGATTAAGTGATGTTTTGGGCTGAGATTGGACTGAACATTCTGGCCTCCCTTGCCCTCTAAATGTACACATGTTTTTACTCAGTTGTGAACTCTGCCCGAAATCCTGCAGCATGTACAATTTTTGAAGAAGCCACAGACCGATGTTATCGTGTTATGGCATCTTTATTAAAGAGATAGTTCAGCAAAAAACAATGGAAACTCTGTTATTGTTTAATCAACATCAGTTAGTACATGCGTTCCAAACCTGTGTGCTGTTGTTTTTGCCATAGAACACAAAAGTTGAAATTTTTGACCACAGTTTGTCATCAGGACTGTTTAGGTCCAAAAATGACAAAAACATACTGACTTTTTTGGTCTTTTCCTCATACAAACCTGTTTTAATGCGATTTTTGTTCAGCTTTTTGCTCAAAATTTTTATTTTTTATGAATTATACAAATAATCCATTCATCTAGAAGAAAACAGGTTTTTCGTTTAAAAGCATAGGCTCTGTTCTTTCTTTTGATATATTGCATATTCAGATATTCATACAACAAAATATTCTGGGGCCCATGAACATTTTGTGAAAATTATAAAAAATATTGGCGTGACTAAAACACTGGGGGAAAAGAGTTAAAAAAGACGTAATAAAATGTTCAAGTCATATGGACTACTTTTATGATGCATTAATGTGGTATTTTTTATTTTATTTTGATAGGCCCTTTTGTTCTATGGTAAACCGCTAATTTAGTGCTTCAGCTGTGTGAAGATTCTTCAGAAAGTTTTCTTTTTTGTTTTAATTAAAAGACAACAACATAGGTTTGGAATGATATTAAGCAAAAAATTTATTAATAATTTAAAGAACTGTAATGTTGAAAATGCTCCTTAAATTTTAAGTATGTTCTAAAAATATGGAATAGGGCTTTTCACACTGCGCTTAACCCCGTGTTATCGTCATTCTAAACCCCACTTTTAACCCCTCATTGCGGTGCCAAACTTTGTGAATGTGTGAATGTTATGGGTAGATGCTTAACAACAGACGGCTAATCTTGTGGCTCATATTCATATGCTTTGGACAGTCAGTCAGCTTTTGAGGGGGGGGGGGGGGGTGTCAAATGGCAATGGAAAACTTGTCAATTGGAGTGAAGATGAGACCCTTTCATTTTTACTTTTATAGTCCTAAAACTTGAAGCTTCTTGAAAATCAGGTTGTGTGTGGCGTTCCTCCAGTCATTGACATTGACACAGCAAAAATGCAAATGAGAACAATTGCCCAGTGTTTCGAAATGTACAGTGTGAAACGTCTTAAGAATACCGCAGATTAATTGTTATGAGCAGTGTGAAACGTGAAGTAGGATAATACAGGATTCCATTTACCCGGTGTTTAGAATGATGCAGGGTTAAATATTTCAAGTGTGAAACGCCCTATTGTGTGAAAGGAGAAGTCCCAAAGTGAAGAAATGTAAAAAATTTCTCATGAGGTCTGTACTGTAACAAAATCTCAGCAAAAAATTATTGAATTCGAATGAAGAATACAGCCTAAACTTCATCCAACCACCTGAAGCTCATAAGAAACTTGGCCTTCATGATCTTAAAGGGATAGTTCACCTAAAAATTAATCATTGACTCACCCTCAAGTTGTTCCAAACCTCAATGATATTTTTCTTCTGCTGAACACAAAGGAAGATATTTTGAAGAACATGGGTAACCAAATAGTTGAAAAATACTAATTCTTTTGTGTTCAGCAGAAGAAAGAAATTCGTACAGGTTTGGAACAAAGTGAGGGTGAGTAAATGATGACAGAATTTTCATTTCTGGGTGAACTATCCCTTTAAAGGTGCACTATGTAACTTTTCCATCCGCTAGAGAGGCCTATTCAAAACAAAGGCTTAGTTTGATAACGCCACGTTTGAGCGCAGAATCTTGGGACATGTGGTCTTCACCTCACAGCCGGTGGAAAAGGACTCGGGCAGAAATCATGTTCATGGATGCGATTATTAACGTTACTGTAGTATGAAGCAGAGTAGGACCAAGTGTTGTGGAGCTGAGCAAGGCCGCTGGAGCGATTGTTAATAAGATGAACGCAACACCTCCTGAGCAATGGGACTTTTATTATGCCACAGTTGCCGGCGCCATTTCTGCTTTTCCGGTCATGAGTATGAGGGAACGCAGCTCTGTTTATCATATTAGATACATCTGAGTGTGTTGAAAATTATGTTATGACATTACTCTGTGCATTCGCTCGGCGGCTGCTATGACACTTGTTGCACACTGCAGTCAGAGTAAAGCGTTTCTGCAAAATAAAACCGGAAACCGAGAGTAATGCAGATATGATGCTATTGACAGGCGATTCCCTCACACGACCCAGTTCCTTGGTTAAAATAGCAATTTTCTCACGATTTACAAATAGTTGGAAACATTTGGGATATTGTAAGTACTCAACTGAACAAAATATATAACACTGGCCTAGTAGTTTTTGGATATTTTACTGCAAAAATGTTTCATATTGCAGCTTTAATGCTCACTCTTGGGCTGTTTAATTTATGGTGTGTTCACGCGATGGCAGAATTACTGTAGTTACTAGATGACAACCTGGGATGTTCTACTTAGAACTTTTCACGTCCTTGGACTCGGAATTATGCATAATTTTATGGCAACACAAATTAATCTTTGTAATTTGAGTAATCAATAGACAAAGCCACAACATAACATATAATGCAAATGCCTTATTAATAAACCTATTAATAAGGCTTCTCACTACTGTGTGTGTGTGGATGGGTTAAATGCAGAGCACAAATTCCAAGTCTGGGTCCGCATTCTTGGCTACACTTCACTTCACTTCACTTCACTTCACTTCACTATATTTTAAAGGGGTGGTAAAACACATTCTTTTGAAGGCTTGACTGTGTTTGTGGGGTGCACTGTAACATGTGTTCATGCTTCGTTTTAAAAAAAATTGCCTTATTTTTCATATATTTGACCTTTATTCTACACTGCTCTGTCCCTCCTTGTAAAACGGTCTGATGCTTTCCGGGTTGTATGAAGCCAGTCCCTCAAAAATACGCAATGGGCTCAGATTGGTTAGCTGGCCCAGTGTGTTGTGATTCGCTAACCGCCTATTGTACGTTTATCGGAAACGTCACGCCCCTTACCTGGAGGCTGTGCTTTGGTCAGTATTAGAAACAACGGCGTCAATAAAACCATATGAGCCCGAATCAGACCCAGAACATTTGAGTGAAGATGATCGAGCAGAACCTGTTCAGTCCTCAAGAGTAAAGACTGCGGATCTATAATCGCTACTGACTGGCACTTTAACTTTTGTATTTTTAGAACGAATATCGCCAGATATCTGTCGCAAGAACTATTAACCCAAAACGAACACTAAGCACTGGCTTTAACTAAGTTAGTAAGTTAGCCAAATCACACACAGAACCATGTTTAGCAAGCCTGTAGATAAACAATACATAAAAGCTCTAATCAAAGAATCATTTACACTAATGCCAAGTTCGCTGTTGAGATTTTAACGTTAGTGTTTGTAACGTTATGTGTTCGTCGGATAACGTTAAGTGTGAATGAGCATTTAACAGACTGGTTTGCAGAACAGCGCTGTCATCTGTTTACTTCCTTGCTACAACCTATTACAGGAAAACACATCGATGAAAAATAAATCAGACTTACAGGTTGTGGCCCGTAAACAGCTTCTGTTTGTAAATCCAGCTTTCAGGACAAGCCGTTGTGCATATCCTGTATTGAACTCGCGAAGTTTGTGGAAGTTGTCCTCCGTGAAATGTGCAGCGCGCACGTCGTGCATCCACGCACCGGCAGTGTTTTTTTCACGCAGCTGACGTTGTGCAAATCCGGCATTGAAATCGCGAAGACGGTGGATGTTTTCCTCTGTTAGATGTGCTGCAGCGAGATCCGCACGCGCCTGTTCCCCGCTGTCTCATACACACGTGCAACATGTTGTATGTTAAACGCTCTGCAACGCACCCCCGTCCCAAGGAAGGCTGAACAGAGCAAGTACCCCAGACCTGCAATCCGGATGAAAATAACAGCGTTTCCTTGGCATCGCGGCAACACCACTCCAGCCTAACTATACCACAACAGCGCCGCAATACAAAATGGCCTCACCCCCCCTTATTTAATATTCTCGGAGGAGGGGTTTATGTAAATATTGGGGCTGGTGATGTCAGCAACCCTGGAGCAATGTCTGTAGTCGCCTACTGGCCGTTTGCTGTAGTTCTTAGAAATGGATTTCTTTAAAAGCAAATATCTCCCTTTGCTTTAAACTTTGAACGTTGTAACTTTGCAGATGTTGTTTATGCTCAAGCAGCAACATTACACGCTAGCTAAAGTTAGAATAGTGAAATCGTGGTTTACCACCCCTTTAATGTTAATTTTTTGCTACTTTCAGTGCTATCTACAGTAAATTATTATATACCTTTTGTATATTTAATTTATTAAGTCCCCCTTGTAGTCAGTCATTTTATCACTTAAAACTAATCTTTGATCACCAAAATGACATATTTAAATATTTTTTTTTTTTTTAAATGTCTTCATGCCTTAAAATAGCTTGAATGTAACTCTACACCCTTGCTTCATTTAGTCTACCCGGATCCATGAATATGCAAATCAGCCCCGCTAATTTTTTCCTGTAGTACACACTGCACAATGGTATCGCTCTTTAAAACGTCAGACACATAACGGTAATGAATATGCTTAGCCTTTTTCTTGACCGCGTTATCAAACAGCTAATAATGTGTTGCTAATGTTACACAAACCATGTTCCCGTTCGCCATCTCAGTCTACCTTCTTAAAATCAGCATCCTTAGAAATGCTTTGAACATCATAGAACGTCAGTGGAGAAAGGCATATAGTTCATCTTAATATACATCATATACATAATTCACCTGCTATATTGCTAAATGTATAAATTTTTTCATATTAACAGAAAAAGGTATACATATACTGGTATGGCTTCTCTTGAGACTCCTCTGCTTAATTCGCTGCATAGCAATGATGATATGCTAAAACCCGCCCACACGTTGACGTGATTGGTTACAAGGTAGTTTTTGACGTAAGAAACACAGTTGATTTAAAACCGCCTTTTTTTTCTTTGGTTCACGTCAGTTTTAAGGAGAAAATACTCCTTAAATGCTGACTTATGACTAAGAATATTAAAAACACCACATAGACATATAAACAACATTAAAAACGTGATTTTCACCACATGGGTCTTTAAGACATTAACAATTGTGAAAATATGATATATCAAAATGTATTTGACTACAATGACTACATTTTACTGCTGAAGCCGCTGCCATTTCGAGTGTTTACGGTTGATGTTGCTGCGATCAGGCAGTACAAGTCAGGACTCTCCGAAAATTCAGTTTACAAATTGGAACTACGAGTTCAACGAGGACATGCACACTTTTCAAGTCGGCAATTATGGTAATTCTTGCGTGAATGCACCTTTAATTTTGGAATTTGGATAATTATGGGGTCAATCTTCTCAAATCCCTAAAATCTCCATTTTCACATAAGGAAAAACTAAATGCTGATCATGGGGCTTTTAGCTGAGCCAAAACATCTTGGTTGCCATCCGTATTGAGATTATACATGTTATTGTGCACATTAGTCATCTCGTATTGAGATTTAAAGGATGGTTAAGGGTTCAGTATTATATTATTGACAGCATTTGAGACAGCATAATGTTGACTACTACAGAAATGAATTCTGACTCATATTTTTCTTAAAGCACTTAAAGGAGTTATTCAGTTAAACCCTGTTTATAATTTGATCTGTACAATTTGATGAAATCGGTTTCAGCTGGGACCACTTTTCTGGGTGAACGAACTTCTGATTACGGATTACCAGTGTAATGTCTGTGCTTTACAGATACCTCCATCATGTCTCGTTGTGTGTATCATGACAACCAAATAGAAAGATTGGGTATAACTTTACAAGTGATTCTATCATCCCAGTTTCATGTCAGTGAGGTTGAAGTATCGTGACATGTTGAAAACTGTGTGTATGTTATCAAGGCCAGGCGCCTTGTGTATTTCCATTCTAACCGTTTAAAACTGAGGAAGGCATAGTTTTTTTCCTAGTAATCAACAATATACCACAGATGTGCTGTTGATAGGGCTTAACTTTGAATCTGGACCATTGTTTTCAACATTTTCTGTTTTTTCCTAGTCATTTTCTGCATATTACAAAGGTGGATTTGAGCAGAAGATGACCAGACGGGAAGCCAGCCTTATTCTCGGGATCAGGTAATTGTGGGCCGTGGGCTAAACAAAGCCCTAAATCACTGCAATTCCTCTGGCTGAATTCTCTCATTATGAGTTGTCATGGAAGAAAACAAAGGTGTTTTACAGTATATACACACACACTGCATCACTAAACTTCCCAGAAGAGCTTGCGGTTAAGTCTGGGGGCAATTCTTTTGGTTTGAAGTCGGTCGTCATCTCCTGTCGTCAGAGCTTTGATCCTGTAACGTCTAATGGGAAAAATTCTCAGCTGTGTCTCTTTTTAATTTGTGATCTGCTTTTGGGTGGACCACCCTCCTCATCCTAGGAGGGTATATTTCTCCAAAAATTCCCCTTACTTCAACAGAAGTTCACATGGTCCCACACCAGGTGTGACTCACACCGTGCAAGCATCACATCCTGTGTGGCGTGCCTTGCGTCATTTCTTTGTGTTGTCAGTCAAACTGGACTAATGTTTTCATAGAACTGAACTAGACTGTGTCCAATATTTCTTGGATGTGACCAATATGAACTCGGTCAACCGCATTCATGCTCATAAAACGCAGCTGATTCGGGTTAATAGTTTTTATTATTCTCTTCTCATCTGTCTTCAGCTTTACTTTGGTGTCTGTCACTTACAGCTGAAATAACTGACTCCAGTAATGTTATACTGTTTGCACTGATACACTTTGATCTCTCTACACCCATAATAAATTCAGCTTATTTGTAGGGTCATTTGTGCTTTTTAAAGGGATAGCTCACCTAAAAATGGACGTTTTGACATTTTTGTTCATCCATCCAGCTGTCAGTCTATCCAGCAGAAATGTGCGGCAGTCGGGAGACTAAGCTATAGGAAAAGTTTCAGGTCAGTTTTTTTATTTTTTATTGAAAGGATGCATTAAATTGACAGGCAGTGGACAGGTGTCAGCATGGACACCCTGACTGGTCTGTGGCTATGCAGCCTATTTGAGCTACAGTTGCTCATCTGTTTGATCAGACCACACGGGCCAGCCTTCGCCGCCCACGACCCTGTCGCCGGTTCACCACTGTTCCTTCCTTGGACCGCTTTTGATAGATACTGGCCACTGCAGTTTTGGAGATGCTCTGACCCTGTCGTCTAGCCATCACAATTTGGCCCTTGGCAAACTCAAATCCTTATCTCTTCATCACGGCACCTGGTAGTGGGTGGGATATATTAGGCAGCAAGTGAACATTTTGTCCTCAAAGTTGATGTGTTAGAAGCCGGAAAAATGGAATTTGAGTGAGTTTGACAAGGGCCAAATTGTTATGGCTAGATGACTGGGAGCATCTCCAAAACGTATATATAGATGTTACAGTGTATTGTAATATTATGTAATACTATTTCAGAATATTACTGTTTTTTACTGTATTTTTGATCAAATATATGCTCTTGTTCATGTTTCCTTTGATGATCCTCATAGTCATTGCTATTCTGACATTAAATGAGTTTGAGCGCATAGTTTAGTCTCCTGACTGCCACACACATCTGCTGGATAGACTGACTCTTCCAACAAATGCTGTTTTGTCTAACGGATTCGTCATCACATTCTGGAAGCATCCACTCCGCTCAGTGTTTTAATCAGTTGCTCTGGCCCCTCTCAGACGCCCACTCCTGCGTATGATTTGAGACTTGAGAGGAGGCTTGGTAGGACTGAACGCTTGTGTGTAAGCATTAATCTATCTTTTAATCATCACTTCTGGCTGTTTAGCCATGACTCAGATCCAAACCCTGAAAGCTGTAGGCTGGAACGAAATGTATTCATCTTTCGGAAAGGATACAGTGTAAACTCATAACTCAATGTTTAATATAAATTAAAATATTTAATCTATTTAATAAATACAGAAAGTTGAATCCTTTAAAAAGAAACATTACTATATACTGACTGAATGAAGATGTACATTTATTTTATTTATTTATTTTTGTTTATAAATGTCCTTGAATGTGTCACACAAATTGTAAAGAAATGTTTTGGGATTTTAAGCAAGTCTTATTAGTATCTAGCACACTACAAAAACAAAAAAGTATTTTAAAAGAGGGAGATGAAAACCATCATATAGTCTTCATTTATTAATTAATTGAAATGAATGCTTGATTTGCCAATATTCATTATACACATCTTGTATGTATCTCTGATTTTATAAAATTGTATTCAACATAAAAAAAAATTCAATTAAATTCATGTTTTAAAATATAGTTAAATAAAACAATTTAACTAACTACTGAATAAATCATTTTAGATGCATTTTAAATTGTAATTTGCAAAAGTGTAATTTTGTCTCTTGCTTTTCTTTATCATTTTGTCAGTTAAGTTAATAAATATATATATTTTTCTCATTTCTGTTGCTTGTTTTGCCCACTAAATTGGGGAATTTCAGGGAATGTACAGCATTTCCAGTTGATGTGTGCAATGATGAAGACAGACCACACATGTTGATGATTAGTGCAAAAAATCAGTCTGGAGGCCTGTAATTATATTTATGCAGCAGTTCCCACTGTGACCACTAGATGGTGGTGTGTTCCTTCTCTAAATGTTCTGTTTTCTTGTTTTCCAGTCCAACCAGCGCTAAGGCAAAGGTACGGGATGCCCACAGAAAGATCATGGTCCTAAATCATCCAGATAAAGGTCAGTAGTTCACGTTGACGTGTTGGGATGGTTGTTTTAATCAATAATTCTCTGGTTCGGTTTTCCACATGCAGCCCTAGTTGTAGGTATTGTCTGAGCAGACAGTAGCAGAGACGGGTGTTGATTACAGTATTGATTTGACCAGCATTTGTCATTACACACTTTTTAAAGAGGGCTCACATCCCTGCAATGCTGACTTGCTGTAATTTAAGCCAGAACCACACAAAGCAGGACATAATCGGGTGAACCATCACTTCAGCCAAACATTTGTTTCGAAATATTTAAATGAAAAACTTAAATGCTGTAAAAATATACTGAAAATAATCAAGGCATGTTTTCCAATCTGTCCTTCACTAAAGGTAGAATAATATTAAATCATTTGCATTCATATTCTTCCAAAAATAATAGTACATAGTGACATATTTTTAATAAAACGTTATAAAAAAAGCCATGCCATGCAAATTATTAATTCAAATCAGTTTTATATTTATTCAGCTAATAATTTTAACTGATTCATGGTAATCATACATTCATACATGTCCGCAGGTTGAAGCGACCCCAATTGTGTGATATTTAGCACCGGGAATGCGTATTTCAGCAGGAAACCCTGCCAAAAAGACATATATTTTACCCCCCATTAGAGATTTTTACCAAAAAAACCCCACTGAAATGAGACTGGGCTTGTTTTGGGCTAGTTTTGAGTAGCGATTGGGCGGGTTTTGTTGTGAATATCTGGCAACCCTGATCTGCTGACGGACACTGTGCTGCGTTGTCACCGGAACATCCCAGCTGAAGATAATGAGGAATTTACGCCGCTCCCTTTGCCAAGTGCATTCCAAACTGCTACATACGGTACAGGTGTGTCCTGCTCACATAGGGATGATCAAATAGGGAATACTGATTCCCGTGTCCTGCTCACATATAGGGATGATCAAATAGGGAATACTGATTCCATTTGGAACTCACCCCGTGAACCGTTCGGTACGAATACACGAACCGTTACACCCCTAATATAAATGTATAATGTAAAATATAATTTTGCAGCTGAAGTTTAGAGACACTATTGATTAATTATTACTTAAAGGGATATTTTGAAGAATGTTTGTAACAAAGCAGATAGAGCAACCATTGACTACCACTGTATTTTTCCCCCTACTTGGTTACAAACATTCTTCAAAATATCTTCTTTTGTGTTCAGCAGAACAAAGAAACTCATACAGGTTTGGAACAACTTGAGGGTGAGTAAATGATGACAGAATTTTCATTTTTGGGTGAACTATTCCTTTAAGTCATGAAATGAGAAAGGAAAGTAAAACTTGCACATTCTTTAAGAAACTTAATGGTTGATTAGCAGATGTTTATCCCAAAAATAGTTTTTAATACTTTTATTCATCAAAGATGCATTAAAATAATCAGAAGTGACAGTAAAGACGCTTACAAAGTTTACAAAAAATCTGTTTCAAATAAATGCCTTTCTTTTGAACTTCATTAAAGAATCCTGGAAAAAATGTATCATGGTTTCCAAAAAAAAAAAAAAAAAATTAAGCAGCTGTTTTTCAGCATTGATGATAATGTTTCTTCAACAATAAATCAGCATATTAGAATGATTTCTGAAGGATCATGTGACACTGAAGACTGTAGTAATGATGCTGAAAATTCAGCTTTTCCATCAAAGGAACAAATTGCACATTGAAATATAAAATATTTTAAAATATTTCACAATATTATTGTTTTGACTATATTTTTGATTACGCAAATACAGCCATCGTGAGCATAAAATACTTCTCAAAAACATTTAAAAAATATTGCGCAGTGTATATCACAGGCAAAATCATTTTCAATACATTTAGAATATTCTGTGTATCTCACAGTAGTGATAATGCACCAGGTTCCAATGTATTTAGATCTGATAGGGATTTGTTCACTCTGATCTGTGCGACACAGGTTATAAATCACTGTCTAGCGAATTGCTTTTTTTGCAGTGGTCTTTTTTAGTGCAGGGTCTCACCTAATAAACACTGTGAGCAGGAGTCTTTATTTTCCCTTGGTCACTGTACTCGCCCTGTTTTTCTGTTCAAGGTTAATGGCCTCACCTTGCCTTTCTCTGTTTTTTTCCTCTTTCAGGTGCATTTCTCACAGCGCTCAGAGATGCTGTTTATATATATATGTGAGTGTGTGTGTGTGTGTGTGTGTGTGTGTGTGTGTCAGCCCTTGTTTGCTCCTCTAGTCCACTAATACTCTCAGTGAAATAAGCGATAGTGTCTGTGATGCTATCTGTAGTGGAGCGATAAGGCCTCTGACTGTAGGGAGGACGACCAGCTGAGAAAGTGTGCCAGATTTATCCAATCCTCCAGCGCTGCTAAGAAATCCTTTACTACAGTGCTGATAATAATGGTGTGCAAGTGCCCATTTTGTTTGTTATGGTAGTGGAGGGGGCTGAAGTATTAAAGACCCCATGAAATGGCTTGATGAATACAGTTTGCTTTCCTGTGGCATGTATGTATTTCTTATTCAATCAGGAAGCTGGAAAAAGACGTACTAAGAGGCTGTTTACACTACACCGTTTTCAACTAAAATAAAAAAAAAAACGTTTAATGAATTTTGGCCATTAATTTACACAACATCAGCGTTTTGGGGGCCTGAAAATGCAAGCTTTTGAAAACCGTTATCGTCTCTGTATAGACTGAAAACCACGGATTTGTGAAAACGCTTACGCATGTATATTACGTGTTCAGTCTAAAGGCGTGTAGTGTTTCTTTACAAAGTGACATCGCCAGCTACTGGCCTGGCATGAATAATACAACGCTTTTAGATGTTTTCGCAGATTTGTGTGAACAGGGATCGTTTTCACAACGCTGTCGTCTGTACACGAAATCACAGGATAAACTTTTACATTTTTGGTACATTGTTGTCATGTAAATGTACCCTAAAAGACTCACCCTTTTTTGTTTTTAAAGGGTTAATAGCTTTAAAGGTGCTGTGTGTGTAAGTTTTTGACTGTACTAAAGCATAACAATACTATAATATGTTGATATTTAGGAGTTCACATACTGGTTTCTCTGAAAAACTAAGCTACAGCCAGTTATTTTACTTTTAAATGTGTCTTCCGTGTCGGAATGTCTGTTTTTGTCTCTGTGATCCCCCCCACCCAAACAAACTGGGTCAGAGATTGCAGAATCTACCCGACCTAAAATGCTCCGCCAGCCATTTAAAAATCTATATGAACGGAAGCACGTTAAAACGTGGATAAATCAATTCATCCACTTACAGTGTGCAAGTTTTCTCGCCTTCCATTGTTGCTCACTCGTTCCTGTTGCGTGTCCTGTCCAGGCTCACACTGGCAACTCGCGTGAGCGTCGAGTCTGAGGGGGCAGGGCAACTATATTTTGAATTTGGACTGCAGTACCCATTTCAACCACTTGCTGTCATTCTTACATACAGCACCTTTAAGCTGTGGCCACATTTACCATTATTTGGCTAATTTTCATGGGTAAAATCCGGTCATTTTAATAGGAATCCCCGCAATTTGGAATTTCCCATGAGGGCAAATGATTTTTCCAACACCGATTTCGCAACAGGTTCAGGGGTGAGTCTTTCAGAAAGCTGCTTGGGTTGAACGTGACTTCTGTGTGAGCTGCGCTTCATACACCGCTGGTCGCGATTACTGATTTAATCATCTATTCGTGGTAATTCGTTTATTTGAGATAACTGCAATAATCGTGTAATTCAAATTTCACATTTTGCCAGCCAAATTGTGTGCGCTTAGAATTGCCAAATGAAGGTTTGTGGCTTTTATCGGATTTTATTATATTTTTTACAGTATATAAAATTGTATAAAACATAGAAAATACATTTTCATAGCATTAAAGTAAATCATATGATCCTATTTATTTTTAATTTTATGATTTTGAGTAACTGTAAGTGAAAAAAATGTCAGAATTAGAATTCCCCAGAATTAAATCGTTAATCACAATTATTTGTATGACAATGAATGGTCTGCACAAAATTCCTGATCATGACAGGCAGATTATACATTGCTACACTATTGACAATAGACTTATTTTGCCTGGTGAAATTTCACTAATGTGATCGCACCTTTATGCCTTGTTCCATTCAAAGTTGGATGTGTGATAGTCCTACTTGATATCTCAGACTTTCGACAACAAAGGTGTTCTGTTACACAATGCTCCCATAAGGAAACGAAAGGGCAGAGCAACCATTAAACATTGCAGGTGTCGCAGGCGTTTCATTGTCAACACAGAGGTCTCTGAGAGGGTGAAATATGCTGTGCGACAGTAGCGTCTGTTCTGCAGGAGTGCCATTATCAACAGGGAGGATACTTTATGATTTAATATAGAAATTTAATGTAGCATTTTATTTACGACATCTGACTGGGCGCCCTGCATGTGATTGTAACAACATATTTGTACATTTGCATCTCGAAATGTCTTCAGGTTTTTCCAAGTTGAAATTTCAAGTGGTGTCAACTGCATTCTGTTCTGTTAAAATATTGTTTTCTGAGGAACTCTGACTGGTGAGTTATCAATATGGGTCTATACATAGACGTCTCACCTTGACATCACACACAATTCAAGTCAGAAAAGAGTCTGTGAACCAACTGAGATGGAGCGCTTTTCTATATTTCTGTGTTCATCTTGCGTTTAGCCCTTTTGTGAGTTTAAGCCCCCATGGCAAGGTTTCACAGCGACATGAGGATCGACGTTATTCGCTCCGGTATCTGCTCTTTAGGTCGTAATGAGATGATTAACTTTGAGCGGTCAGGGTAATGGCATGGAATGATTGTTGAAATGGCTTTCATTAGTTTGCTAGCTATGAGCAAATGAGGACATTGAGAAACCGTCATACTTGCCTTAACTCAACTAACAGAAACTGTATAAAAGTGGGAGCAAACTAAAAAAAGGAAACGCAAATAATTTTTTACAGGTTATTGTGTTCTGTCTGAAAAGATGATGACATGACGTGTGCTTTGTTCTTTGTTCTGGCTGGCAAAATTATATCTCATTGAAATCATCTAATTATTTATGTATTTATTCTTAAATGGCTTAAAAAGAGAAACCATAATTTTAACCTAAAAAAGCTTTCATTATTTCTACTCGTTTTAGGCAAAGGAAAAATGATGTTGAATTGTTCACCAAAGTGTATTTTCACCAATGCAACAAAGTAGCATACTTTAAACAAATATATGTTTACTTACATATATTTATAATTAGGGTTGTCACGGTACCAAAGTTTCAGTAGTCGGTTAAAATACGAGCCTGGTCATAGATATATCAATCGTAGATGCCTCATTCTACTGATCCGTGCAACCGCCTTCCCTGTTCAATTTATGGAAAATTGTTGAAAGTTCCCCTGCCGATCGAAAGACTAACGCGACCAGGTACGCTCGCCATGACGTCACGTACGCATCTTGAGTTTCACTTTAAACATTCAACACTTTTCCATGGAAGGTGGTCGGTCGAAAGTTTACTTGATAAAGTTTTAAATATTTTTCTTACACAAATGCGTCGATTCGCTTCAGAAGGCCTTTATTAACACCCTGGAGCCGCGTGGAGCGTGTTATTTGACGGACAGATGCACTTTTTATGGACATCAAAAACAGAGCAACTATGAATCAAATTCTAATGCTTCGAGTAGCCTGGACTTTTGTAATATACAACCCCAAATCAGAAAAAGTTGGGACAGTATGGAAAACGCAAATAAACAAAAAAAATAAGTGATTTCTAAATTTACTTTGACTTGTATTTCATTGCAGACAATATGAACACAAAATATGTCATGTTTTGTCTGGTCAACTTCATGTCATTTGTAAATATGCATCCTTTCCTGTCATTCAGACCTGCAACACATTTAAAAGAAAGTTGGGACAGGAGCAATTTAGGGCTAGTAATGAGGTAAAATGGTTAAATAATGATGTCAACAGGTGATTGTAAATATGATTTGGTACAAAAGCAGCATCCAAGAAAGGTCTAATCCTTTAGGAGCAAAGATGGGCAGAGGATCGCCAGTTTGCCAACAAATACGTGAGAAAATTATTGAAATGTTTAAAAACAATGTTCCTCAAAGAAAGATAGGAAGAGATTTGGATATTTCACATTCAACAGTGCATAACATAATTAAAAGATTCAAGGAGTCTGGAGGAATTTCAGTGCGTAAAGGACAAGGGCGCAAGCCTAAGCTGAACAACCGTGATCTCCGATCCCTTAGGCGGCACTGCATCAAGAATCGTCATTCATCTATAAGCGATATCACCACATGGGCTCAGGACTACTTTGGCAAACCTTTGTCAAGTACCACAATACGTATTTACATCCACAAATGCCAGTTAAAACTGTACTGTGCCAAAAGGAAGCCCTATGTTAACAGTGTCCAGAAGCGCCGTCGACTTCTCTGGGCTCGGAGGCATCTGGGATGGACCATCACACAGTGGAAACGTGTACTGTGGTCAGATGAATCAGTATTTGAGGTATTTTTTGGGAGGAATGGACGCCGTGTGCTCCGGACCAAAGAAGAAAAGGATCATCCAGACTGTTACCAGCAACAAGTCCAAAAGCCTGGGTCTGTCATGGTATGGGGTTGTGTCAGTGCCCTTGGCAAAGGTAACTTGCACTTCTGTGAAGGCACAATTAATGCTGAAAAGTACATAGAGATTTTGGAGCATAATATGCTGCCTTCAAGAAGACATCTTTTCCAGGGACGTCCATGCATATTTCAACAAGACAATGCAAAACCACATACTGCACACATTACAAAGTCCTGGCTGCGGAGGAAGAGGGTACGGGTACTTGACTGGCCTGCCTGCAGTCCCGACCTGTCTCCAATAGAGAATGTGTGAAGCGCAAAATGCGACAACGAAGACCCCGTACTGTTGCCCACCTTAAGACTTGTTTGCAGGAAGAATGGGACAAAATTACACCTGAAACACTTCATCACTTGGTGTCTTCAGTCCCTAAAAGTCTTTTAAGTGTTGTGAAAAGGAATGGCAACATTACAAAGTGTTAAATGCTTTACTGTCCCAACTTTTTTTTAAATGTGTTGCAGGTCTAAATGACAGGAAAGGATGCATATTTACAAATGACATGAAGTTGACCAGACAAAACATGAAATATTTTGTGTTCATATTGTCTGCAATGAAATACAAGTCAAAGTAAATTTAAAAATCACTTCTTTGTTTCTTTTTTTTTGCGTTTTCCGTACTGTCCCAACTTTTTCTGATTTGGGGTTGTAACTCTGATTTTATTAGTCTGAAAGAAGAATGTCATATACACCTAGGATGACTTGAGGGTGAGTAAATTATGGGCTAATTTTCATTTTTGGGTGAACTATCCCTTTAATAAAGGCCTTCTGAAGTGAAGCGATGGGTTTTTGCCAGAATAATATCCATATTTAAAACTTTATAAACTATAATCACAGGCTTCTGGCAAAGTCCGTACACGGGCTCATGAGAGAGTCGAGTTCCCTCTGACCCGAAGTTTTGTTTTGCTCTATCCTCTGCGCTTCCGCGTTCATCAATACTCACCTAAGCTTACACTACGCCTACATCAGGTCATGAGACAAAGCTGGGAAGAGCCAGGATATTTTTTTAATATATCCGATTGTGTTCGGCTGAAATAAGTCATATACACGCAGGATGGCTTGAGGGTGAGTACATTTTTTAATCATGGGGTGAACTATTCCTTTAAGTAACGACTGGTATCGTTTTGTTTGAGAACTCTATTCTAATGTGAAAAATTCCCTGGCGGGTGATGATGCAAACACATTTTTGAATCATAGTTTTGATTGAAATGGACTCTTGGATTTGATTCATAGAAATTAATCAAACATTTCAAGTGTAACTGTCACTATGAGTCACAATTTTTTTTTTAAATTTCTCTTTTGGGATATATGTCTATTGGAAATGTATTGGGCAAACTGATATTGGCAGAAAATAATGTGTAATTAAGTGCATCACTGCAGGCTGAGTGCACAGCTCCACTTCTCTGACACACAGACAGATTAGCAGCCTCCTCAGGCCCTGCTCTCTGCTACCTGTTCACTCTCCTGCGTGTTTTCCAATTTGTTATTGCTGCTTATCATGATAGTCTTGTGCAAGTGGGCAGGCAGAGACTGTGTGTGTGTGTGCGCGTGTGTGTGTGTTTGTTTGGGCACACAATGGATGCTTTCAGGATCTTGGAGAAGAGTGGCTTTATGTAAATCCTGTGACTGCGAGTCCTTCAGGTAGAGCAAGGTCATTGATATCTTAGTGCTGTTCTCTGAATCTCATATTTATAAATCAATAAATAAATGAATGAATGAAATAAAATAATTGTAGGATAAAGACCACCAAACATTAATGTTTTTAATAAATTTTTATATTGTAATAATTTCACATTTAAACTCCAAATGAATGTAGACAGACAGTAGACAGTATATTTTAAATGTGTTTAATGGCATCTTTTTTATGAAAGAAGGCCATATCACCGATATACCAATATTGCTACTGATGTCTCTATGAAATTTATATTTTTTCCTCAATTTTAGCCATTAATTATAGTCATTCAACATGAAATGATTGAAAGCTGTCAATTTTAACATTTATTAGGCTTAAAAAATATAACAACTTTTAATTTGCGTGAACTTAAAACAATCTTCACATAAACCCATTATAATAATAGGAACACCATACTAATACTGTGTTTGACCCCCTTTCGCCTTCAGAACTGTCTTAATTCTACGTGGCATTGATTCAACAAGGTGCTGAAAGCATTCTTTAGAAATGTTGGCCCATATTGATAGGATAGCATCTTGCAGTTGATGGAGATTTGTGGGATGCACATCCAGGGCACGAAGCTCCCGTTCCACCACATCCCAAAGATGCTCTATTGGGTTGAGATCTGGTGACTGTGGGGGCCATTTTAGTACAGTGAACTCATTGTCATGTTCAAGAAACCAATTTGAAATGATTCGAGCTTTGTGACATGGTGCATTATCCTGCTGGAAGTAGCCATCAGAGGATGGGTACATGGGGGTCATAAAGGGATGGACATGGTCAGAAACAATGCTCAGGTAGGCCGTGGCATTTAAACGATGCCCAATTGGCACTATGGGGCCTAAAGTGTGCCAAGAAAACATCCCCCAAACCATTACACCACCACCACCAGCCTGCACAGTGGTAACAAGGCATGATGGATCCATGTTCTCATTCTGTTTACGCCAAATTTTGACTATACCATCTGAATGTCTCAACAGAAATCGAGACTCATCAGACCAGGCAAAATTTTTCCAGTCTTCAACTGTCCAGTTTTGGTGAGCTTGTGCAAATTGTAGCCTCTTTTTCCTATTTGTAGTGGAGATGAGTGGTACCCGGTGGGGTCTTCTGCTGTCGTAGCCCATCCGCCTCAAGGCTGTGCGTGTTGTGGCTTCACAAATGCTTTGCTGCATACCTCGGTTGTAACGAGTGGTTATTTCAGTCAAAGTTGCTCTTCTATCAGCTTGAATCAGTCGGCCCATTCTCCTCTGACCTCTAGCATCAACAAGGCATTTTCGCCCACAGGACTGCCGCATACTGGATGTTTTTCCCTTTTCACACCATTCTTTGTAAACCCTAGAAATGGTTGTGCGTGAAAATCCCAGTAACTGAGCAATCTGCTCAAATATACTGTGAAATACTCAGACCGGCCTGTCTGGCACCAACAACCATGCCACGCTCAAAATTGCTTAAATCACCTTTCTTTCCCATTCTAACATTCAGTTTGGAGTTCAGGAGATTGTCTTGACCATGAACACACCCCTAAATGCATTGAAGCAACTGCCATGTGATTGGTTGATTAGATAATTGCATTAATGAGAAATTGAACAGGTGTTCCTAATAATCCTTTAGGTGAGTGTGTGTGTGTATATATATATATATATATATATATATTATAGGGTCTAATTCTCACTATTAACTAGTTGCTTATTAGCATGCATATTACTAGCATATTCGCTGTTTATTATTACTTATAAAGCCCATATTAATGCCATATTCTACATCCTTAATCAGGGGTTTAAAAACAGGGGTTGTGAGCATGCTCATTGCGTAGTGAAGGGGAAATGATTGATACAGATGTGAGGGTCTAGCTATGAAATCTGCTACGACTTTGTGACCGTGTTCTGGACCTCCAGGGCACCTCACACACGCACTCGTGGAACGTGATTTTTGAACAAAAGATGCAATGGAAATTTATAGCAGCATGATGGGGCGCAGCGGGCACCAGGTGTGCCTCATCACACTCTGCCAGCAATAGCACACCCCCCACCCCCCCCTCAGCCACACACTCCCATCATACACCATGGACGTGGGCTGAAAGTCAGTGATTGGAGGCAAAGAGATTTCTTTTCTCAAGCTAGCGGATGTAGAGCTGTAACTAGGGCTGCAGAAATCATGAAAGATTTGCGCCTGTGGACTCGGGGTAGCAAATTAATTATGTTGCTCCATTTAGTTTCAAAGTGACTTTAAAGTCAATGGAAAGCACTGTTTGTGACCCATTTGATTTCTGTTATGACATGTCTGAGTGAAACGTGATATTAAATGAGAAAGAAAATGTAAGGTGGTCAATTTTATCCACCCCGAATTGATTGGAATGTGAAAGTGGGTGTTTTATACACTGGTATATACAAGTTGGGTCATTAAGTTTTATTTGTTTATTGAAAGAAATAAATACTTTTATTCAGCATGGACATGTTAAATTAATCAAAAGTGACAGTGAAGACATTTATGTTAACAAAAGATTCCTATTTCAAACAAATGCTGTTCTTTTGAACTTTCTATTCAATCCTGGAAAAAAAAATACAAGATTTCTAAAGGATCATGTGACACTGAAGACTGGAGTAATGATGCTGAAAATTTAGCTTTGCACCACATGAATAAATTACATTTTATAATATATTAAAAAAGAAAACTTTTTGGTTACAAACATTGAGCATGAGACTTCTTTCATAAACATTAAGAAAATATTACAGACCCCAAAATAGTTATTACTATTTGGAATAACATGCGCTAATGTATCATGCACAATAAAAGGCATTTAGAGAGTATTAAGATAAAAATAAAATTGTAATTTCTTGTTGTGTAAGGAGTGTTTACATTTAGTTTACATTTTGTGAAATTTGTCTGTTCGCAACAGGCAATTTATCCATTTGGCAAAAAGGAACACAATGTGTCACTGCGATGGTACCCTTTCAAAACCATTTAGGTACTAATATGTACACTTTTAGGGGTAAATAAAGTACAAATGTGTACCTTTTGAAAGGGTACCGCACCAGTGACAGTTTTTTTGTAGAAATGGGACAGGAAGTTATTGGAGATAGAGGTTATTGGAGTAAGTGCACTTTTTACAGTTTAAAAGAATTAAAAGAATAAGAGGAGGAAGGGGAGACAATTCATGAACATGCTGAATGAAAACTGCTGCTTGTCCTGCAGGTGGATCCCCGTATTTGGCAGCCAAGATCAATGAAGCAAAAGATCTGCTTGACTCTGGCCCTCGGCGCTGACCCAGCTGCCCGCGCTACCCCAACAGAGAGTTACATCTACTTCAGTGCCGCCAACTCATGAGCCTCCACAAGTCATTGTTCTTCTCCATGTTTTTCTGCCATAAATCAGCCGACTCTCTGCATTTTGTGCTCCGTTCTGTCACTGTTCCTTACCGACACTTTAATGCATGTCGTGAAAGGTTGATCCTTCATGTTAAAGGATTTTCACACGGTCCATGTGAAATATCTCACAGTAATCTTTATTATTTATTGAGGTGACTTGTCTAATGTTTAACATCTGCTGAGAAATCTGGTGGATGTATCATGTCCAAGTATTTCCCCTAATCCGCAGGCACCAGACCATGTAGGTGTGAGTTATTTTAGCTTGCTGAATAAACAGTTTTACAAATCTGGAATGACTCATTGTGAGTATTTTTTGTTTGTTTGCACGCTACCGTTTTCCTCCTGCTGTGCTCGTGCGGATGCATGTGGTACAGATGCCTGTCTGGTCTGCACGTCTGAGTTATCCACGCAGGAGCGGAGCGTTTGGGATTGGACAGAGGGATGTTCTGTACGCCAAGCCTTGGACTGCTGATTTGCTGTTTGTCAGTTCTGGAGATTAATGCCAAGGCCAAGATACCACAACACAAACTGCACAATCCACTAACACGTTACTGCAGAAGAAATAATAGGCAAGCAACAGGGAAAGAAATTGCTTCCTGGTTGCATTTTATATTTCATTTCTTTGAGAGAGGTTATGTTTAGAACTGTTCAGTATTAGCATGTACCTACTGCATACTGCCTACTCTGTTTTAAAAATAGCTATTGATACAAGGCATTAAATGTTTCCAACGATATTATGCTTTATCTTATTACCTCACTTATTCAGATGTGATTGGCATCCAGTCATCATGCTTTTTTTATTCACTTTAACTTGTATTTTAATGTGTCCTTGTTGCAAGTTACACACTGTCAAAATCTTTTAAAAACTTAAGTATAAACAAATTGGCTGTACAAGTAATTTCATTTAATTTCATGAAAAATGTAAGTTGATATTGGTTCTGTTTTTATGAGTTACATTTTTTAAACTAATGGAAAAACAGGAAGCTGCCATGACTTATTCATCATATATTTTTTTTTTTAGTGTAATAATAACAACAATTTATTCTTAATTGCAAACAACTAACTAACACTAAACCAAACCTTAATCTTTTGTAGGTAGCCTACGTTAGATGATATTATTCACTTCTTATTTGTTAATGGCAATGTAACAAGTGCACATAAAAATGACAAAAAAATATTTTTACTTTTTGCATCTTAAAAAGGAATATTAAAAATCACAGCTGCTATTACTTCCAGATCATCTCACTAGAAATTGAAGATCATTTACCTTAAGGGACATGGTGGAGGAAAGAAAAACGAGAAAATATATTTCAAAACTTGTGCCCCCCCCCCAAGAACACTGAGATTACTTGCAAAGCATTCCCTGAGAAACTTTGCATTCTCTCACAAAAATTGGTAACACTTTATAATAACGTTCAGTTATAAGTCACTTACAAGTTATTAGTTAATGATGAAATAATCATTTACAAAACATGACTATATGTTCATAAATATAGTCATGTTTTGTAAATGATTAGTTCATCATTAACTAATAATTAATAAATGACTACTGAATTAACAAAACATTTATAAATTATTAGCATGTCACCTAATCATTTATGAACATATTGTCATGTTTTGTAAATTATTAGTTCATCATTAACTAATAACTTATACGTGATCTAGGTAAACTTTACAATAAGGTTTCATTAGTTAACATTAGTTAATGTTTTAACTAACATCAACTAACCATGAGCTGTACATTTGTTTCTGTATTTGTTCATCTTTGTTAATGTCAGTTAATAAAAATCCAGCTGTTCGTGGTTTGTTCATGTTAGTTCACAGTGCATTAACTAATGTTAACAAGATTTTAATAAAGCATTAATAAATGTTGAAATTAACATTAACAAAGATAAATAAATGCTTTAAAAGTGCAGTTCATTATTAGTTCATGTTAACTAATGAACCTTATTGTAAAGTGTTACCGTGATTTATAACTGAATTAACAAAAGATTTATAAATTGTTAGCATATCACCTATTAATCATGTTCATAAATGATTAATAGGTGATATGGTAACAATTTATAAATGTTTTGTTAAGTAATAAGTCATTTATTAAATATACGTTAATGATGAACTAATCATTTACAAAACATGACTATATAAATATAACTTATTAATAATGCTAGTGATATACAAATGTGCTGTAAGTTATCTTAAAAATTTATAAATCATAAAAAAATCAAACAGATCAATAGTAGATGGTTGGTGAGTTATTAGTTGATACACTATTTATAATTTATAAATCATTGAAGTATTTACGTCTAACTTGTTTCAGTATTGTCTCAATAAACACTGGTTAATCTTGAACAAATCATGTTATCATTAGTAAATGATCAGTATAATCTGTTCTGTGTTCAAAAGCACAAACATGTGGGATGCTAAAACAGCTTTTTTCTTCATTTTTTAAGAAGAGTAATTTATTTGTTTTCAAGGGGATAAACATTTATAAATGGCTTCCAGTGGGTTTAATAAATTCTTTGATCTAGTGGTAATGTGAATCAATTCCACCTTCCACTGAAGCTCACATCAGTGTTTAAAGACTCCATGTGTGTCAGAGAAGAATATATATATTCCCTCACCAGTCAGCACTTACACTGCAGTACACACTGCAATGTTCAACGCCTGTTATATATGATTTGTAAATCATTTACAAAGCTTTCTGCGTCCCCTAATCCAGGGGTTTTCAAACTTTATGACGCTAAGGACCCCCAAACATGATGAACCTTAATGGGGGACCCCCTTCCTAAAATCCATCTATATATACGGTATATTTTTATGTATGAAAAAAAAAAGTTTTTTTAAAGTGTTAGAGTAAGTGTGACATTATAAATTCAACACATTGTTTCCACACTTCAATTGGCTATACTTAATGTTGGATGTATAAACCTGAAGAAGAAAATTTTCGATAAAAAATTATTTGTATAAGCATCTTTCACAATAAATGTATGTAAGCAGCTTACGTACTGCGTACTACCCCAGTGAGCAAGATAAAGCGGACTATAGGGAGAAACTCAGTAGAAAGATACAAAGCAAACACAAACAATTCTGGAAAGTATATACATGGCAAGAAAGGAGAGAACCATTTAGACTTTATCCATTTTTGCTTTGTCTTTTTATTCTCTGAAATTTTCTGGAGGACCCCTGGGGGTCCCCGGACCCCAGTTTGAAAACCCCTGCCCTAATCTAAAGTGTAAACCATTCATCATGGGTTACATATCATTTGTAGATCTTTCTTACCTTTCTTATATTGTGTGTATGTGTATACAAGTCATTTACTAAGCTTTCTGCATCCCCTAATCTAAAGTGTAAACTATTAATCACTTATATATATGGATATAGGCGGTCTAACATACCACTTATTAATAATTTATGAATGTATTAACTAATCATTTATAAATTACTAAATTAACAAAACATTCAAAAAAATGTCAGCTTATCACTTTTTAAAGGGGTGGTTTGATTATGATTGCTAACTGGAATTCTTGAAGCTCCGCCCCATGAGCAGCAGCTCATTTGCATTTAAAGGGTCACTCAAAAATGCCACATTTTTGCTCACCCTCAAAAAATGGCAATTTTAACATGCTATAAAAAATTATATGTGGGGTATTTTTAGCTACAACTTCACATACACACTCTGTGGACATCAGATAATTATTTTACATCATGTAAAAAGGGGCAATCAACCACCCCTTTAATCATTTATGAATTTATAGTCATGTTTTGTAAATGATTAGTTCATTATTTATATCTTAACGTTATTATAAAGTTTTACCCTAAAATTTTGCTAAACATTTCGTAAAACATTTGTGAGACCCCCTTGTCCTCCCATCTTATTTTTTTTTTTCCATAGTTCCGATAGTTTTCCATATTTACTGCTTATTTAGACAAATGTAGGCCATCTGCATATATAAAATACTATGTAGTGCAAAAAATTGGATGAGTAGTATGCTATTCTGAACATAGCTTTTATATGTGTGGAAGTTTTCCTCTTGATTCTTATGAGACCCACTAACAGTCTGTGCTTCAAAACAGGACGTTATCTTGGAACGTTCGTCGTTCCAGATGGACCAACATGAAAATTAAGCCAGACCGTTGCAGAATGAGTGTGAGTCGTATGTCATGGAAAGACTCGATCGACCCAGTTCATTTTCCAAATGTTCCGTTTGATTATTGCAGCCATGAGATTTCTGTAGGTGAAAGCTTGAGTCTACAAATAAAACCCAGTGAGGTGTTTGGCACGCTTATGAAATACTTGCCACTTTGAGGGTTGCCCTGCTCTGGCCTCGCTAGCTGGCTTTATTTACTGCCACAGCCTGCTTCTTTTTGTCTGACCCTTCTTAGGGGCTGTTAAAACTGATTAAAGCCTAGCATGCTGTATGCAGGGGGAGACAGCTGGGAACGCGGTCCCAATGTGTGACACTGTCTTTGTCCTGACTACATGTATAACAGAGGTAAAAGCCCCGATTCTGGCTGAAGTTGCTTTTTGCTCTGACCCCCTTGTGACTGCAGCTATTTTCGGCTTCTGCTTGCCGTGCAACCAGCATGGAGTTCCTGAGCAAGCCTGTTCTCCACAGGTTTCTCTCTGTCAGAGTGAATTTCCATTAAACAGTGTAAAAAAAAAATTTAACTAATCCACACAGGGTTTCATTACAGATATGTGTTATGCACTGTCCAGAGGAGCATATGATGCATGTGAAAACAAAATACCTCATGAAACTCCTATTAACAGCTTGTACATTTGAAATATGCATGTGAAGGCCTATAGTTGAAAAAAGCGTGCCAACTTTCACACTTGACATGACGCACTTGACACACTTGATACTTGATCTTGGTATTGATCAAGTGTTATAAAATTGTGTTATAAAATCAAAAGTATTTTTTCCTGACATTATCGGTCTGCTTGAATGAGACTTCATGATATGTTTCATATAACTTTTATGACAGTCTACCAGCTGCCAGCTGTAATTCTTTGAAGACTCTTTGATGCTTTGGTTCTATTCCTGTTATCAAAACTTTTTTCATTCATCTGCAGAAAAGGATGTAATTTCAGCTCCCTTATGTTTTCAGTTAGGCTTTTTGATTCAAGAATTTAGAAATCATTTAAGTGCGTATTTGGAAATACTTTGTCCATATGTAACACCCAATAACTCCACCAGAATTGAAGTAGGCCTATACAATAAATCCAGTGGTGTGGGGTGGTGTTTTAAAATGAGAAGGCAAAGTCCTCATATATAAAATACGGCCGATGGAAACAACGATAATTTTGATTGGGTTTTTTAAAGGGATTTTGGTTAAATGGTTGAAATAAGATCTGTGGTGAACACAAGCTCAAGACACTTTCACATTTTACTATACGACATAAAATACATTAGCTGTTACATGTCTTGAAAAAGGCGGTTGCTAACAAGTGGCTAAATGGGACTACAGAGGCTGTCGAGGAGATTAAACACCATCAGCCGAACAGATAAACTCAGTCCGCTTTTCCAGCCTCATTATGGTTCTAATTGTGCTCTTATAAACTAGTCTAATTCAAACAATCTGCGAAAATGTTTTTAGATAAAAACTGAAAGAGTTGTCAGAAGCTTAGTGATGAGGATGTTGAAGTCGTGGGACCGTGGTGTAGTTCGTTTTTAGCTTACCTTTAGCTTTTTACTTCTGACGACTGCATTTAGTTGTTTTGTCTTATCTTGATGGACAAAACGTGCAAGTATCATAAACTTTTCTTGATCACAGAGCTTGTTTTGGGAAAATGGGTAAATCCTATTGGGTTTCTATGGAAACAGTTTTGCATTTGCAGGTCACCTGGTGCACGTAAAAGTAGCATGATAATTTTTTAGAGATGGTACGGTAAGTTTGGACAGAAGACGAGACAGGGTTCTTTATTAAACAAAATAATAACAGTATATTGGATTCTTAAGAAAGAAATGCTACATTTTATCAAGACCTTAAAGCAGATAGGAGGGAGAAACACCCAGAAACACCTCATACGTGGCGGCTTTCCTTTTTACTTGTACACTGTAGAGCGTCCTTGAGCACTGGAAAGGCGCTATATAAATAAAAATGTATTATTATTATTAATATTATTATTGGATAACCTGCTATGTAATTAAAAATAATGGCTAGTGTGGTGGATTAAAAATAAACAGTGCATCCGGAAAGTATTCACAGTGCTTCACTTTTTCCACATTTTGTTATGTTTTGCAAATGGATTAAATACATAATTTTCTACAAAAATCTGCAAACAATACCCCATAATAACAACGTGAAAGAAGTTAGTTTGAAATCTTTGCAAATTTATAATTAAAAAAAGGAAAAAAAAATCACATGTACATAAGTATTCACAGCCTTTTCTCAATACTTTGTTGAAGCACCTTTGGCACCAATTACAGCCTCAAGTCTTTTTGAGTATAATGCTACAAGCTTGGCACACCTATTTTTGGGCAGTTTCTCCCGTACTTCTTTGCAGGACCTCTCAAGCTCCATCAGGTTGGATGGGGTGCGTCAGTGCACAGTCATTTTCGGATCTTTCCAGAGATGTTCAGTCGGGTTCAAGTCTGAGCTCTGGCTGGGTCACTCAAGGTTAGGAGACCATGATGGACAGGGGCCAATGGGCAAATATGGCCAGGATGCCAGGGTTACACCACTACTCTTTATCGAAGGACATCCTTGGATTTTTAAAGGGGTGGTAAAACACGATTTCACTCTTCTAACTTTAGCTAGTGTGTAATGTTGCTGTTTGAGCATAAACAACATCTGCAAAGTTACAACGTTCAAAGTTTAAAGCAAAGGGAGATAATTGCTTTTAAAGAAATCAATTTCTAAGGACTACAGCAAACGGCCAGTAGGGACTACAGACATTCCTCCAGGGTTGCTGACATCACAGGCCCCAATATTTACATAAACCCCTCCTCCGAGAATAAGGGGGATGAGGCCATTTTTTTTATTGCTGTGGAGAAGAGTTGTTGTGGTATTCTTAGATTTCATGTGACGTCCCACAGTGGCGCGGGCGCCATTTGTAGGACTGAATTGCAACATGCCGTCTATCTGCAGTGTTGTTGCTGCAATGCCGACGAAAACGCTGTTATGTTCATCCAGATTGCACATCCACTTTGTTCAGCCTTCCTAGGGACGGAGGAGTTAGGGATCAATGGTTATCTCGCTCTCTGTGCTGCACATTTTACAGAGGAAAGCTTCCACAATATCTTCGCGAGTTCAATGCAGGATCCGCACAACGGCTTGTCCTGAAAGATGGATTTAAAAACAGAAGCTGTATACGGGCCACAACCTGTAAGTATGATTTATTTTTCGTCAATGTATTTTCCTGTAATAGTTCGTATTGTTAATTGTACGTTGTTGCAAGGAAGTAAACAAATGACAACGCTGTTTGGCTCTGCAAACCAGTTTGTTAAATGCTCATTCATACTTAACGTTATCCGACAAACACCTAACGTTACAAACTTTTTAAAATCTCAACAGCGAACTTGGAATTAGAGTAAATTATTCTTTGATTAGAGCTTTTATGTATTGTTTATCTCCATGCTTGTTTATCTACAGGCATGCTAAACATGGTTCTGTGTTTGATTTGGCTATAGTAAAGCCAATGTTTAGCATTCGTTTTGGGTTAATAGTTCTTGCGACAGATATTTGGCTATATTCGTTCTTAAAATACAAAAGTAACGGTGCCATTCAGTAGCGATCACTATAGATCCGCAGTCTTTACTCAAAAAAACCCTTTGAGGACTGTAGTAGGCTATACAACAACAACAAAAAACAAACCATTCTGAAATGTCGTTTAACAGCCGTTCTTGAACAGGTTCTGCTCGATCATCTTCACTAAAATGTTCTAGGTCCGATTCGGGCTCAAATTTGTATGGTTTTATTGATGCCATTGTTTCTAATACTACCAAAGCACAGTCTACCGGTAAAGGTAAGGGGCGTGACGTTTCCAAAAAATGTGCACTAGGCGGTTAGCGAATCACAACACACTGGGCCAGCTAACCAATCTGAGCCCATTGTGTATTTTTGAGGGACTGGCTTCATAGAACCCGGAAACCATCAGACCGTTTTTACAAGGATGGATAGAGCAGTGTAGAATAAAGGTCAAATATATGAAAAATAATGCAATTTTTTTAAAACGAAGCATGAATACATGTTACAGTGCACCCCACGAACATAATCAAGCCTTCGAAAGAATGTGTTTTACCACCCCTTTAATTACCACAGAGAGTCAGGACTTCTGTTTAATGTCTCATCCAAAGGACAGTGCTTGTTACAGTATAGTGTCCCCATCACTATATTGGGGTGTTAGGACCCACACAGACCACAGGGTGAGCACCCCATGCTGCCCTCACTAACACCTCTACCAGCAGAAGCCTAGTTTTCCCAGTTGGTCTCCCATCCAGGTACTGACCTGGCTCAGCCCTGCTTATCTCCAGTGGGAATAAGTCCTTTGTTATCTTGGCTGTGTGCTTAGGGTCGTTGTCCTGTTGGAAGATGAACCTTCACCCCAGTCTGAGGTCCAGAGAGCTTTGGAGCAGGTTTTCATCAAGGATGTCTCTGTACATTGCTGCATTCATCTTTCCCTCAATCCAGTTCCAGCCGCTGAAAAACATCCCCACAGCATGATGCTGCCACCACCATGCTTCACTGTAGGATGGTATTGGCCAGGTGATGAGGGGTGCCTGGTTTCCTCCAGACATGATGCTTGCCATTCAGGCTAAAGAGTTCAATCTCTATTTCATCAGACCAGAGAATTTTGTTTCTCCTGGTCTGAGAGTCCTTCAGGTGCCTTTTACTAAGGAGGGGCTTCTGTCTGCCCACTCTACCATTCTGGCCTGATTGGTGGAGTGCTGCAGAGATTGTTGTCCTTCTGGAAGGTTCTCCTCTCTCCAAAGAGTAACGCTGGAGCTCTGTCAGAGTGACCATTAGGTTCTTGGTCACCTCCCTGACTAAGGCCCTTCTCCCCCGATCGCTCGGTTTGGCCGGGCGGCCAGCTCTAAGAAGAGTCCTGGTCGTTCCAAACTTCTTCAATTTATGGATGATGGAGGCCACTGTGTTCATTGGGACCTTCAATGCTGCAGAATTTTTTCTGTACCCTTCCCCAGATCTGCCTCGATACAATCCTGTCTCAGAGGTCTACACACAATTCCTTGGACTTCATGGCTTGGTTTGTGCTCTGACATGCACTGTTAACTATGGGACCATATATAGACAGGTGTGTGCCTTTTTCAATCCACTGAATTTACCACAGGTGGACTCTCAAGTTGTAGAAACATCTCAAGGATGATCAGTGGAAACATGATGCACCTGAGCTCAAATTTGAGTGTCATGGCAAAGGCTGTGAATACTTATCCCCGTTTTTTTATTTTTAATAAATTTGCAAAGATTTCAAACAAACTTCAAACAAATCCACTTTGGACAGTTACATAACAAAATTTGGAAAAATTGAAGTACTGTGAATACTTTCCAGATGCACTGTACCAAAGACTTTCTAAATAGGAAGACGTTGCACTCCGATTACTTATGAATGGGAGAAAATGCAAAGCCCAAAATAGCGAATAAGCCCCGCCTTGTAAATAAAAGAGCTAATCATTGATTGGTAAAGCCATCGCGTCACTGCTGCTGCCGTTAGACGCTCCGGTTGCTATAGAAACAGGCAGTGTTCTAAAACGTGCGTTTAGGACATTACGCATTAGCTTTGTTCAGGTTGAAAAATGCAGTTTATTGTTTTATAAACAAAATTCATGCGACAGCTGTCAGATTTCATTGGGGATTTGAAATATGAAATTTATTCGTAAGATTGGCAAACAATTTTGGAGAATTTGATGTTTCCTCATTCAAAGAGATAGGACCTACACTTGCATGCCTGAGAGGCGTTTCAAAGATGGTCGCTGAGTGAAATGACTTATTTTAAAGGGACTTTGGATATACGTAAACCTACTAACCTACGTTTTGGAATGATTTATCACAAGAGGAAAAAAAAATATGTTTAGTCGCATAACATCAGTTAATGGAGACACTTCGCAAAAGTTTTGTGCTAATCTGTAATGGAAACCAGGCTAATGTAACACATTTTTATTCTGCTTTACCAGTGGAGACAACGAAAGAATCGGTATCTGTATGGCCAAAGAGGCAGAAAATACCTGTCTAAAGATAGAAAGACCAATAAGGACAAAAAAACAAGGGTAAACATTGGCACAGCAAGGAGGAAATATGTGATGACTGAGAAAATCCTAAGTGACCCTTCTTCTTCCAGACGCCGAGTTGCATCTTTTTTGTTGGACAGGTAAGGGAATAAATTATTATGTAGACTGCTCTCTAAAAGTTTCAAGTATTAGTTTAATTTACATAAAATTCACCATGCCACCATTTTGGCATCCAACAGCGATAACTGAATGCACTTTTAAGCTGTCAGCCTTATTATATGCATTGTAACGCCCAGAGAATTATATCAATGGCTGGCAACCACCCTGAATAGCCCATCATAAGCTTAGTAATTATCTTGTCTAAGTGTTCAATCTACCTTCAAACGGCAAAACCTTTTGAGGCAGTATTAATTTTGTTGACACACTTTCCTTTGCTAGTTGTCATTCTGCTACATCTTTAGCATGGCATGTTCCATCACACTGTAGAGGATAAGTTATGCCAAACAGACTGTATATTTCCAAGTGTGTTTGGTGGAACTCTTTCGCTTTGCACAGATTGTTTGAATGTCAGGAAAGAAGCAATGTAGTAGACATGATTGACATCTGGAGGAAAGATCTTATGAGAACTAGTGTAAACTGCTGTCTGCTGCTCTACCTGACTGTAATATACAGTTATATACAAAACAGCAATAGAGTATATAATGTGCAATGCTCTACTCTAGACAAGCCTCATTAGCTTCATGCAGAGAAGCTGCAATGCTCTCCAATGGGGAGCTTTAATAAGATCACCTTCAGAATGATGATGAATGCCATGTACCAGCACAAATGTTTTCATTTGATCGTTTTAGAGCATGAAAATGATTTTCATACCAAATGTAATGTCACAAATCATTCACACCGCCACCGATGCAGTGACATTTGGAGGGATGTAAATGACTTTAATGTTGAATTTCTAATCGTTATAAACAAAGCACATAAAGGCTGACTTTAATTAGAGCTGTCGAGCAGCTTCATTAGCAGAAATCCACACATCTAATGTTGCCGTTTCCCCCCTCCCACTAGGTTTATTTATAGACGATGTCAATAAGGCTCATTTACAAAACCCAGCTTTTGTCTCCCAGGCTCCCTTGGAGAGCCTCGGTGCTTCATTTTCTTAGCTTAAAAACAATTCCCTGCTAAATCGCTCATCTTAATGCAAAAATATGCAGCTCACTGGTGATGGGAGCATGTTTCGTTTTTGCACTTTCTTCTGTGAAATGAGGAAAACTCTTTCGAGAAAATGACTAGCTGTGCAGATCGTTTAGTCTGACTTTAGGCTCCTGCAATGCAGTGCAATATCTCTGTGCCTCAGGCTTGACCAATCAGGGTGAAGAGCTGCTTATGTCACATCACCTGGTTTTCATTAATACGGAGACAATAGACATGCTGATGGCACCCACAGGACAAATACGACATCTCCGTCTCTTCAACGGTGATGTGAGTAGCAGACAGATGGGAACAATAGAACAAGCTCTGGCTAACGGTTTGGGAGGGATCCAAAATAGGAGGGAAAGACAAGCGCTCAATCTGAGCGTGTAAACAGGCCGCTGTGTGTGTTGGTGCCTCACTGGTCATCCATCACTTAAAGGACGTTGATCGCACGCAGTACAGACTTCATGGATGAAAATCAAAATGGCCCGGGAAGGAAAGCTGTAAAAATATGCATGTGCTTAATGCAGCTGCCGCGTGAAACCGCAACAAGAGGGTCTCGTTCATTTTCATTTGCTGGCGGTGCAGTGAAAACAAAGCAATCCGTCACATAGGGAAGTGCGGCTGTAATATGGGCTGTTTGGCAGGCCTCATTTCATTGGCCGGCATTATTGCAGCAGCACTATTTTTGTTTGTTGCCTCAGTCAATAAAAATAGCTTGGCCAGACAATACATGTCTGTCCCATGCAGCTGTCGACATCAACAACAACTCCTTTTATTATTTTTGTGCAAGCACAAAATCTATAATCTCTGGAGAATGAGTTTTGTAACCAGTCCAGCTGCCTTGTTTGCTATTCAGAATGTGAAAATGTTCACACACTTTTGGACATTAATGAAGCTTTCAGTGTTTGGTTATCTTTTATTGATTGCAGAATATTAGTTTTATCAGCAGTCCAGTCCAATGATTATAAGTCTTAATTTAATATTTCAACAATTTTTTTAAATCAATCGCTATAAATAATTTTTCATAAATTAGCCAGTGTATTACCATGGGGACTACTATAATTGTCCATGGAATGTATGGAAAAGTCATATTTTCAGAAGATATGCATCTGTCCTCAGAACATAACTCATACATTAAAATATAATAAATGATAGATGGATGGATGGATGGTATAGATAGGTGGGTGGGTGGGTGGATGGATGGATGGTATAGAAGATATAGATAGATGGGTGGATGAATGGTGTAGATGGATGGTATAGATATATAGATGGATGGATGGATGAATGGATAGATGGGTGGGTGCATCGGGTGGGTGGATAAATAGATGAGATGGATGGATGGATGGATGGATGGATGGATGGATGGATGGATGGATGGATGGATGGATGGATGGATGGATGGATGGATGGATGGATGGATGGATGGATGGATGGATGGATGGATGGATGGATGGATGGATGGATGGATGGATGGATGGATGGATGGATGGATGGATGGATGGATGGATGGATGGATGGATGGATGGATGGATAGATAGATAGATAGATAGATAGATAGATAGATAGATAGATAGATAGATAGATAGATAGATAGATAGATAGATAGATAGATAGATAGATAGATAGATAGATAGATAGATAGATAGATAGATAGATAGATAGATAGATAGATAGATAGATAGATAGATAGATAGATAGATAGATAGATAGATAGATTGGATGGATGGATGGATGGATGGATGATATACTGTAGATAGATGGGTGGATGGATGGTATAGATGGATGGATGGATGGATGGATAGACTGAGAGCTCTGCAGTGCAGTGTAGTCACTCATCAGCAAACTATGAATGACATACTGTTTGATAATAAGACGTTTAGATTCAGAAGAGCAAACTAAAAAAAAAAAAAAAAAAAACGCTTGAGAGCTCAACTGCACCTTATTCATTTTTCCAAGGAAATGTCAGTTTAATCTGATACTGGAAATCTAAATATTCTCCAGGAGGTATTACTGTCTCTTTTCGTTTATATGTTGTCTGTATAGTTCCGATTTCCTCTCTGTGCTCTTGAAAACAGCTCGGCTGAATATCGAGCCGTCATCTTAATTTCTAAACCGAGGCCGATTAAAAGGCCTTGGTTTAGGAATTAAAAGTTGACCTCTGCTTCCTTCACAGTGATCTTATTAACATTTCATTGCAGTTAGTCTGTTTCATTCTCTCTACTGAGAGAATGCAGATGTTCCACTCACTGAGCTTTAATTGTTGCGTTCAGAACATTAAAAGCTGAAGTAAGCCTGTTCTTAGAACTGATCATAGCACTTAATTGGTCAATTCATGATCTTGACTGGTTGAGGTGTTCATTTTCTATCACGTGTATCACAGTGACCCTGAACACATTGCTGCTTTGATGTTGTACACAAGTTACAGTACAGGTGTGTCTTGCGTGAGCTGGAACCGCATGTTTATTACTCGGTAGCGTGACCTGTTTAGCTCCACGAGTCGGTGGGCGGGCTTGAGGTGGTGCTTCTGTATTCTATGACGTCAGTGCTCGACATATTCTGAGATCGATCGTTTTCTGGGCCTAGTGTCAATAAAATCTTTTCTTTGACTAACAAGGACGTTTTCAGCTCCGAAACTTACAGGATATTCTTATATTACCATGACCTTTTATATATCAAAGGCTTAAAGGAAAGTTGATTTCTCAATTCATCACCCCTCTAAAAGAAGACGTCAAGCTTTCTAAAGACATATCTCTCATGTCTGTGTGGCAAGTATTCTCTGAGTTTCAGTTCATTTTCAGACTTCACTGGGAGACAGACGGGAGTAAAAGTAAACACTTAAAGGTCCCATGGCATGAAATTTTCATTTTATGAGGTTTTTCAACATTAATATGAGTTCCCCTAGCCTGAATATTGTCCCCAAGTGGATAGAAATGTTGATCGGTGTAAAACCGAGTTCTGGCTGTCTTTCTCTGTCTTTGAGAAAATGACAGGCCAGACGAGCCAATCCTGAAGTCTCCTGGTTTACCGTCCAAGCAGGAACGGTTACCTCCCTTTCCTCCACCCAGAGAATCTGGCACGCCCATGCAAACGCTCGAGATCATTGCTTGTGAACGAGTGAACGCTGGCAGTTTCTCAGTGTTTGGATGTACAAATGAAAACATAAGTCTTTTTTCAGTTCCTTCTGATCTGTGATCAGTGATTTCTTATGTGTAGCTAATTATTTATTATTCGTGCACACGCTGCGGCTTCTCTCTCTCCCGACAGAACGGTGTTTTCGTGTTTTCTATCTTGTGAGTCAGTGTTTTTGTACGTCCTCGTCGCGTCTATCTGTTCTACAATGTGCATACAGTTGTTTCTGCTCAACATCAGCAGAGTAACATCTTTAGAGATAAACCTTACACACGCCGAGGCTCGGGCTGCACTGACCGGTCGGCCTCCAACATCCCCGACCCCCAGTACTGCATCTGGCCCACAGCGGAGGCACCAAACGCGGCCAGAGATTGAGCAGAAGGGGGGTAAGCGTGAGCATATCCGGCTAGGCTAGCCAGCTATTCCCACAATAAACTGGATTACATCCGATTACTGCTGTTGTGTCTTTGTTTGCGCTGTGTACTCAATGCGCGTCACTGACGCTTTCCATATGATAGGAACATATCTAAAAATAATGGTTTTATCAACACTTACTCATAACTCGTTCATCTCGACAGCTGTAATGGTACTTTGCATGTGTTACAAAGTTGGTAATAATGATGAAGACTGACTCGGTGTGACTGGGACTCGTGTTTATTCAGAACTCTCAGATACAAACACAATAAACTTGCGCTGACTGACAGCGCTCTCATAACTCAGTAACTTAGTTACTATAAATAACTTTGTTAGCAATCGCTGAGCTCAGTCTCTGGTACATTAGTGATGTCCGGTCCGGATCTTTCTTTTGAACCGGTTCTTTTTAGTGAACCGAATCAGTTCACCAAATCGGACTGAATCGTTCTAAACGGTTCGCGTCTCCAGTCAGCGCTGATCCATAATTTACTAAAGTTACTAACTTTCTGACATGAGTGACAGCCCCTCCGACTAGAAATAGACTAATAACCTGAAGTATATGCTGTAACTAAAACAGTTCACTGAACTGAGACTGACAGAACCGATGTGAAGTGAACTCTGGTCCATCCATCTCTCTGGCAGCAGCTCGTGCCTGCTCGTGCCTCGTAGACCAAGTTAAACCACGCCCCCTCCGCTCATATCAAATGCAAAGATGTCAGCCAATCACAACAGTGGGCGTTTTTACTGAAGTCTCACAGCAGACACGCCTCTTGAAACAGGGCAGTCAGCCACAGGGCAAACAGCAGTATAGAAAAAATGCCTTTTATTTCTAAATTATGACATTTTATGATGTAAAAATCATACTAACAATATAAGTACACCTCAGGAAACATTATAAAATAATAGAAAAATGCCATGCCATGGGACCTTTAACAGTTTATAATGATGTCTCACATTTATCTGTATGGCCAAAAATGACGGAGTATTTTAAGTTGTTTCCGCTGTCATTAGGAAAAATCCAGCAGAACGTGGCGGCGCTTTCGTCGGGCTCAGAGTTTATATTGAGAATGGTTTTCAGAATAATATTTGTATTGTTATCTTTATAGTTATCGTTGTGAAAGGCCTTTAGTGTGCTATATCTTTTCTAACTGATCAGACTTATGGTTTTCGTATAAATTATGACCAAAACTCCCCAAAAATCACTCAGATTTACAATTACGCTCCGTTTCCATCAGTTAAAATGACAAATAAATGCATACCCTGAGAGCGCTCCACAAGTTATGGTTGTTTATATACGATCTGGATATGGTATGTTTTTAATATGTAACTAGATAAGACCACGCGAGTGTGTGCAGTTTATGTTGTAGAACAAAACATCCATGTATCGGCAAGTTATGTTTACCACAGACCTTATTTTAGTCATGAATTGAGAAAAATGCCCTTATAAAAACCTATAGGAGAATCTCGAGGGTACCGGTGGTAAATTAGGCCCTGTCCCAAATGGCACACTTCACTTGCACTTTTGGCCTTGTGGACAATGGCTGCCGTGTGCGCGTGTCCGTTAAGTCCATGAGACCGTAGGGTGTCCCATTTGTCTTTTTTAAGCTTCAGAAGGGTGCTCGCACTTTTGCTGAGCCCGCAGCCAAACAGTCAAAGCGGTGTTACGTCAAGAACAGTGCGGACTCGTAGTGTTTAGGGTGCCATTCGGGACAGGGCCTTAGTCTTCCGGGTTTTGACAACATCCCTGCAGAACTCTAAAGAGTGCATTGCACATGAAGTGTTCATTCTTGTACTTTGTGACTTTATATCTCAGAATTGTACAACATATTTACTGTTCGTTTGAATTACACATTGCAAATGCAACTAAAGGGGTTCACTAAAGATGCAGGTGCTCTAGGTCTTGCATCACCATAATCCTTGATCTTTGTGCATTAACTATTCATGACTCTAACAACCTCAAATAATGCCAGTGCTGGTACAAGCAACAATGCAAATGGCTTAGATGGTCTCAAATGCACTACTAACAGCGTCTCAGTGGCTGATGTAAATAGCAAATAGATCACATTAAACACACACAGAGCAGCATTCTCCACCCCTCTCATTCATTATTCACAGCTTGTTATATTCTGGGTGATTAGGGAAGTTCTGCTCCACATTCATGGCAGATAGTTCAGTTGTTTATCCCAGACATGCATCAAAAAACATGTCAGACACAACGCTACCAGGCAGCTTTGACAACATTCAAAGACGGGGTTGGGCAAAATCCAGAATTGAAGAACTGGCTTCCCTCCAGAGGGTGAATTTAAATTCGCCACACCTCAAAAGATGTTAAGCTGTAGTGACATTTATGGAATTTCAGTAGTCGAAAACAAAATTCCTAAATGTTCTGTTTTCAATTCTGCTTTCGATACTAAATGGCACCCAAAGCTGGCTTTGATTTCTCCAAGAACAACTGCGTTCGATTTTGGATACAAAGTTTAATTGATTAAAAAAAAATCATAATTTACATAAGCAGACCATTGACAACAGTGCATCAACACATGAAGAGCATGTTACATACATTGTCTACACAACATGGATGGCCTGAAACACAGCAAACTGTCCAAAGAGCGTCAGCTGTGTAACTGTTGTCTATCAGCTCCAGCACTGGAGGCCATGTATTAAATCATTTTTCAGAGCAGAAATCATCTTCACACACACTCTGGCTTTGATGGGCGCTTAGGGCCGCAATCACACATCTGTGTCCCACATTCAACATTCCGTATTTTTAACTGAGAGGCGCGATATTCCTGGATATCACCCAGCCTTTAGGGACAACGCCACTGACAGATAAGTTACGCAATCGGCACACAAGTCTGGAAGGAGCTTTTTCAAGTAAATACATCTGATGCTGCGTCACACGTAGAGTCTTACTTCCTCTAGAGAGTCTGCAAGAAAGAGACGACTTCCATCTGATCTGATCTGTGGCGGTATACGGGGGTGTAGAGCCTGTTGTTTGTCTATGAGGCTCTGGCCCTTCTCGCTGAACCTGGATCAGTCCTCCAGAGGTCCAGCAGCCTCAGTGTCAGTGTATGTGGCTTTGCGAGTCACGCCGACTTGAGAGCCTCAAACCCGCAGAACTTCCAGCGTTTCTCCAACGTCGCTCCAACGCCACTGAACTCCTGCTTGAACATGTTGGGCAACCGGACCATTAATCTTTCAAGTTCACTGGCCGAGATCTGAAGAATGAGAGATGAGCAAAGCAAAGTGACACTTGGATCCACGTTGAACGTTCAGTGCATAAACTGACACAGTTTGTGACCTCGCCTAAGCTTGTTTAGAAATTAATAAAGGCACTAATGTGTTTGTCAGTAAATTTGTCATTTGCTCCCTGCAAACAGTTACTGTCATATTGTACTGCTCATTTTTAAATGGAGATTATATAAACATTTTTATTCTGTTTATACTACTGCTTGACTGCTGATTTTCTCTACTTTTAAAGTAAGTGACTATTTAGATTGGGATTTGATAAAACAAACTAAGCTGATCTCATATTAAAGACAACATGAAATGGCTTGGTGAGAGCAGGTTTATTTTCCTTCAATTGAAGGAAATTGGAACTTTTGGACATGTTTTTTTTATTTTTTATAGTCAATAGAATTTACTTCATAAGGCCTGTTCACACCGGGACGATTTTCGTGCGCATTTATCGCCGACATTGAACGCCTCGTGACTGAACAAAGGGCACCAATGTGAGTGTGTACACCGATGCGCAAAACGCCAGGCGTAAAAACGTTTTTGTTTGTTTTGACGCGGCGTGTTAAAAACTGTCCGACCAATGAGATCGGCGCTTTTGTTCACGTGCCTAGAGCTGCTGAAGTGACAGTAAAACACGACTTGGTGGCGCTCAAGCACAAAACGGTCTTGCCGAGCACACATTGATACGACAAAGAGGAAGTAAGTAGAAAATACTGTCTCTCTTCTTCTTTTGCGTGACAAGCGAGTGTCAGAAGCGTAAAGTGGCACAGCACCACCTTGTGTACTGGGAGCAGTACAATTTCTACTGAAATTGCACGTTCACTCGGCGCATCGCTAGTGAAAATCGATTCGGTGTGAAAACAAAGAAGCCCCAAAAACCGATAAGCGCGCGATAATCGCCCAGGTGTGCACAGCCTGTTAGACTGGCAAATCCAGACTAACTTGCCAGCTTATACCATAAACAAAAGCAATAAAGACATTTTCAAAAACAAATTCCAGTCACTTCCTTCACAACCAATTTATGGTAAGAAATACATTTTCTTCATTTCTATTTAAAATAAATGTTGTTCTTTTTAACTTACTATTTATCCAAAAATCCAGATTTGTTTTGTTTCCTGTTTTCCAGCAGCTGTTTACATGTTAAAATAATAGCATTAGTGACTTCTTTCAAATCATAAAAAAACTATTTTAAACTTGTATTATATTATATTATATTATTTATTATTACAGACAAATTGGTAAATTTTGGTCTAAAATCTCAATATGATTCACAGGACAACTTACTGCTTAAATATATTATCCAATTGAATAATAACATATACAGTACTGTTATGATAGTATATTATAATAGTAAATTTGTATTATTTTGGGGCTTTTATTTATAAAGACGTATGAGTGTTGACAGGAAGGAATGTTTTGTCTACACATAAGCACCACCATGCAAAATGTCAGAACACATTCAGTGCCCTCAAAACCACATCTGACACATACAATCTGCATTATGTTGTAGACTGATCAAGCTCCACCAGGCTACCTGGGTGCAAATGGCTGAATTCAAACAGTCCCTCTAATATTTCATGGGATCTATAAGGGACAAGGAGATAATGAACACATGGCTCATATAACATATTGACTCAAAGGAGATTGTTTCTACTCTATTGTTAATCCTGCATGCATCATTGCCATAATGTGTAAATTAATTAAAATGATAGTTTAAACAAAAATGAAACACACCCTCAAGTTGTTCCTGACCCATAAGACTTCAGTTATTCTTCTAAACACAAATTGAGATATTTGAAATGAAATCTGAAGAGACACAATCACTTTATATTATGAAAAGATTTCATTTAGGCTTTATTTACATCTAAATGATAAACACACATAGACCATATCACATATGGTAAATGGAAGCTCAACCATGCTTGTATGATGCATGAGAACCAATGAGGTTGTTCAAGCGTGTGACATACGTTTTTACCACGTTATGAGCTCTATGTAGCCTATTTGTGTTTATATGTGAATAAAAGTCTAAAATAAATCTGTTCATCACATAAAGCCTTCATATCGCTTCACAATACTTACATCGCTCAAATCATATAAATTCGTTTTACGACACCACTATGACCTTTATGGATCTTCTAAGTTTTGGTTACCTGGAGACTCAATGGAGGGACTGAAACCTTGCAGATTTCATTAAAAATATGTGTTTTGAAGATTAACCAAAGTCTTATGGGTTTGGAACAGCATGACGGTAACTAATAACAGAATTTTGGGTGAACTAATTAACAAAAATGATCACCTTTGTATCAAGTCTCTGGATGTAAGACCACAGATATTCGATGTTGGCTCCAAATGGGTGGACATGGAGGAAGGTTGAAATGATTCCTGGAGAGACAGACAACAGAACAGGCTTGTAAATGAACGGACAGTATGTTGTCTCTGACTAGTAGTCAAGACAAGAGCCGCAGCCGCATGGTCATAAATATGCCGCCTGAAGCAGAAGTCCTGTCCCTCCCCCACTTAAGCTGATTACTTTAGAGAGGTCCTGCAAAGGTAAAGTACCGATGCAGAGGCGCAGGATATAGTGCCTTGCCTGAAGGGCCAGAGCCAATATTTATTTCCTTGATTTATATGCCGTTACGCAACCAATTACGAATGAACCTCATTCAATTCCCTCCGTAAGACCTACTTTCACAGAGCTACACTTGGGGAGGGAAGGGGAGTCTCAAGATGCCCATTCCGATTTTAAAATTCAATGCAGAACAGCTGAGCCGGCACCATACGTCTCTGTTCTGCTACAGTGCGTCGTACTTACCGAGATAAACATATCTGTTTTCGCATACTCGTACGAGAAATCCAACCAAACAAACTCATTTGAATGGCCTAACAGCGGAAGCTTATACAAAATTATGTTTACAGAGCAAGCTAATCCAATAACTGCATTAGACGTTCTCTTCGGAGCTAACAGTCTAGAACAGGAGCGCCTGGAGACTCAAACAATTTGTTTTCTTCAGTCCGTCCCTTCACTTTGTTCAGCTCAAATGAGTTTGGCTTTTCTGCCGTTCTGGCTCAGGGCCTCAGAGCCTGGCTGACGTTCCCTACTCCATCAATGCGGTATATGTGTCCTCTTTGCGAGCAGTGGTGTTGTGCAGCCATTAGATAGAGCGAAGGCTGTGTGGCCTTCTCTGGACTAGAGCCAATAAAGCGCCTGGCAAAAAGAAGACCAGCTCCCCGGAGCTCCTCCTAAGGATCATCATCCAAAAACATGACAGAGAGACTGGGGTTTTGCAGAGTGTCCGACCGGCCTCTCTTCCCTCACCTTTCCTAGTCATTGTTATCGTAGCGGTTCAAACATGGGTTGGACAGCCTTGCATTCAACTGCTTGGCTGCTCCTGCACCTGCTCGCCCTCTTGTGCTTTTAAGCTAGGACTCAATCCTCCAAGCCCATCTGGTATTCAAGCCCCTCAGCACACGGCTCAAGATGTTTTATAGATCAAAACGGCATGAAGCGGAGTTGGAATAATTACCGAGCAAGAGAGCCTCTTTCTCTGATCTCAAAGGACCCCAAATGACCGCGTCGTTATTCTTCTCTCGATGGTGGTAGAGTGCTGCTGTGCCATTGACTCCCTGTACACACGCATACAAAGGGAAAAACACACATTAGGATGCAGTGTAACCTACACGAAGCAGATAAAAGAGTGATGGGATCATACTAACTGTTGAGTTGGATGGGTATGCCTGCTAATCTTTACTGAAAATGCACTGCATTCTGCTGCCTTCAGAGAAATCAATGCCTATTGACATTTAAGAGGCTCTTCTTCCAAGATGGCAGGCCGTAAGTCACATAGAGGTTGAACCAACATTATAGCAAACATGCTTGCGCAGTGCATTTTTGGACACCCTCGGGGACAAACTGTAAATGGAGGCAGCAGTGCATAGCATGTGTCTAAAGCCATATATGACCTATGGAAAATTCCAGTTCAGTAATTTTTTAAAGAAAACTTCACAATATGTACATGTATGTCCTCAGAGAGAACATTGCTTATTGTTTCTTGAAAGTGCATCACTCCAGTGGGATTACAGAGCACTTCCATGCCTTTTTCAGTGCATGGGGATTGCTGACCAGAGATTGAATGAATGAATAAATGAATGAGGTATTTATAAATTAACCAAGCAGACCTTCAGTTTCTTTGTTGTCAAACTACATTTTTAAAATGTGGGTTCAGTTTGTTTTCACAAGTAAATAATTCAAAACGGAGGACGATTTGTTTTTAAAAGTGTCATTGGTCAGAATGTGCAGAAATACAAAATTACAAAGTACAGAGCCTGAGCGACTGAGCAAAGTCATGTTCTAGATGATACACGAGTTGTGAAGTTGGAAGGGGCATGTAGATTTGAAACAAGGCGGAAACACTGATCTATGATATACTGTAAATAACACATATATATCTGTAATCTGTATATTGTGATCAAAGAGGAGAAAGCAAGTCAGTAGCAAAATTGTGTAATGTTAATCACTCAACTTTATTTTACAGTTTATTTCACATTTAGGCGTGATACCATGTGTAAATATGTGATAGAAATTCATATGCATGTTTCTATGTGGGACAGCTGTGCTGACCCACACATTTTGTCTTCAAAGATCAGATACTCTCATGGTTGTTATCCATTTTTATATAACATCTATCTTTATCTCATCGCTAGGAATCGATTGGAATATCGGTTTCTTTGGTCTACTCGGTTGGATTGCATTCTCATTACAAGCAGTCTGTTACAGAGTTGACAATACCACTTTTTGGTGTGAATGTGGTTGCTGTATTTATATAGACCTATTTTGTGTTTGTAAACAGCGTCTTCTTTTTCCCCTCAGAATTGTGGGTTTATATCCGTCAATTCTGACTTTTCCCCCCGAATTGTTATATCAACTCACTATTGCAAGAAAGGAGATAGGCCTAAAACGTTGTTTAAATGTTATATGTTATATATATGTAAAAATTTATAGATTTAAATATTATTTCATGCTGTAACTGTAAAGCTATTATGCTCCTATGAACTGCATATGTGATTATTATGTAGATCTATTGTTTACATCACATCCATGCTTTAATAGTAGAATAATCATCGCAGGTTTCAGGTTTCATCAGTCCATTATGTGGCTTGTAAACATAATTGTCTTTATTTAGCTTCTTGACGACTGTACTCTCTAAATATGAAGACCATTTTTTTTGCATTCCGATTTTGACATCCAAAGGCGCAACAAGACATCTGTTCTCTTGTTCTGTAGATTTTGCCCATTTTCCTCCACTTGTTACAATTGTTTTTCTGCCACCACAATGCACGCGCAGCTGCAAATGACATAAACGTGATGTAGACTCCAAATTGGTCATACTAGATATTAACATGACCTGACCTAAGGGAGAAAGAAAACATACAAGGTTCTGAATCAATTGCTACAAACGAACGGGGTGTGAAGAAAAAAAGAAAAAAAAAGCTGATTTTACTTAATGCGAAGAAAAGACTCCAAAACTCCAAACTACTGTGACAGACAATAGAGTTATTATCTAACATATGGGTTAACCGGTCAGCTACATTAGTATTTGATTTCATAGATTTAATAGATAAGGATATTTAACAGATTTAACAGTCATAATTGTGAACTACTTCAATTGTGGATTTATTTTGCACTGTTTTTCTTTGGTTAGAAAAAAAGATGTTTAGAAATTTAATTCTTGAATTCAAATATTGCGCCTTAATAAAAAGTTAATTTCTGACACTGCGGCTGACACTCTCGGTGGAACTGGTTCAGCTTGGGAGTGTTGTATTATGCAGAAAAGCAGAGGGAGGCCATATACTCACTGAACATACAGATCAGTGGGCTAAAATTAACTCCTGCCAGAGAACTCATGGTGTGAAGAGAAATGAAGGGATGATACAATGTTAGCGGTTCACATGCCTCTTTTGAAGTGTTCTGATATTGCAGACTAATCTCACTGGTGGTGTGTCAATGCATCAGTGACGTGATGGACGCTGGGTGACTTACCTTTTCATGGCCTTCAGAGTTGTGGTTCATCAAGTCTACTGATTCCATGGCATTCAACAGCTGTCAAGAAAGAACAGAAATACTCACTTACAGACCCAATCCTGTTTTGAAATGCAGCTGTGAAGGAGCAGACAGTAGCTATGTTTCCATCCAAAGTTGCGAATTTAATTAATGCGCAAAATTGTAATATCGCATAAAACATTTGCGCCTCAAAGCGCAGACGAAACGGAATAAACGCGGTCATGTTATCGGAGGCGAATGCCTACTGTTCGGGAACGCAGTCGTGTAAGACAGTTCTGGGAGGAACCACGTTGACAACAGACTTTGTTCAGGCATTTCAGAACAACCAAAACAATTTTTCAAATGTTATCATCTAGCATTTCAGTTATGCCGTCTCATCGCTCAAAGTTACATGATTTTTTTGATGCGCATCAAAAAAAAAATCCAGTAAATGTGTTTCTATCGTAGTTTATGCGCGTCTTCTCATCGGATAAAAAGTGTATCCGACTCAATTGAGTGCATACGTTTCTCATGTGCATCTTGGCGTTTCCATCCAGCGTTTTTTATGCGATATACCAAAATGCGCATTAAAATAGGTGGACAGAAACATAGCTTATGTTACTCCTGGGACGGGCTTCGAGTGTGCCAAGTTGATACTAAATTTTTAATGGATGTGGGAGAAATGGGGTAATGAAACACATTTGTGATTCCATACATTATGGCCAGGGTGTCTCTAGAAGGTCACAGCAGTTTCTTATTTATGAAATATGAAAGCAAGCCCCGTCTGATTCTAAAAATACTGTACACACGTCTCCCATCTGCTAGCGGGTTCGGTTAGGAGCGTTAATACAGTACGGGCTCCACAGGACCTCCACGACTATTGATGTTCCTATTATCTCAGTCAAATAACATTCATGCAAACCAATGTCTGCTGTTAGGAAAATAGAGTAAACAAGCCTGGTCATTATTCCCTGCGTCTGGGCAAACCACTTTACCGGCACAAATGATGAGGTATCATGTTGTGCTGTTCATCAACAGAGAGAACATATCATCTGTTCTCAATGACAATAGCTCTATACCTTAATCAAGGCAGAAAGAACATTTCAATTGACATGGATGAAGAAGCTGTGAGATGTACAGTCTGTTAAATAGATATGGTAAAATGCCTTAAAGGATTAGTTTACTTCAAAATGAAAATTCCCTGATATTTTACTCACCCCCATCTCATCCAAGATGTTCATGTCTTTCTTTCTTCAGTCGAAAATAAATTAAGTTTTTTTTTGAGGAAAACATTCCAGGATTTTTCTTCATATAATGGTTTTCAATTGCAACCAAAATGTTCAAGGTCCAAATCAATGCAGTTTCAAAGATTTTCGAAGGGCTTCAGACGCTCTGCGCGATCCCAGAGGAATAGGGTCTTATCTAGCGAAACGATCAGTCATTTAAATTTGTTTTTTTTTTAAATAAATTTACTTTTTACCTAAATTGCTCATCTTGCGCTGCTCTACAACGTGTTAGTGATTGCGCAATCACATCGAAAACATCACACTAGACGTAGAAAGAAGTATGGTCCCTGTGTTTACAAAGTGCATATGTGAAGACTAATACAAACACCCTTTAGCCAAAAAAAGGTAAAACAATGTCAGACGATGTTGAAGTTGAAGATGAAGTGTTTTTTTTTTGGTAAAGGGAGTATGTATTAGTCCTCGCACGGTCACTTGGGGCGGTACTTCTGTCTACGTCTAGTGTGACGTTTTCGACGTGATTGTGCAATCACTAGAACGTCACAGAGCAGCGCAAGATGAGCAATTTAGGTTCAAAAGTATATTCATTTTTATTTCATTTTTAAAATGGCCGATCGTTTCGCTAGATAAGACCCTATTCCTCGTCTGGGATCACGCAGAGCATCTGAAGCCCTTTGAAACTGCATTGATTTGGACCTTCAACATTTTGGTAGCAATTTAAACCATTATGTGAAGAAAAATCCTGGAATGTTTTCCTCAAAAGAACGTAATTTCTTTTCGACTGAAGAAAGAAAGACATGAACATCTAGGATGAGATGGGGGTGAGTAAAATATCAGGGAATTTTCATTTTGAAGTGAACTAATCCTTTAAGGCCAAAAGTCACATCTAACTTTCACAACTCATGTGTCTCTAATTTTTGTAAAGATCTATTTTTATGAGTGCCTACGGAGACAGAATGTTAAGGCACCCCTTGTGAAAAAGAAGTAGCTTAACTTAAGAGTGTTTTTAGAATTAGATATACACTTAACTATTGATTGTGCACCTTGGGTCAGATTTGCTAGACAGGGCAAATTAGCGTGAGAGCACAAATCCATAAAAGCACAGATGGGAGTGGACAGTTCTGCGTGTGATCTACTGACGACGCGCAAATTAATGTATACAGGCGCAAGCCGGATCATTTACATAATGACCAGCGCAATCTACCCGGTAGCGTCTGGTGCTTTTACCCGGTAGCATCCCGACATGCTTTTTTTGGTCGGTAAATAATGGTGCAAAACACCAGTAAATTGACTAGCGCAAACCTTTGTTAAATCACCTCAATTGATTCATATAAATACTATCCTCTCATGAATTTTGCGCCAGAAAAGGGAAACTCCTACGAATGCATATGCAACAAGGTCACCCACAAAAATAACCCTGTGTCTTTAGTAAATCATGACAGTAGTTTTTTAACGCCAAAACAGGGTTTGCGCTGACGCAAGCTGTTAGTAAATCTGGCCCTTAGTATATTCAGAAAAACTGTTTAGATATGAGCTTTAATATGCTAGTCAATATTTATACCTTTTTTTCTCATGCTTTAAAGACGTACACTTATGATGTGTTGACTAACGTCCTAAAGCTCATGTAAAGTGCTTTCTTATAATTTTAACTGTGGTGTTATTCAATATTACATTTAAAGTTTTTTTTTATTAATTTTAAATGCACAAAATTGCAACTTCATCATTGCAAATGTTTGATTACAAATGTATTTAAATATATAACATGCAAGTTTGACAAAGTATTTTTTAGTTAACCATAAATGCTTGTCGGTACATTCAGCCATATGCTTTAACCACATTTCAAAGATAATAGAAGTAATTATGAAAATGCATATAGGCCTGGTTTCACAGACAGGGCTTAGATTAAGCCAGGATTAGGCCTTAGTTGAGTTAGGACATTTAAGTAGCTTTTATAATCATGCCTTAGAAAATTCGTTACTGGTGTGTATCTTGAGACAAAACATTGCCATTGATATATTTTAAGATATGCAAGTTGCTTTCAGTTAAAACAGCTCAAACATTAATTTTAGTCTGGGACCAGTCTTAAACCTCGTCTGTGAATTTGAGAACATGTGTTTCCTGCAAATGCAGGTGTTGTGTTGTATATCATTTTCATAGACTGGGCCTATATGTGACTATGCGTGTCTAGTGTAGAAATGAAGAACAACCCGGCTCTCCAGCGTAGCCTTGTTTCCCTTCTCCAGCCATAAAAAAACATTCATCTTGAGACAAAAACAGTCCTGCTCTTTTTCGTGTGTTGCTGCTAACATGTCTCTATTTTCAGGTGTGTGCGTGTGCATCCTGTGCTCCTGCTGCCATGTTGAGTTGTGTTTCTCGCTGCATGCACTGGGGGAGTGAGGACAGTAAGTGACCCCAGGCTGCAGAGCTTCCCGTTGTCACATGAGGAGACAGACACTGCCAAAACGCAGTATATCTGAAGCGAACAGTGCTCTTAATGGCTTATATAAGGCTTTGTGCCTCTCTACAAACTAACTCCCTACCAGTGCTGGGAAGTAACTGAATGCTACACACTTAACTATATGACACTGCCAAAAGTAGTGACACAATTATATATTGCACGTGAAGTTTTACAGCCAAGTGAACTAATCAAACAAGCTTGCCTAAAATTTTCACTATTTCTTTCAAATGAAGCAGTGAGATATGGAAGCTTGTTTCCATCGCAGAATAAAATAAAATAAAAAATATATATAAAAGGTAATTGTGACCTTTTGGGCCCTATTTTAACGATCTGAGCACATGGTCTGAAGCGCATGGTGCAGGTGCACTTAGGGCGTGTCTGAATCCACTTTTGCTAGTTTAACGACGGGAAAAATGGTTGGCGTGCCCGGCACATGGTCCAAAAGGGTTGTATCTAGTCTCTTAATGAGTCATGGGTGTGTTTTGGGCGTAATGTGCAATAAACCAATCAGAGTCTCATCTCCCATTCCCTTTAAAAGTCAGTTACGCTTGCACCATGGCAGATTCACTATTTACATGGCGGAATTTGCGAGCAGAAAGACTGAACACTTCTCCAGAGGGGAATCCTTTTATTTTTAATATTTATTCACGAGTTCACACTTACATCAAATTAAATAGAGTAAAGATCTCAGCAGCCATTGACTACCATAGTTTATTTTTCCCCCATTATGGTTGTCAATGGCTGCTGTGATCTGCCTGGTCACAAACATTCTTCCAAATATATTCCTTTATGTTCAGCAGAAGAAAGAAATTCATACAGCTTTGGAACAACTTGATGCTACTATAATGCTATTTCATGCATTCTGACTTATTGTTCAAGAGTTGGATGCTCATGCTAAACATGGCCAAAATTTCAAAAACTGAGTTAGACATATGACTATGAGTATTTCTGTGCCAAATACACTCCTTCAGGATTCGAATACGTTTCGGAAAGTTTTTTTCGAGTATAGGCCTGTGTAAGGTCATAATTGGCGGAATTGCTTGAATGGGCACTTGTCCCAGGTGAGCACATCAACGAGTTTCGTTCGGGTAACGGAAGCCGTCGACAGGGCTGGCATTTTATTTTTAGACCACGAAATCAACAATGTCACTAAAGAAGTGTGTTTCTGGTTGTGAGAGAAAGATAACCATGTTCAGCTTCCCAAATAACCCAGCGTTAATTAGTGGATGGGAGACTATATTTTTTTATCACTACAATTTCTGCCAAAATTATTGGTAGATGGGTAGAATAATGTAGACTAATGTCACCTTAATTGGAATCCTCATTATTTTCTGCCATATAAATGTTGTGATTGCAACGAAATAATAATCTTGTAGTGTAGCTAAAAGGGTACATTTAATTTGAGTAGCTGTAGCTTCTCCTCATAATCATTGTTTGTGCCCTCAAATAAAACTATTAAGTATATGGAAATTCAGATTATTCAGTAAAATGGCCAACAAGTCTGTCCAACCTTTTCCCTGAGGCTGAGGACCTCTCCCTCTAGGTAGCGCTGCTCATCTCTGGCCTGTTCCAGCTCCAGCTCCTTCCCTTTCAGCTCTTCCTGGAGCCGAAGCAGTTGCTGTGGAGACAAACAGCATCGTGAGCAACAGAAAGCAGATGGCTGGAACAATGAGCAGCGTGTGGGGCTGCATGGTGCCCTCATAAACAAACAACACATAAACATTATTGAACGGCGAAGATAATAAAGAGGGGTGTGGTGGGTTAGCAAGGTTGACCGAGTCAGACCTTTATGCCTGTTCAGAAGTTCATGCAGTCAGCTTTTTGTTGAAAAGAAAAAGAGGTAACACTTTAGTTTAGAGTCCTGTTCTCACTATTAAATAGTTGCTTATTAGCATGCATATTACTTGAATGAATAGAAACTTAAATTTGAAATATATTTTTTATATCAATGTAAACTTAAAGTTTTAAATTAAATGATGGCAGTCCACTGCTCTCTATATATATCTGAATATCATCTTTCTTATTCAACAAAAAGGATACTAATTTCTTACATTAGTATTTATCTTGTACATAAAAGCCTTTGAAGCAACTGCACAATGTAAAATGATAGCGAACAAGAGAGAGAGAGAGAGAGAGAGAGAGAGAGAGAGAGAGAGAGAGAGAGAGAGCTCACCAGGGCCTGCGTTAATGGCTGCACTATGACAGCCTGCGTCATGAAGAACACTGTGTCCAATCATCGTTTAAGCTGATTTGACAGCTAATTAACGGAGGTGTGAGTGTTTGCGTTCCAGATGGAGCGCTGACGTGCGAGCATGCTGAACACTTATGCATAACTGATGCTTTGAGTATGTTTGAATGTGTCAAATGTGTTTCACTGTTTAGAAGGGTCTTCAGTCTCAGCTGTGATGATGTGATCTTTCGCCAGCATCAACTGAGATTGAGTGGACTGTGTAAGATGTTACTTTGCAGATTCTTCAGACATAGGACAAATATGTCCCTTAAGTCTTTTAAGCCTACTGTATCATATTTGAGACACACATTTCCAAGGCCTCTAAATTCATGATCAAAACTTTGCCGAAAAACCTGTTCTTCTAAATGCCTTCGATCATCTGACAGAACTACAGAGCTTTGATCATAAAACAACTGCATCAAATTGCATATTTATGTTCAGTTCGGGCCTCTGGATAAAAAAAAATTTTCTCTCCTCGATTATGAGCTCAATATTCTGACTATATTATAATATATGAGCCATAAAAGCCTGATGTATCAAATATGACTGAATAAACACAATATTAACAACATATTTTTTATTTAGTTTTATCTAAAGGTTTAACTGTTCCATTAAAAAAATACACAGTATATGTATATATATATATATATATATATATATATTGAAGGGCAGGTAAATGTGACATTTATTATAATGGGTTATAAATGTGACATTTAATATAATATATATATATACAGTGCATCCGGAAAGTATTCACAGCGCTTCACCTTTCCCACATTTTGTTATAGTAAATGGATTAAATTATTTTTTTTCCCTGAATTCTACAAACAATGCCCCATAATGACAAAGTGAAAGAAGTTTGTTTGAAATCTTTGCAAATGTATTAAAAATAAAAAATGAAAACAATCACATGTACATAAGTAATCACAGCCTTTGCTCGATACTTTGTTGAAGCACCTCAAATCTTTTTGAGTATGATGCTACAAGCTTGGCACACATATTTTTGGACAGTTTCCCCCATTCTTCTTTGCAGGACCTCTCAAACTCCATCAGGTTGGATGGGGAGCGTCAGTGCACAGTCATTTTCAGATCTCTCCAGAGATGTTCAATCGGGTTCAAGTCCGGGCTCTGGCTGGGCAACTCAAGGACACTAAGCACAAAGCCAAGATAACAAAGGAGTGGCTACGAGACAACTCTGTGACCTCTGAGTCATTGTCCTGTTGGAAGATGAACCATCGCCCCAGTCTGAGGTCCAGAGAGCTTTGGAGCAGGTTTTCATCAAGGATGTCTCTGTACATTGCTGCATTCATCTTTCCCTCAATTCTGACTAGTCTCCCAGTTCCTGCTGCTGAAAAGCATCCCCACAGCATGATGCTGCCACCCCGCTTCACTGTAGGGATGCTATTGGCCAGGTGATTTCCTCCAGACATGACGCTTGCCATTCAGGCCAAAGAGTTCCATCTTTGTTTCATCAGACCAGAGAATTTCGTTTCTCATGGTCTGAGAGTCCGTCAGGTGCCTTTTACTGAGGAGTGGCTTCCATCTGCCTACTCTACCATACAGGCCTGATTGGTGGAGTGCTGCAGAGATGGTTGTTCTTCTGGAAGTTTCTCCTCTCTCCACAGAGAATTGCTGGAGCTCAGTCAGAGTGACCATCGGGTTCTTGGTCACTTCCCTGACTAAGGCCATTCTCTCCAGTCCGCTCAGTTTGGCCGGGCGGCCAGCTCTAGGAAGAGTCCTACTGGTTCCATTTATGGATGATGGAGGCCACTATGCTCATTGGGACCTTCAATGCTGCAGACATTTTTCTGTACCCTTCCCAGATCTGTGCTCGATACAATCCTGTCTCGGAGGTCTGCATACAATTCCTTAGACTTCATGGCTTGGTTTGTGCTCTGACATGCACTGTTAACTGTGGGACCTTATATAGACAGGTGTGTGATTTTCAAAATCATGTCCAATCAATTGAATTTACCACAGGGGGACTCCAATCAAGTTGTAGAAACATCTCAAGGATGATCATTGGAAACAGGATGCACCTGAGCTCAAGTGTCATGGCAAAGGCTGTGACAAGGCCAAATTGTGATGGCTAGACGACTGGGTAAGAGCATCTCCAAAATTGCATCTCTTGTGGGGTGTTTCCGGTCTGCAGTGGTCAGTATCTATTAAAAGAGGTACAATGAAGGAACAGTGGTGAACCGGCGACAGGGTCATGGGCGGCCAAGGCTCATTGATGCACGTGGGGAGCGAAGGCTGGCCTGTGTGGTCTGATCAAACAGATGAGCTACTGTAGCTCAAATTGCTCAAGAAGTTAATGCTGGTTCTGATAGAAAGGTGTCAGAATACACAGTATCACAGTTTGTTGTGTATGGGGCTGCATAGCCGCAGACCAGTCAGGGTGCCCATGCTGACCCCTGTCCACCGCCGAAAGCGGCAACAGTGGGTACGTGAGCAACAGAACTGGACCACAGAGTAATGGAAGAAGGAGGCCAGGTCTGATGAATCACGTTTTCTTTTACATCACGTGGATGGCCTGGTGCTTGTGTGTCACTTACCTGGGGAACACATGGCACCAGGATGCACTATGAAGGCAAGCCGGCGGAGGCAGTGTGATGCTTTGGGAAATGTTCTGCTGGGCAACCTTGGGTCCTGCCATCCATGTGGATGTCACTTTGACATGTACCACCTACCTAGGCATTGTTGCAGACCATGCACACTATTTCATGGAAACGGTATTTCCTGGTGGCTGTGGCCTCTTTCAGCAGGATAATGCCCTGCCACAAAGCAAAAGGATTAAGGAGCACAACAACAAGTTTGAGGTGTTGACTTGGTCTCCAAATTCCTCAGATCTCAATCCTATCGAGCATCTGTGAAAAGTCAGATCCATGGAGGCCCCACCTCGCAACTTACAGGACTTAAAGGATCTGCTGCTAACATTTTGGTGCCAGATACCACAGCACAGCATATACAAACTGACTATTATTTCATTTATCAGGCTTTACAGGGTTAAATAACAGCATAAAGAAAAGGTTTAGAGCAGGCTTGCCCGTTCTTTAGTGTGATCTAATTGGTCACCCTGTGATTCATGAGTCTGGCCTAATGACTGGACAATAATATCAAACATGCTAGTCATCAGTGTCAGCAGGAAGTTAAGTCACCGAGGCTGTTAACGCACACCCGCTGAGACACGCATCAGCATGTACCTCTGATTCACCCACAACAATACAATACACCAAGTACGATTTCTGTTTTTAAAGAAATTAATAGTTTAATCGATTTCTATTTCAAATAAACGCTGTTCTTTTGAACTTCTCGATCAAAGATGTCAAAAATGTATCACGGTTTCCACAAATATATTAAAGGTGCCATAGAATGGAAAACTGTATTTAATTTGGCATAGTTGAATAATAAGAGTTCTGTACATGGAACTGACATACCATGAGGCTCAAACACCATCGTCAGAAGTTCTGCAGGCATTGAGAAGATAAGGACAACAGCGAAAATGGCAGATCATGGATATAAATGTTATGTTCCAGGCTGTGCAGGGGATGTGAGGACTTTTCATACCCTTCCCACAGACACAAAACAGGCATGGTTAATGTTTATCTATAACAGGATAGGCTACCGCACTAATTTAATGCAAAGTTGTTAGTTTCCTCCAACTAGTGTCAATTTCGTTAACGAAAATTTGACGAAAAAAGTTCGTTGACGACCTTTTTTTCCATGACTAAGACAAGACGAGATGACACAAACGGAATAACTGGGATAATAAATTAAAGGATAACTGTGTATATAATCATGCAATATCGTTGACGGAAAAAGATGAGACTAAAATGTAGTTAAAAAAACAAAAACTTGACCAAAAAGCATTCTTTGGTTTTGTCGGGGGAAAGAGAGGAACGTTCGAGTGTTCATGCTTGCGGTTGCCAGATTTCGATAATTTAAAACAGAGCTTTTCTGTTAAAATAACACGTAATCTATCCTGCGTTTTACTCAAAATGTGCAATCTGGCACGTGAGCTCTCTCTCTCTCTCGCACGCGGATGATCTGAAAACACCAATAAACAAGCAAGCTGCATTTCAGCAATCTCCATTTGAGATTTTCTGCTTAAAGTGACATTACGGTGGTCTGTGTTCTGTCACGACTCACGAGCCGCTTGTGCTGTTTGCAATTGTTTTTGCTGAATAACTGCACTTGTGTGAGCTGCTGAAATGAGCCTTGCTGTGAAACAGCCAATCAGAGCACAGCTTAACATTATTATTCATGACCCTTCCAGATAATTCCAGGTAATAACAGCCCATTTCATTCTAGGGACAAATCCTAGGGTTGTAAATAGACATGTAAAACCGTATCTGGAGTATTTTTGCCCTTACCTAAGCCACACACCTTCTATGTAGATATCAGAGAACAATTTAAAATATTGTATCAATGCATTAAATGGCACCTTTAAGCAGCACAACTGTTTTCAACATTGATAATAATAAGAAATGTTTCGTGAAACTGGAGTAATGGCTGCTGCAAAGTCAGTTTTATCACATAAAATTACACAAATTACATTTTGAAGGGGACCTATTATGCAAAATTTAGTTTTACATGGTGTTTGAGCATAAATGTGTGTCGGCAGTGTGTAATTTATTAGCATATACCCCGCCTTCAGTGAGCTGTACACAGTCCGCCATGTTTATCTCCTCGCCAGAGCATTTAACAGCAGCATTCAAAAGACATGTATTCTTATTAAAGCTACTAAAGTAATTTATTCAAGAGCAGTGAGTTTTCTGTTTTTCTTTTGTTGTTTGATTCATATTAGCATATATAGCAGTAGGTATTGTATATTACGCTGCTTTCACTTTAATACACAGATCTAATATACACATGCAATTTCTTTACTGTTCTTTGCTGTTTACGTTAACAGACATAACGACTGTGTTTATGTGATCTTTTTGTGTTTTTGACATAACCTTGTGTGTATTTGACAGTTTGAGTGCAATAAGACGTGAAAGAGAACTTATGATGAAGATTAAGAACTGCAATGCTACGTGAACGTGGCCGTGATAGAGATGATTGCCAAAAACTAAAACATCTTTAAGGGCTAAAAAATAATTTTTTTTTTTAATGGAAAAAACCCTAATATTTTGAATGATAGTATAGCTTATGAAAATCAGCTGCAAAACCAAAAGCGGGACGCCGGCCTGAGACTGAACCCTAAAACTGCTGCTGATGTGTGTATTACCTGCTGCATGTTCTGCATGGTCTGTTGCAGGAAGTGCAGCTGCTGTTCTTGCGTGTGGTCCTCCTCAGTACGGTACGCCTTGCCCTGCTCCTTCTTCAGTAGCTCTACCTCGTTCCTGTAGGCGTCCAGCTGCCAGCGCAGACTGTCATTTTCCTCTCGCAGAGCACATGTCTGCGCAGACAGCCCTGCTCTCAGACAGGAAGGAAGACAGATAGGAAGTGAGCTTGGAAAAAAGTTTTCAATTTACAGCTTCCCTAACCTGTTATATAGATGGGGTGAATTCACACTTTGTGCCTGGTAGACCGTGACTCAGCTGGTGAGACCGGTGAGCTGGTTAACTGTTTCATAATATGTCACATGTGGTCTTAAATTATTTGACCATCTTTACCACCTTAAAGTCAGCATGAAACAAATGTTGTGATAGTCTTATCTTCCCTATTATGACATATATCAAAATGAAACAGCTTCTTGAATAGGAAAATATGCATGATAGGACTTGATTTTGTCTGTGAGGAATTGATTGGATCATTGGATGGTTGTGGTTTGCTATTGGTGGATCTCATGTGAGTGACAGGTTGTCCCGCCCTCGCGTCAGTAAACACAACATCAGAAATGAGAAGAGATGTCACTGTAAAAGGGAGGGGAAGTTATTTTGATTGAAGATTATGAGTACATGAATAAAAATAAAAATAAAAAAAGTATATATATATATATATATATATATATATATATATATATATATATATATATATATATATATATATATATATATATATATATATATATATATATATATATATATATATATATATTTGTCAAACACTTCACTTCATAAATGTGTCATAAATTAATCTGTGAACATCATATATATATATATATATATATATATATATATATATATATATATATATATATATATATATATATATATATATATATATATATATATATATATATATATATATATATATATATATATATATATATATATATATATGTATGTATGTATGATGTTCACAAATACATTTATGACAAATTTATGACAAATACTGCAACAATAATTGTCAATTTTGATTTCATGGTGACTTTAAGGTAACATTCAACACTCCAGCTGAATAGAGCCAAAACTTTTATTAGATATTATCATATTTCCAAAGCTGATTGGTTACAACAAGAATTTGAAAGGATTTTTTGTACTACATTTTCTAAAAAGTTATGTTTAAATATGCAAATTAGGCATCATCTAATTAAATGTGCCCTAATTTACATTCATTTCCAGAACAGAAATCTGAACATTGGATAAAGCCAGGTTCAGCATTCTTGATCATTTTGTTGACATATTACAGAGGGAATTTTGGATATCTCTTTATTACCCAATAAATAATAATAATAAAAAAAAAGAAACGTCCACACCATGTCTTTAAGAATAATATGTTGTATAAAATCTGCCAAATGATATATGAACAAACTAGTGCTATCAATTGATTAAAAAACAAACAAATAAATTGCACGTTTTCTTTAATTAATTGTGATTCATTGCAATTTTTATATTGCAATAATAATTTCACATTTAATCTCCAAATTAATGTAGAAACATAAAGACAGGAGTCTATATTTAAATTTTTTATTTATGACATCTTTTTATGAAAGAAGGCCAGTATCACTGATCCCAATACTGCTTCTGATGTTATGAGTGTCATAGATTTCCCCCCCCTAAATTTGATCCATTATAGCCATTCAGCATGACATTATAATTGAAAGCTATCAATTTTAACCTTTATTAGGCTTTAAAAAATATAACGACTTTTAATTTAAGTGAACTTCAAACAATCTTCACATGAACCCACTATAATAAATGTCACATTTACCTGCCTTTCAATATTTCAAGGCTCAATTTTTTTCAATTGTCTCAGTCAGACCAGTTCAGATTCTTACTTGCCCTGTCAAAATGCACAAAAGGTTATTGTTTTCATTGTTTTTGGCCCATGTAACCTTGTAAACTGTGCTTTTAAAGATTTTTTAGGTAGTTCTAACAGGTAGGAAATATACAGAAAGGGAATAAAGTGATCAAACACTTCAGTATTCACTGCATAAATATAGATCAATCCAAGAGCAGTGAGTGATTTGCTCTTTTTTTGTTCATTGATTATGCTGAATGTCAGACAGCAGCAGGTTTATTAGGCTATTTAAACTTTAAGACCTCCTGCTGCACATGACGCGGATCTGACACGCATCCCATTTTTCTCTCTCTCTTTACGTTCATTTAAGACTTTATTTCACTCATTTAAAGTCCCAGTGAACCGGAAGTTGCAACTGATTTCATTTCAGCGCTGTGACGTATTTCCAAGTGAAACGGAATATTGAACAGAAGGCAGGTTACTTCAGCGACCCCTCCTCTCCATCTCTCGCTCATAGCAGACTAACGGTTGGAGGGGAGTGGTTAAGGATATTCAAACCCAAGCCGTCAAACTGCCGTCTTTGGAAGGGGAACGCCATTCCAGACCGAGAGTAATTTTTTAGATTTTGATTAAAGATTAGGCCTACCACGGCAAACTATTTTTTTCTGTGCACTGATTAATTGTTCACCCTAGGACCTGTAATGTGTGCTAACAAAATAAATAAGATTGATTTTGATTTCATGAGGACTTTAAGACTGTGCTTATTATGTGTGTTTTTGTCCATTCAAGCGCTGTCTGAAGCAGCTTTCTGCACGCACGAGTGTGTGTCACACAGACAGGAGATTCACAGACAGCATGTGCCATTACCACACTGCACTCTCTTTTGTGTCTTATCCTTTTCAGTCTATAGTCTTATCACACTTGAATGGTTTAAAAGCATTTGCATGAATAAGAGCGTAATCATATAATGTAGCCAAAGGATGACAGAAAAAACGGATGCTGTGTTAATTGCGTTGAATATTTTTAACGCGTTAAACTGAAAAAAAAAAAAACGTGTTAATTTTGACAGCCCTAGAACAAACCCATCTGTAAATAAATATGTAAAACAGAATATGTAAGTGCTACTGAAGTGGAGATTTCTGACTTCTCTGAATTTTTTGTTGTTGCTGAGAAAACAGCCTACTGTCATTTAAATCTAAAGATGCAAATAGAAAGAAATGTAATAAAATAAACACTTAAAAGTGTATTTTGGATGTTTTCTTCCCACTAGTCTGAAACAACATGCAAACTCAAACAGCCCCAAATCTCAGAATTGACCAGCGCGTGAAAAAAACCCTATGATTTCACCTGTAGTGAACCTTTCTCTGCTAGCATTGGGCAACATATGATCTGTTACTTCATCTAACACGCAGCATATAAGACAAGTTCTAACATCAATCCGTCTGGTTGAATCAGCATAAATGCGTGGCAGTCACGGTGGCAGGCTTTAGAGGAAGTGTTATGATTCATAGCTGAAATCGATGGTGAAGTTTGCATAACAACTTGGTCACTGTGCTGAGTCTCTGCTGTGTCAACAGAGAATCTTAACTATTAGATATTCCTTCCTGCCACCGAAAATACTTCTTTTATTGAGCCAGAGCTAGTGTGCTGTGACAGGTCATGAAATATCGCTGAGCTCAGAATCCCCTGATACTTTCTGCCGCCGTTCTCTGCTGAAGCAATATCATTCATAATCAGATTTGCTGTGGGATACGCGCAGGAAAGAGAGTGTAATCACTCATGTTGATATCTCAGCACAAATGCTGTTGTACTCAAGGTTATCTGAAGGATGTGATCGCTCCGTTTAAATAAAGCTAATAAATATACAAGTGGTCACGGCAGAGTTGATTTGATTAGAGACTAACAGGGTGATTGTGTTTGACATTAAACCAAGTTTATTTTTTTCATTACATCAAGGAATGATTGCAGCAAGCCAGATGTTTTCATTTTCAAAGCATTAACACACTTGTAAATGATCAGATGTAGAGAGAGTGCAGCACTGGTCCCATAGGACATTTTAACAGGGCTCTCATGTTTTGAACTGAGTTCAGAGTGAGATTTTGGCGACGGCAGCAGGGGTTTGGGTGGGGACGAGGTTCAGATCCAATTTTTTTTTATAAATAAATAAATAAATAATAATATTTTTTTATTTAATTCAACATTTCTGTCTGTGTGTGTGTGTGTGTTTGTGCATAGTATTAATTCTTGCATTTCTCTATTTCAAAGATGTCAGGGAAGAGGCAAATTAATAATCCATAATAATAAGAAATATATATATATATATATATATATATATATATATATATATATATATATATATATATATATATATATATATATATATATATATATATATATATATATATATATATATATATATATATATATATATATTTATCAGAATTGACTGTGTTGTAACTTGTAAATATAATTTATTCTGAAGCAACAGTCTCACAAGTGTTCAATCAGCTTTGAGATATTTAAATCTGCATATCTTTGATATTTTTACCTTTTATGAAGGGCATTTTCCCATAATCTTATTAAATATAGGCTATGCTTCAGCTTTCATTTTATATTCTTAAATTTGATCTATAAATTAAATTAGAATAAGACACTGTAGGGCTGTTGCCAATCAAATTAAATCATTTACACTGAAAAATGTTATGAGATAGTTTTAAATATTTTTGAATATACAAATAAGAAATGTTGGAAAGAAAACATTAAACTAAACCACCAGTAGGTGGCAGAATGTAAAGTTGTTGCGGGAATATCTAAATCTTACCCGGATACAGCAATGCTATTTTCTGATTGGCTGTTCGGTAGCTATATTTTTTATTTGATTGGCTGGTGCGTGGCAGGCCCATCTGAACTCTATGTGGAACTCACTTGATTGCTCTAAATAGCGACGCAACTTGGTGGGCATTATTCTGGAAATTTCTCTGCGTGAGCTAGGCTAGCAGTGGATGCATCAGACAGAGTTATGGCTCGCACGGAGATGAGAATGGTATGTACGGACTTATCTAACTCTGGGGGATAAGGTGAATAAGCTCCCAAAAAGTTGGCGTGTTCCTTTAAAGTGTATTGTGAAGTGTTATAATTTTTGTATAATGTAGCAGGCTAACAATAATTTTCAATCATTCCTTGATTTAATGAAAAGTGTTTAAGTAAACATGTTTAGTTCGGTAGACATTGATGAGGATTGTTGAAATTGAGTGAAACTCAGTGATTTGTGATCAGTTATCATCAGTTACATATTGAGTTAAAAAAATTATAAACAAATAAGTTTTGCACTTTATGCTTTTTCCAGCATTGATATATATTTGTATTTTTCACAATCTATTATTAATTACGAATGTACATTACCATTCAAAAATATAGGTTCAGTGAGGTTTATATTTTTTATTTTTTTGAAGATATGGTACTTTTATTCAGCAAGAATGCATTGCATTGACCAAAGATAACAAAACAAATAATTTATGATGTCATAATGTGAGATTTCTGTTTCAAATAAATGCTGTTCTTTTGGACGCTGTGCTCCTCAAAGAATCCAAAACAAAAATCCACACTTCATTAAGCAGCACAGCCATTTTTGACTAATAATAATAATAATTTCTTGAGCATCAATCAGCATATTAGAATGATTTCTGAAAGATCATGTGACACTGAAGTAATGATGCAGAAAATTCAGCTTTACCATCACAAATTTACATCACATTACATATTTAAAATTGAAATTAAAATAGAAAACAGTTCATTTGTGCAAGGGAAAAGCTTGCAGGTCAATGAAAAATTATTAAACTATTAAACGATTGGCCTATAGCAACAGCAAAAAAATCCATGTTGTTGAACTCTAAAATGAAATGTAATTATGTGGGCACTGAACAAAGCTCTCCATGGCACTAGCATTACATATTCCTCTTATTCACCAATGACCTTTATTATTGATTTATTAATCAATCAGTTTAATTGCACTGCATTTGGTATGTAAAACAGCTTCGTCAAGCATGAAACTACAGTCGATGTCAGTGTATATGAACTAGATGTTAGGCCATCAGGTCTAGGCTTGTTTTGGGCACAGTCAGTGCCTGTCTCATGATTATGATAATCAGCGGCTGATCACAGGCCTACCCGTGTCCTCCATTCTGATCTTTTTGCAGGGGTTTTCCTCCAAGTCTTCGTCTGACATCTCCATTTCCTCTTCTCTTCGTATTCCCATGATCTCTTCACTGTGAGCATTTCTCAGCTCCTAATGGAGCACAATACAGAAATCAAACGAACACACACACACATCCCATTACTGGCTTCTGTCTGAGACCTTGAACGATTAAAGATTACATTTTCCACACATTAACATTTCCTACAAAGACACACGTTATAGTTTAATTTGCTGTATAAATGTGGCAGTAACATGAAAATCACACAATGAAATGTTTTTCTGCAATTCTACTCGAATTTAACCTGGAAAATTTTGATCGGATGAAAAACCAGGCAATGATTTGGCAAGCGCCGGCTCTGGTGATTGATTCCTTAACCATAAAATACAACCCAGAGGAAAAACCGAGGCTCTGCCGTCTCAGTGCCGTGCAATAGTGAAAGTTCATTTATCTAGGTCTGAAAATGGAGCGTAAAAATCACATTACACAAACTTCCAAGCCCACTGATCCTCTGATAGCCATTATAGGGATCAGCACAAAGGACGATTAATGCCACCACTGTGAAATCTTTCAGATCGGACTCTATAAAAGGAGTGCGTTTGAGCTTTTCTTTATCTGTGATTGAATACATTTTATTCTAGCACTGTGTCGCCTGAGCATTCATCTGTTTCTTGAAAGCAGTAGTATCAGAGGAATAGAGGTGGAGTTCTGGATTGTTTCTGATATCATATTTCTCTCCAATTCTCACATTATTTTAGGGGGTTCCCACACCTTTTTTGACCATTGAATTTCCAAGACTTTTCCGATAGCATTTTAGTCATTTGGGAAAACAGTGGCAAAACACAGTAAGGTTTTTAAAATTCCTTTTATAAAGACTGCATTCACAAAAAGCAATTTCTAGCCAACAAAATAGGTGAGCCTGAGACTATTTGTCACACTGGGACACTCTCACAAGGTTTTAAGGCAAAAGTCCAAAATACGTTTTCCATTTTCTAGCAGTGATATGTTGGTTTAAAATACTTAGTTCAAAACTGAGTTGAATTAAAATATATTATTTTTAATTTAGTAAAAAAAAATTAATTCCAATATCATATATTTGGTAACACCTAACAATAAGGTTTAATTTGTTAACATTAGTTAACTACATTATTTAACATGAGCAATTAACAATACAGCAACAGTATTATTAATGTTAATCTCAACATTTACTAATACATTATTCAAATCAAAAGTTGTATCTGTTAAAATTAGTTAATGAACCTGAACTAACATGATCTAACAATGAACAGTTTTATTTTTATTAATTATTGTTAACAAAGATTAATAAGTACTGTAACTCATTGTTAATATTAGTTAATGCATTATCTAACCTTAATTAATGGAACCTTATTGTAAAGTGTTACCATATATTTTGTAAAAGCTGTTGAGTAAACACAATAAAACGTGTATAAATTACACATCAAAATGTATTTTATATATAAATTATGATTTCTGATAGACAAAACAATGTTTTTTTGTAAGCATGTGCTTAGTGTGTTTTGTAAATTTTTGTGTTTTTCATGTCGCATAATTCATGCATTTCATAATTGTGTTTCTGTTTAAATTTAGCTCAAAGCTATTAGCTTCTGATATGCTATTTAATGGTAACTTCCCACTTTGACAACATACAAAAGGTCATTTTAATGAATGATATCTTTTGTCATGGGCAAGCTTTAAAATATATAGCATTTTTTCATGACTTTTAATTTGTATGATCAAGCCTTTGTACAACATCCTGACAGAAAAACCTGTAAAAATCTGTACTGAACTTTGTTTATTAAAAGTTTGTCTAAAGTCTTGTTCACACCAAGAGTGATAATTACACCAAAAAGCAATACTCTAGTCTAGGGTATGTGCTGCAGTTTTGTTGTCTGTCACTTTAAATGCTCGAGCTTTTTAAAGCAGGATGGATTCTGATTGGTTGCCAATGTTTTTATCGTTCATCAGCTGGAAAAATCATTCTGAAAGTGATTCCAATAATATTGTTATCATTATAGTTGTGGTGTGGCATTCTTTTATATTTAGAACGATTTTTAGAACTATCTTTATCGTCATAACTTCCTTCCCAGCAAGCAATTTTGCGTTTAAAAGATTTTTTGGGGGTTTCCCGTCCAAACACAGCCCTGATGTCTCGGCTAAAACAAGACAACTTTTCAAATAAATTAAACCAAACACCTCGTAATCACTGTTGACTTTGCTTACACGATGGAATATCATACATCTCGCATGTTATTTTGGCAAAAACAACATGTAACCAAATTCAAAGTTATTTTTGCTAGAAGTGGGTTACTCATAAGTGGACTATATCGGGTCTATAGTTAACCGAGATGGTGAAATGACGTCTATTGCTTGCTGGGTTGGTGTTAACAGGCCGTAACTCTATTTATATAAAAATCAACAAGAACTCTTCACAGGGGTGGCATCTCAACTGGCTTTCACCTCTCACAGCACCAAAGACTCTGCCGCGTCACTGATGTCTTACCTCTTGGCGGCTGTGAACTGAAATGGAATCCTTTCATAGACTTGACTCAAAGCAATTAATCAATACAGTCAGTGTATTTCTAGGATTAGCTTTCGGTCCTCACATCACTGCTCATGATATACAGTCACGGAAAAAGTCAGATGGCTGGAGGAAAGACTGCAGCTGGAGTCTATCACCAGTGAGGGATTTGTATATTTCAAGGTTCATTGAGTATTCTGTTTGCACTAACATGAATTTTGCATACTGGTGATGTTCCATATTATGAATATGGAAATTCCATATTGTGCATTCCAGAGAATTCAGGGGTTTATATGTTTACTTTCATACAGGCACATTGTAGGTTAACATGCACCTCCCTTTCCTTCCTCATAGAGAGCTAATTCAAATTGGATGAGTTATTAACAATTAATTCAGGCTAATCACTGATGAGCATCATTATAATCCTGCCAGTATCTGTTGCCATGGCAGCAATGGAGGTTCTTTCTAGGTGGCAATTTCAAGGAGAGCTCTGCAGCACGAAAGGCAGAGGCTAGAAAACTGGGATGTTTGCTGTGTGAGGGCCCACAAGTCTGTACAATGAAAAGCCACAAGATACACTGCCATATAAACAGCTGCCGTGTCAGTGTACCATGAAGAGCAGGGGTCTCAAACTAATACTAGCCAGGTGGTGTTCTCCTTCGGGGGAAGTTGAACATTCACAACAAAACCATGAATTTGATTAAATATTAGCGCAATATGTTGGCATTAAAACATATCACGGTCAAACTAAATATGTTGGCGTTAAAATATATCACAGCCAAACTAAAAATGTATTTGCAATGAGAAATCTTGGCCCAGAGTTTGAGACCCCCGATGTAGAGTCAGCATGACAAAAGGGGTGGAGAAATACCAACCTCGCACTGCTTTCGCCAAATGTCTATGTTCTTGCGCTGCGCTTTTGAGAAATGGTCCCATGCCTTTTGCCTGGTGGCAGCGGTGAACACAGCCGTAATCTGCTCAACTTTGGTGGGTAAGGAAGTCAGACAAGACAAGCCATTTATGTAGAGCTCAGCATCTGCGCCAGCTAGAGTCAGACGCATCAGGACCCTCGCAACACTTCTCTGAGAGGCTCCTGATAGTGTCTGTTGTACTTACATCTCATTAGCTGCTGTTTCAATTCCTTAGGACTGAGGGAGGCAACAGTCTACAATGATGGATTTGCAGGAGAAGTATTAATAAAGTACTGAGTGTTTGATGTCAAACATTGATTGAGGATTTAGCTCAAAATGTGAACTGTTTTTTTTTTTTTTTTTTTACTTTAGATTGTTGGATTTGCATTACAATTGTAGGCAGAGGCGTCATGCCCATTCAAACCGAGGGGACACGAGCAGCTTCCAAAAGCCACAAAAATATTTGTATATTTGATAATTAAACCTTTATAGCGTACAATCACACCAGTGTGATTAGAATATCAAATATTACTAATGCTAGTGCACTCGTGTTACTACGAAAGGGCGAATGTGCAATGTGAAATATGGTGGAATAAGTCCCGCCTTCCAAGTAAAAAGCCAATCGCAGATTGGTAAAGTCATCGCCTTATTGCAGCTGCCGTTAGAAGCTCTGGTTCCTATAGAAACAGGCAGTGTTCTGAGACATGCGCTTATGCACATTAGCTTGGTCCAGGCTGAAAAATGCAGGGGGGTTTTTTTTGTCATGATTCGAGCATTTAAACAAAATTTATGAGACAATTAATCGTAAGCTTGGTGAACTGTTTTGGAGAATTTGATGTTTCCCCATTCAAAGAGATAGGAGCTGCACTTGCATGCCCAAGAGGCGTTTCAAAGATGGCCGCTGGGTGAAATTAATTGTCTTAAAGGGACCTTGAGAACGTTCACTGTGTCACGTTATCAACTGTTGAATTAAAATCTCCATTTGCGCTTTGGCTCGTCATATATCACAACTGTTCAGTGTTTTCAGTAACCATATAGGGCCCTTTTTTTAATGATTTGAGCACATGGTCTGAAGCGCACATGGTCTGAGGGTTGTACCTATTCTCTTAATAAGTCGTGGGTGTGTCTGGGGCGTAACATGCAATAAACCAATCAGAGTCTCCCAGAATCTCCCATTCCCTTTAAAAGCCAGTTGCGCTTTCACCATGGCGGATTCGCTATTTACATAGCGGAATTTGCGAGGGGAAAGACTGAATGCTTCTCCAGAGAAGAATAATTTTATTTTTTATAATTAAAAATGTTTGTGTGCTGCTGCGCGTCCGTGAGTGTGTAACAAGCAGAGTGTACGTGTGCTGTGCACCCACCTATAGGCGCATATTTCTCACATGCACATGATTGCGCCAGGTGTATGATAGGGCCCATAATATTTATTTTGTTGTCTGACAATTTTAATACAGATAAGTGCAAGCAAAAAACATGTATAGTTTGTAAAACATACACTGATGTCTATGGAAGCGGCAATAATACTTTTAAATATAAATTGATGAAGTGTTTTATTGGTATCCGATATTCTACACATTGCGTAGGTAACTATAAAGTTTACTCTAACCTTAGAATATTGTAGGTACAAAGTCAATAGTGCCCCATAGTTGTCGTCTTTTGGTGAATTTCTTAGTTTTGAAGCTGTCATTCTGCTGCCCAAACCCTTTTTTTGCCCCCCCCCCCCCCCCCCCCCCCAAAAAAAGGTGGTGCCCCCTCAAAAAAAAATGCATGACGCCCCTGATTGTAGGATTAAGATTTAGATCAATTGTAAACTGTTGCCTTCTATTTATTAATTTGACCAAGTCTATTCTTTTGTAAACAATAATATGATTATCTTCTTCACTTCAACTGGCATAACTCTAAAATACATTTTCTCTTAGTATTTCATGCACATATGGCATCGAAAATGTCTAAATTCTGTGAATCTGCCAATTGAAAATCTCCATCACACATATTCATTCAAGCAAATTACTTTTCTCGACTCTTTGGTTGAGGTGGGATATTGTCTTCTCACCTGTCCAGGCCGCAAAAAAAGATGAGTGAATCTGATGTTGGCCTACCTTTAAGTTAAGTTGAACATCTCCACATCTGCTATATGGTCAGAGTGCTTCTACTGAGACTGTACTTACCCAGGGCCCTTCTATGGGCTTTGGCTACAGTCACACTGACAAGGGCAGCTAGGTCTCAATGCTGTTTGAGCATACATCATATCTTCTAGTGTACGTGTGTATTGTATATCTGCAGTGAAGGGTTGTGAACTGTGTAAAGGAAAGACTGTGTGGCTCTGTTCCACTACTTGTGAGCTGCTTTCTTAGCTACATACTGTAGGCTACTGCCTTCTAAAAAGCATCCAAACCTCAAGCACTTGAGAGATTTAACACACAGGCCTAATTGATTTCACAATTGACTTCTGCTAAGCTAACAGAAACATAAAAATAATTTGTATCACACTGCATTATAGAATATTAGATTCTGATTGCTCAATTGTTGGATTCAGTGGTCAAATATATCCTAATATTCCTAGTTCTGTCATGACAACTCTGGGAATGTTTGGCATGTTAATGGGTATGATATGTTGATATGTTTGGTCTTGGCAAAATAGATCTGCTATGCTGCTGCTACACAACACACTGCTGTGAGCAAGAAAAGACATGCTGTTGCTGTACAATAGTTTTTAGACCTGTACAGATCTATACAGGTGGAGTTGGGGAAGGTGGAGGGTTTCTGAAAGTGGGCTGCACTGCTAAGGCAAATGCTAACCAAGTATTTGAAGGTTGAGCACGCAAGTTCATTGGCTACTGATACAGCAGGAACCAATCAGCTATGACCTATAGAGAATTATGTGATTGCAAACAGATTGAGTTAAGGACCTGTCAGCCTGTTCCATCAAGAGTTTCATGACAGAACTTTGTATTTGTCCATGGCAGTAATGTATATATATCTGACCGAAATCGCTGCTACTTTCATGTCTCCCATTTCACGTATGTCAGATTCACTCTCTTGTTTCATACAAATGCAACTGCCGTTATCTTGCGTCTTAGTTATCAGCTGTAGTGACCTCAGAGGACTTCAGTATTAATAGAACTGCAATATTGTTGCCATGCTAATGTTGTTGCTAGTTTGGTTGTTTTTTACATTGGACTATTGATTTCATAGCAGAAGCTTTAAAATAATATACAGGTAAAATTATAAAATAATTTCTAGGCAAATCAATAGTTCATGTCTTAATAGCTATTTATTTGGTGTTAGCAAAGTAATGAACAGGAGAATGTAGAAAACCCCTCAACTCAATGTTGCGTCCTGATCACATCATATATACATACACACATACATACATACATATATATATATATATATATATATATATATATATATATATATATATATATATATATATATATATATATATATATATATATATATATATATATATATATATATATATATATATATATATATATATATATATATATATATATATTTTGCAAGAGAATGCAAATGTTTTATGAGCGAACAAAGTTTCTTGGGGTAACACAATATTTTTGCGAGAAATTATGAGAGAATGCCAAGTTTTTCAGGGGAACGCTATAACCGCATTATTTTGTAAGAGAATGGAATTTTTCATCCATTCCCATTTTTTTTTAATCAACATGTGCCCTTAGGGGATCTGTAGACTGGCACACACAAATATACAATTTCTAATTAGACAGAATTAATAACAGTTCATTTTATCAACATACACTGCCTGGCCCAATAAAACTTGCTGTTTGGATAAAAAAAACAAAAAAACATTTATGCATCAATTTTTGGTCAAGATCTTGTACTGACAATGCAAGACTCGAGCACTCAATAAAGTCTCTTTCAGCACATCCCAAAGATTTTCAATGAGTTTAATGTCTGGACTCAGAGGTGCCAATTCATGTATGAAAATTCATGTATGAAGATTCTTCATGCTCCCTCCCAACCATTCGTTCACAATTCGAGCCTGACAAATCTTAGCATTGCCATCCTGGAATATGGCCATGGTGTGTCTTCCTACATGGTTGTTTAAGAGATGAAAAGCTACACACTTCATCAATTAGGGTTAGAAGAACTGTTGCCAAACATATAACATGCTAGAAACATCATAATCACTGCAATGATGATCCAATCATTGACTCTTATGTATCTGCATATTTAAATCCAAACAGCAACTTTTTTTATTTTGGCCAGGCAGTGTAGAATGAACTACAAGTATATTTATAACCTACATTTCTAATCGTTGTATTAAGGTGTGAAATTTCACTGACAAAAAAAGTCCATTGTCAATAGTGTAGTGATGCATGAAGCACAGCTCACATAAAGGTCACTTTCAAACCGAGCAGCCAACCTGGCAAACTTGTGTGACCAACTTGAACCACTTGAAACTCCCAATTGCACAGATTACTATTGAATTTACTTGATTCTCTCAAACTTGTACAGAGCAACGGTAAATGTGATGCAATTTAAAAAGGATTTTATCGCAGTGCATCATGGGATTTTATTATCCGTGAAGGATACTTGTGGTGGCTTTTATGGTGCCTACCTTTTGGATCAGCTCTGTGTAGGAAGCTCACCTATGATGCCTATGTAGGCAGCTCTCTAGGTTTTGGAACAGAGCCTGTGTCTTGCCTGTTCAAGTTAGGAGCAGTGTAGTGTATGTTGTAGTTGTATTAACAAATACACTCCTACTGGCAGTACAGCCATATTTATCAATATGAGTGTGAAACGTCCAAACAATCAGATCAGAGACTGAGCCCACTTAAGGACAGCTTTATCATCTCTCTCTCTGTACAAAGGATGTGCCGTTGTCATGGCAACACTAGATAAAAAATCTCAAGTAACCAGTTGGGATAGAAACAGTGAAGGCAGGAGGTATCTTACATTGTGTGAGGATGGCAAGCAGGGAATTCTTAAAGAGTTCTTTGGCCAGCTCCATCTCCTCCTCGTGCTGAGCTTTCTCGTTCATTAGGCGCCGCACGTGGCTGTTCGCCGACTGGATCATGGAGTAGAAATGATTTGCTGTGCGTCGGTTCACCTCGCCTCTGTCGACCCACGTGAACAGCACTGTCGATGCCTCGCTGAACTTGTTGTCATCTGGAGAAAAGAATGAGGAAAACTGTCAGAGGGGAAAACTGTCATTTTTACTTCAACTACTGATGACAGAGACTGCTGTTACACTTACTTTGTTGGCTTGACAAAGCTAGCATACAGTATAACTACATAAGGCTTACATACCCTTCACACTTCAAAATCTCTCAGTTTTCACATTATACGAGACTCACAATAACCTTCAAACTTTGAATCTCTTTTCAAACTGCTCAAGTATTCGAACGACAGTACACAAGTCTTATAACCTTCAGAAACCAGAAACTTTACTACAGATTTAGACAAGAATTGTTTTGACAGACTTTACTGTGTGAATACTATATAATTTATTTTATGAGCAAATTTTTTATGGTTTATATTCGGCACTGTTAATAAAGGGAGTAAATAAATGATTTAATAATATATAAATAAATAAATTAGGCTAAATAAATGTTAGCCTGCACCCCCGCTTTTGAAAAAATCCTAAGAAATGGCATAATCAGACTAAAACTCTTACAGTTAATGATTCCTTTGCACTAAAATCATAAGTATGGCGTCATTTGAAAGCAGACACTTGGCAGTTTACTGTCAATTCAAAATTATAATTATTTTCATAATCAAAAATAGCTATTTTGTAAAGTTATTAGAAATATATTTGTATGAAATATCTTTATGAAAATAAAATTGAAGTTGGCATTTTAGCAATCTAGAAGTGCACTACAGCTGAAGCCACATATCTGACCATGTTATATTTCAAATCTAAAGATGATAAGTCTAAAACTCTGAATTTTATTAAATGTTTTTCAAGATCATGTTGCCTCTGGCTTGGCGTGCTCAGTTGGGGGCACTACATTTTTCAACTAAACATCGAAATAAATCTAATTAATAAACTAAATTAACCATTTAAACTAAATTACTGATCTAATTATTGATCTAAAGCCCACACTGTCACTGTATGATAATTGAAATGAACTGATGACATCAGCGTTTTTTTCAGAATGGCTATACAGCTGAATAAAATTATGCTGCATTATTTTCCTGTTTAACACTGTAAAGCTGCTTTGAAACAATCTACATTGTTAAAAGCGCTATATAAATAAAGTTGACTTGACTTGACTTGATCATGTTATATGATTTTATTTTGAGATTTCTCTAAAATGTTAACTGATGTTTATTGCCATCTCTTCTGAGCTACCATTCAGTTTATTGTCTCTATTGTTTTGAGGTGCAAACTGCCCATTCAGTTTCAGTCTCCCCAGAACACTTTCACACCCCTCTGGCCAGGTTATGGCTTATTATCTTATTCTTTTGTCTTCATTGTAATCACTGACGACTATCTATTCAAACTGTTCTATTCAAACCTCATTTCTTTGATCAAACTTCTCACTTCACCTTCTAAAGTGCCTCAAATGCCGTTGTTGACAATAGAAACATTTTAGTTGGTTTTTCATTTCAGTCTATTCAAAATTATTAATAAAAAATAACGTATTTGCCCAGGTGGCAGGTGCATTGGCTAGTTAGCATAATACACAATCAAAATACAATAAAGATTAAAACCATGTTTTTTCTCCAAAATTACTTTATATCACAAGTGGGATGTTTTAAATAACCTCCTGTTGTCTCATTTGGCTTTAGATCAAAAAATCAGACAGAAAATATATCATTTTACAATATTCTGCATATTGATAAAAGCTATATCGAATAGCATTGCATTATAAATATAATCTATTATGAATACACCCAACATGGTATAAAGAACACAGACAAACCATAAATCGTCGCGATTGTGTGTTTATTATCTTCAAATGTCTCTATTTGCTTATTTAGCGATCTCAGAAAGTAAACTGAGGTTAGGGAGCGGGGCCACGCCTCAACCAATCACCTGACTTCTCAAAACCTTCTTATATCTGGCTACCCTTATGGTGTGTGCATACCAAAAGCAAATTTAATTATTTAAGCAAGTAGATTATATACAAAGTCAATGTAAAGATGGAAATAGATGCAAATTTGCGCCGGGCAATGCAGATGACACAATTTGGGTGACATGCAATATTCACCTCATGTGAAAATTCGCATGACACGATATCAAACTGGTCACCCCTCATCCTCAAGTCATCTGATGAGAATTTAAATAATCAAACTGGCCACCCCTCCTCCTCAAGTAGCGCTGGAAGCAGCTGTCATCCAGGCTCTGGATGGTGCTGTGAACCCAGACACGTCGGTGTTTGCTTTCCGGCGCATTTGGGACTTCCACAACAGGTACAGAGCAGCAATAGTACAGTATTTATCTCCAACATGGTTGATGACGGAAAAAATGGCAGGAAGAAATGTTGTTGTTGTTGTGTGTTAAGACACTCCTCATCTTGCAGTGTTTTTATTCGCGCGAGTGACACGAAAAGCAAGTAATCGAGTAACGAGATTTAGTGAGTAACAAGATTAAGTGAGTAACATGATGGGAATATTCGCTTCGCTTTTGGTGTGAACACACCATTACAGTACTATCAGTCTCGTTCTCTCGAACCCTCCCTTCCTATCCCTCTCTCATCCATTCAACCATCTTTACCATCCCCTCTTCTCTTCCCTCAACCATCTCCAGGTTGTATCGGGGGGTCCTAATTTCTCGGCCTACATTTAACTGAGATGATGCCCGTGCCACCAACACCAGACACCCAGATCTACCTGACTACCATCCCATTTTCATCCTTCATTTTCATCCCTAACTTTATTCAATAAATTATTCTCCAACATTCATTGTTGTGACATGGTCCTTGCTCATGAATAGGTGCTGTATTGAGAGTAAAAGAAAGGACAGGGAGAACGAAATTAGAACTCATATCCACACTAAACACTAAACCACGGCTCTAACTTTAGAGCCTCATTTAAAGACTCTTTCCCTGCATTGTCTTTTCCTATTGGACAAGAACATCATCTCATCAGTGTGTTCAGTCACGGCTCGTGAATCAGTAACTAACCCTGCATTTTTCCTGTCTAAACATGAAGTGTAATTCCAGTCTGAGCAGCTGAGACATGAGGCGTTCAGTGTGGCCTCTCCCAAGCTTCAGTAATCTGCTCCCTGTGGACCTGTGTGAAATACATTACTGAAATTGGAAGAATAATTGAATTTTGACTCAAAGTCAGTGCAGTAGGGCTGGCAGTAAATTCGATCCCTCCCTTAATGAGATCCTGTACACGGCAACAACATCATTCCCTGCATCTTTGCTCTTTTCACCAGACTGTTATTGCTTCATCTCACCACATAAAATACGATTTCTAGCCAATGAGGAGAATGACATCATGAGAGATGTATCAATTATACCAAACCTCTATTCCAGTTCTTTAAAATATGTCCTCAAATCGTTTAATTTGAAATGTGATATCTGTTTTAGTCCTTTTTTCAATTCAATAAATATTATTCCCATGTGCAGTTGGTAAGAGACCCAAGGGACTTGAGATCAAGAGCAGGTATGCTATTAAGGTGGCACTCAAACTTCCCAGTTAATTAAAGGAAATTGAATTCTCCCAACCCTCGGGCAAAAATGCCATCTGACGAGAATTAAAATAATTTCCACAGTCAAATGAGCCTGCTCTGCCAATCTCACGCCTAATGAGAGCCTGCATAAGAAATGCAACGTGAAATCTCCACACTCTCCTTCAAAATTCCCAGCATCCAGTCATCAGACCTCTAGGTAACTCAGACACTATGTAAGCCGCTATGCTACTGCCAATTCAGTCGGTTTCAGTTATGGTCGGGAAATTAGCTTTGTTTTAAACATTGCTCATATTAATTTTTCCATGAAAGCATAATGTGGCAATGAGCATTTACTTGCCAGAAAGCATTAACCAGGGGCTGTTTGAAGGAATAGCATTAAAGTCTTTCCAAATGCAAGAGACAGAAAGCAGCAATGGATAGAATAAGAGTCAATTTTTTTTAAAGAGCCGAAGAACGGCCAGATTTGAGGATGAGTGAAACAATACATTTATATTAAAAAGGGTTTTAATGTACAACTACACTCTCACTTAACTTTTCCACTTCCATCTTTTACAAACTCCTTTTCTTCTGTAACATCATGAACATTTTCACAATGTAATTTGCATTACATCTATCAAGACATTGTACTGTTTAAATGACATTAACATTTGTGGAATAAAATGACGAATCTTTTGTCTCGCTACAGCTAATTTCATAGCTAGCTATTCTATGTATCCACAATGAAATATTGTTTTCACACCTTTTACATAATTTGATTGAAAATGAATAATGAAAAAATAAATAATGTTTCTTATATTTATCATGTTTTATATCGCTTTAAAGGGATAGTTCACCCAAAAATGAAAATTCTGTCATCATTTACTCACCCTCAAGTTGTTCCAAACCTGTATGAGTTTCTTTGGTCTGCTGAACACAAAAGAAGATATTTTGAAGAATGTTTGTAACCAAGCAGATAGAGCAACCATTGACTACCATAGTAGGGGAAAAAATACTATGGTAGTCAATGGTTGCTCTATCTGCTTGGTTACAAACATTCTTCAAAATATCTTCTTTTGTGTTCAGCAGAACAAAGAAACTCATACAGGTTTGGAACAACTTGAGGGTGAGTAAATGATGACAGAATTTTCATTTTTGGGTGAACTATCCCTTTAACACCGTTTTCCCATTGATAAACAAACATTTATAATATTAATTAATGAACTGTATAATTGTTGTTTGTTGTGGAACGCTATAATTGAGGGACAGTCATCATGTGTGTAAAACTAATATAAATCGATTTCACACAATACATTTTATTTCATTGATTGATTAGTGAAATTATAGAATTATAGTTGTTTTCATAAAATTTAATAATTGCTATTTTATGTTGGATTTTCATAACGTGACAAGGGTAAACCAAAGGCATAGTCAAATGTTTTCAAGACAACGAATATATTAAAAAATGGTAACACTTTAGTATGAGGAACACATATTTATTATTAACTATGACTTTTGCCTCAGTAAACTCCTAATTACTGCTTATTAATAGTTTGTAAGGTAGTTGTTAAGTAGGTGTTGGGTAGGATTAAGGGATGTAGAATAAGGTCATGCAGAATAAGGCATTAGTATGTGCTTTATAAGTACTAATAAACAGCCAATATCCTAGTAATATGCATGCTAATAAGCAACTAGTTAATAGGGAGAATTGAACCATTAAAATAAAGTGTCAACTAAAAAATCTGCAAATGTAATAAAAATTTATCTTTGGGACACAAATGTGCCCAAAAACGTTCCCTAACACAAAGACCGAGGCCAATTTGCATGCTGTGGATACTTAAAAAGGCTGTAGTCAAAAATATGTGTGTAGAACTAATTAGCAGAATGGCTTGAGTTTAAACAAAGGTTTTGTTGAAGAGGCAATTAGATGTCAGGCATGAGCAAAACCGTGCCAGACACCAGAATATCGAAACCCCGTCTGAGATGTTTTGTCTGTTGCCTCGTGGGCTCAATAAACATGAGAACGTACAGACAGAGCTCTGGATGCGCCACGCAGGGAGAATGGGAAGTGCTTGACATGGGAAGTGCTGTGATTGCTGATGAGGTGGAGGCTGCAGTCAAGTCCCCATCATCGAAATGAAAGCAGTCTCTCCAGAGAGACAAGAGCTCAGAGAGGCATGGAAACCACCGCAGCCAGCATAACTCAACCATCACTACCTTCCTGGAGCCGCTAGCTGTAATCAAATCACAGCATGGGAAAACAGCTGTCAGCCAGGAGCCGGCTCTGAAATTAAAACGTGAAAGGTGACGTTACAAATATGTGTGAACGTCAAAGGGTGTGATGGATTGGCGAAACTCTGAGGTGTGGAAACACAGTATGTGGCAGCTTGAAAATAATCCTGTATATTGAAAATTTGACGTACCGTATGAGCTTTCAAACCTCTCAAGATTTACAAATAAATGTGGTTAAATATATTAAACCTTACACTAACTATTCCTGTCTGTCTGAAATTGATAGGAGATCTGCAAAAACATTTACAGCCAACATTATTGACGCAACTGGCCACTTAAGTCCACGCAAATTCGTAGGACAGATACTAAAATAACAAATTATATCTCTTTAATATCTCACTTTGTTTTTTTAGACAAAAATTGTATTAAAAGAAGAGCAAATAGATACTTCTGCTTAAGTCTCCAGCTTCTCAGAGTTTCCTGATATGTTCCAATAATTTTCACCCATATCTTCTCTCGAGTTTCACAAAATATATTTAAATAAAGCAATTATAATTAATTAAATTAATTAATTAATAAATTAAGCAAATGAAAACTATTTAGTCAACATTGGAAACCCTTTGGGTTCACAGAACCCTGGTACTGAGTAGTGTTGTCACGATACTGGAATTTCTAACTTTGATACGATACCTTGAAAAATATTGATATTCAATACCATTTCCGCTACCATGTGGAAAACTACCATACAGATAATGTATCATAATTTGGGTCATTTTGATGCAATATTGTATTTATTTGTTCTTTTGTTTGCAATTTGTTTATTGATTCTTATTTTATTAATGACTGTTTACTTGTATTTTTTTCAATAAAAAATTGCAAACAATACACAAATAAATACAATAGAATAAAGTGACAAATGAAATAAACATGGCTTTGAGTTTTTCAGGTGGGTCTAACTAGCCTGGTTAAAACCAGACCATTCTCAGTAGTACCTGAGTTATGGTCTGGCAAAGCTTCATAGACAAATAATTTCCAAAGGGGCGTCACCAACGGGCGTCGCTCAAATGCCTCTCGGCGCAATTGGATAGACCTCAAACCAATCAGAGCGATGAGGGAGATGACGTATGCAGAGCGACAGAGAAACACTAGCGTCTCTCAATATTCGTTCTTGTCTGTACTTGTGTTCTCAAATAGGAAATGTCCCCGGTTTCCATTTCAGAAATCTGGTCACCTTACCTAAACCACATATTAATGTTTAATATATTATTTTTAAAATGTAAACGAAAAGAGGCAGGGTGTTTTATACTTCGTTTTATTATAAATATATAAGATAATCAATGTAGGCCTAGCTACGCGTTGCCTGAACCACATTCGTGTGGCTATTATGTTTAAGAATTTTTTTTATTTTTATGAAATGAGGCAGTGGTGTTTTTTATGACATATTTCGTACGCGAACTTCTGACTTGCGTCCGTGACTTACCAAGTTTGACTCCGGAGAAGGAACTCCCGAGGACGGGAGGACACTAGTCTGCCTACAATGCTCTTGACAGTATCACTCTGTATATATTTGTATATGTAGTGCAGGCAATGCATGTTATCTTCAATGCATGTTTATAACAAAACAAAATATAAAAAAACCAGCCTCTTTTCGTTTACATTTAAAAAAACACACACATATATATGATTATCACTGTAATAAATTAAATATGACATAAAACACAACCCAGTCTCTTTTTGTTAAATGTCAGTTTATGTGTGATCATCAATAGCAATTATAAAAGTATAAGTAAAAGGTGTAAGAAGCTATACAATAAATAAAGCAATTCAGTCAAAGTCAGCGCTAGGAGACAACAACGGTAAAGTTTAATATCGTAAAAATATAAAGTTATGAAACTTCACTTTGCCCTCAGACAAAACGATCTGTCTGGGAACAAATTATAGATTAATGAGAGCAAAGATCAGCCGTTAGATCTACACAAGACGAGACGAATCATATCTTATGTTTAACCACTACTGAGACATCAGAGCCAGCGGCAGACGGCAGAAGGACTGGCCGAGGAAAGGCGCCTCTCGGCGGGCTCAATGAGCGATTGAGCGCCGCTGAACCACTGGAGCTCACAACTCCGAAAACGGCAGATAAAATTTTAAAAAAGGTGCTCTCTTTATAAATAAACCACAGATTTGAGCTTTAAACAACTACATTCTCGCCTGAAAAGGACTTTTGAAAAACTATTTTGTAAAACATTAACACTACCAGAGGGCTCTCGCTAAGACCCATTCGTTTTTATCCACCAAGGGCCAAGCTGGTATATCAGACTTTTGCCGAATCCAGTCGGTAAGACAGCGATTACATCTTTTGTAGATATGAAGGCTTCGAGTGTTGTTCTTTGCTCGGGTTTTAACGAAAAATAAAAGTTTAAATCGATTAAAACAGACGCGATAGCTGATTCGAACGAGTGATGCTCCACGGCGGCTAAATCTGCTTCAATGTCGCTGCGCTGTCGTCATCGTGTAAAGCCCGCCCCAACGTTTCTGATTGGTGCCGCGATTTCTAGGGATTAGAAATGGGTTTGAATGGGGTCTTTGCCAGACTACTTGCAGAGCAAATCTAAATTTGCCGGAAGTTGTCTGGGTTTTCCCAGGCTAGGGTCTAACAGTATTCAGGTAAAAATGACTGCAGAAATTAAAGCAACCAAATGTAAAATAATGCTGGATAGTTTTCATTGTAAAAAATTAAATACAGATTAATGCTTACAATAAAGTTACAAAAGTTATTTAGCCAAGAGCAGCAAGAGATTTTCTCTGTCTTCTGTAAAACTGCATTCTACCATCTTAAAAAATATATATCTAAATTACGCTACATGCTCTCAATGCAAAATGCTGAACAGTTAGTTCATGCGTTCATGACATCAAGGCTAGATTATTGTAATGCTCTGCTCACTTAATAAACAAACTCCAGCTGGTCCAAAACGCAGCAGCCCGAGTTCTTACTAGAACCAAGAAGTATGACCATATTAGCCCGGTTCTGTCAACACTGCACTGGCTGCCTATTAAACATTGCATACATTTTAAAATCTTGCTTATTACTTACAAAGCACTAAATGGTTTAGCTCACCAATACTTGAGCGAGCTCTTAACATATTATACTACATCACGTCTACTGCGGTCTCAAAAATCTGGCCAGTTGATAATACCGAGAATATCGAAATCAACTGCAGGCGGTCGATCCTTTTCCTATTTAGCACCTAAACTCTGGAACAGTCTTCCTAGCATTGTTTGGGAAGCAGACACACTCTGTCAGTTTAAATCTAGACTAAAAACACATCTCTTTACTATGGCATACACATAAAACACTTTTTTCAATTAAAGGATTGTTAGGCTGAGAGAGGTGGTGGTCCAGTGGTGGTGGTCCAGTGGGTTAAACCACTTAACTGATATGAAGAAGGTTGCTGGTTCGATCCCAGCGGTCACCACCAGTGTGTCCTTGAGCAAGGCACTTTACTCCACGTTGCTCCAGGGGGATTGTCCCTGTAATAAGTGCACTGTAAGTCGCTTTGGATAAAAGCGTCTGCCAAATGTGTAGAATACTAGGCTGCATTAACTAGGTCAGCCGGAACCGGGAACACTTCCCATAACACCTGATGTACTCGTTACATCATCAGAAGAATGGCATATCCGCTAATGTTAGTCTCTCTGTTTTATCCCGAGGTTTACTGCAGTCAGCCGGATCCGGGCCGTATCCAGATCAGATGGTGGACCTGCGCCGAGACATGACCAACGCATGACCCTGAAGTGTCTGCAGAGACCATGTCAATTAGACTCCCCCTGAAATTACCTCATCGACACGGCATCCTCAATAAACCGGCGTGATGACTCAGATTTTTCGAATTTTGCAATTTAATAATTGTTTAATCGACACATCATCCTCAACAAACCCGTCTCTGGCGTGTTGCCTCCGATCTTTTGAATATTCCGATCTAATATGACTTCTGACCTGTAAGGTTGCCAGAATAATAATCATACGCTGTTTGTTAATTGACCAGAGGAGAACTGGCACCCCGACTGAGTCTGGTTTCTCCCAAGGTTTATTTTTCTCCATTAGGTCACCTGATGGGGTTTTGGTTTCCTTGCCACTGTCGCCTTTGGCTTGGCTTGCTCAGTTGGGGACACTAAATTTTCAACTTAATATCCAAATAAATCTAATTAAGTAAACTAAATTAACCATATAAACTAAATTACTGATCTGCCCACATTGTCACTGTATGATAGTTGAAATGAGTTGATGACATCACCGTTTTCTCTGGATCAGCTGTACGGCTGAATAAAATTCTGTTGCATTATTTTCCTGTTTAACACTGTGAAGCTTTGCATTGTAAAAAGCGCTATATAAATAAAGTTGACTTGACTTGACTTTTGTTCTCAGATTAAAATGACTCACAGCAGCAGGTTTATTAGGCTCCTGTCACTTTAAGAGCTTATTACACAACATGCCTTTTCTCTCAACTATTTATGTTCCAAAACTGACTGTATTTACCTGAATACTCAGCAAGAGACTAAAAATGTTGACATACTTTTTTATGTATCTGACCGTTTAAGCACAATAAGCCACGAAAAATAAATTTGGTACCCGCAAGACCTGTGGGAATGACTAAAATGATGCGCAATACAAGCACTATTTAACCGGAGCGAATGAGATGAGCGAGTGCGTCTTTATATTTTGAAGAGTCTATACCGTGAACAACTTTAATATTCAACAATATGATTGATGAGACTGCACTGACACTATTGGTTGAGAACTGAACTGAGCTGGACGATGGCATCACTGTTTTTCTGCAGAACTGCTTTATAGATTAAATGATTTAAAGCCGTGTTTCCACCGCAGGAACTTTCCGAAACTAGGGACTTTGGAGTGGTACTCGCTGTGTTTCCAACACAGGGACCAGGGTTTAAATGAAGTTCCAGGTAAAAATTTCCCCCTCAAAAAGTCCCCCTCGGTAGTATTTTTTCAACGTTCAGGAACTTTCAGGGGTGGGACTTGGGCGCTGAACATGCTGATTGGTTGAGATCACGCAGCATTTTATTTCAACCACCATTAAAGTGTATTGCGGTGCGTGCAGTATGAGTTGTTTATACCAAGGTTCAGGCTTTATTAAGCTTATATGCGGAGGACGAATTCCAGCAGAAACTGGAAAGTTGCGCCAAGTTCTACATCAATGGACTAATTTGCCTAACATTCACAGTACTTTAGGCCGCGATGGAAATGCAACAGGTCTGGGGGAAAAAATGTCCTGGGACAAAATGTTCTGGGTAATTTCAGTGGAAACACAGCTTAAGTTATTTTACATAATATTAAAAAATAATTGATGATCTTTACAACAGATCTGAATCAACACTGAACTGACTTCAGAGCTTCACTTTGAGAGCCGCTATACAGCCGAAATGAACTCTGTCTGCACCATTGAATCAATTTCCTGTTATCACTATAAAGCTGCTTTGAAGCAATATGTATTGTATAAAGTGCTATATAAATAAAGGTGACTTGACTACAAATACTTTCGAAATCCAGTGTTTAGTTGAGCATGATAGATGCTAATTGTCACAGTTGTAAACACAACAGCTTTCTTTTTCCATGAGGGGGTTTGGTGTCAAGAACGGCTTTATGTGTGGATGGACTGTTAAAGAACGAAACGCACGCACGTCTCTCGGAAATCCTGAAGAATTGAACCAATCAGATGACGACTTGCATGGGAGGGGCATAGGGTAGGGAAATAAAACTTACCTAAACAAACCATAGAAGAGGAAAAAATATGTCACAAATTATATTTCATTTGTTTCTCAGAATAAACCGAAAAAATTTAAATGGTGAAATATTCTAACCCTACAAATTTTAAAAATCTGCTGCTGATGCAACTGGACACTTATGACCATGCAAAGCCATGGAAGTGGAAAACAACATATTATGTGCACAACAATGAGCGAATGGGATACTTCTGCTTCTCAGAGTTTTCTCCTGAGAAAATATCCCAATAATTCTCACATGTCTCCTAATCTAAACTGCTCTCCACCACTCCATACTTTTATGGCATGTCAACAATTTTAGGAAACATCTGAGACAAAGTTGATCCTACAATGAGACTCCAGTGAAACTGCACTAGGTCTCCAGTGCTATGATAAAGCACACTATCATAAACTCTTGCACAGTATCCTATTTCTAGATTAGAATCAATCAACTATCAAATCAATTCTAAGCACATTTAAGCACCGTAAATGCAAATGAAAACGATTTAGTCAACCTTGGAAACCCTTTGGCTTTACACAAGTTTGGTACTGAGTATTCACTTCATTGGCAATCATTGGTCCCATTGAAGCTGATGAATGGAACTAGCTGATCATATAAACACACCAGTCGCACAGAATAAACAACAGCTGGGGCTTACGCTTACAGCTGACGACTGTAAGCGTAAGAGATTCAAAACTATGTAGCCACTCATTAATGTCTGTCACATCATCAGAGAGTAGTCGTGGACAGCTGCGAAATGTCTGAAGGAAAGCAGACCTGGTTGTGTAGGTCATCTTACCACATTTTGCCTTTATTAGAAGCATAAAAGTCCTGCCTTGAAGCTTTTCCAAAGAACCCAAATTTCTCTCGGCACTACATTAAGGATGACAAATCTTTAAAGGGTAGATGAGATCATGGCACCACAGTCTGTGGGAAAGCTTACCTTTCAGTTTCTCAGCCAAAAGAGCTGCCTCGTGCTCAGAGTAGTGCATTATGGGAGGAGGTGATGGAGGTCTCATGCGTTCCTCATGGATTTTCCGTCGGTGCCGCTCCTCTCGTGCCAGCAATCTTTGTTTGCACTCCCACTCATACAAGTCATCTCTCGCCTGAGCAAAATCTACATGTATGCGGCCCGAATCCTTTTTATCAGTGCTGGAGCCAATGCGCATCCGATAACCTAGAACAACAAACATTGTTCAGCAAACACAGCTATCATACATATGGAACATGGAGCGCATTTACATGCAACATTCAATATTAATCGTCAATTCAAATGATAATTATATGCATATATTAAATGAATTTGAGTTATATAGATTAATAATCCATATTAGAGATGCAGCGATTCTAAATTTCTCCGCTAATACCTGTTAGCTGATAGCCGTTTATTCAGAATGATATCTGCTGCAAGTTTGATTTATCTTAAGAGGGAAAAAAAACTATAAAACACTATAATATTAGAGGTTACAATAAACAACAGAGGTATTATATTCAACAGCTATATAGTTTCAGATATACAGTAATAATGACTAAAATGTTCGTTGCAAAAACTAAACCAAAGTTGCACATAAGGTAGTTTTCATAAGTACTTATCTTTGTGGCAAATGTATTTAAACATACATGTATAATCAACAGTAAATAAGCTCATCTCTATTTTTTATAGCTTACCAACAAACTCTGAACATTGAATAACCTTCCTGAGGTAATTGCTGCGCTATGTGTTCACAAGCTGTTTTATTGCCATCTTTCTGCAGTTAAAACAGATAAAGTGATTACAAAAGACATAATACAGACGTTAAGCCTAGAAATCTAGACGCACCCTAGAGGCAGCAAATGTAATTTGCAGCCAGGGTCGTCTAGCAACTCTCCGTTGGCTTGCGAGCTTGAAAAACCAAACTCTAGTCAGGCCAATCACAACGTGTATAGTGGGCTCAACATAATGATGGTAGAGTTGCGACGGTTCCGCATTCATTTCCTGCTACTTCCCTGCTAACAAAGAACGGCACTGAAGTCATTCTTAAAAAAGAAAGATGTGTTCTGAGTTTTGCCGACCGGATACGGCAAAAGTTTAATCTATCAACTAGCTCCGCTGCTGGGAAAACGCATGGGACTCAGCCACAACTGGCTTGTGATTGTTGTCTCACCACTTATAGCACTCTGGGGTGCGTTTCCCAAAAGCATTGTTCGCCAACTATGGTCGCAAGTTCTGTCGTTATCAGAATAGTTCAACGAGTCAGTGTTTCCCGAAACCATAGTTCCAACGAACGTTCGCAAACAGCTTCGCAAAGGAATGACAGTAGTTAGAAGCATAGTTTCTTGTTTGCATAACATTTGGACTTAAAAAATCTGTATCTTGAGCAAAATAAGCAAGCTGACATTCAGTACAATCTATATATTTTATTTAGAATACATTAAAATGTCATTTACGTCTTTTAGTTTGTCAAGAGATTTAAGGCACTGTTTTTTAAGAGTGCGCATTCTCTAGTATGTAGTCACAGGGTGTTTTGGTGTTGGTTCATGTTCATGTTTCATGTTTTCAGTTTTGCTGCATTCCACTCCAGTTATACAGGGAGTGCAGAATTATTAGGCACGTTGATTTTCTGATCATATTTTTTTTCCAGGCACATTTGACCAATTCCAAACCACAGTAATCCTAATAACTACTATTGATTTAGTATTTAATAATGTATAAGTGATATATAATTGTTCATGAAGGCTTGAAATGAAAAACACCTTATATTCAGGTGTGCAGAATTATTAGGCATGTTTTCTTTTACAGATAAATTGAGCCAAAAAAGAGATTTAACTTCATTTTTAGTCCATCTCTGCAAAACGGACTTCAGGATGGACTAAAATGAACTCCCAAAACGTACTGCCAGATTCTGGAAGATGAATTCTTCAAACAGTGGTACTAGAGGATGAGGAGCTGGTCCTTCAAGAGTCACTCTCAACCTATCTGTCCATAAAGCCTATAAAAAAACCTTCATGTATTTTACAACACTTCAGCTTGTGATTCTTATCTAGTGGGGGTAATTTTTTAGGATTCTTTACCTAACTGAAGTCTCTGAGATCCTGACACCTTGCACTTCTGGAGACTCCAGTTAGGTTGCAGCTTTGGAAAATGGTGGCGCTGGAGACTAAAGGGTTCCTGATGGTTTCACCCTTAATTCTTCACCTTAATTCTTAATTCTTTTGCGGTTAACAGGTGTCTTTTCTTCACCACCTGTTTTTGTCAGATCCTGCTGACCCAACGAGCATTTCACTGTCCAATGGTCACGCCTTAACTGCAATGTCTAGTATTGCATTAGTATTGCATCCTTCTCATGGGCATTTAATACTTTTTGACTTTTCAGTCTGAGTTAAATCTCTTTTTTGGCTCAATTTATCTGTAAAAGAAAACATGCCTAATAATTCTGCACACCTGAATATAAGGTGTTTTTCATTTCCAGCCTTCATGAACAATTATATATCACTTATACATTATTAAATACTAAATCAATAGTAGTTATTAGGATTACTGTGGTTTGGAATTGATCAAATGTGCCTGGAAAAAAAATATGATCAGAAAATCAACGTGCCTAATAATTCTGCACTCCCTGTAGACACGCACTTGCGAACTTCCCTAAGCACTTCCCCTCGGGGGAATCCCCGCCGCTATTTTAAAGTGTGTTCAACTTCGTGAAGTGGACAAGGGAAGTTCATATGGACAGACCCTTGATTTTGACCGAGGGAGCGAGTATACTTCAGATGTACACTTCAGGCAGCTTCATATACCACAATGCAACACGTTTGTGACGTCACCGCATATCGCGTTTAATTTACCCCACCACAAACAACTCTATGATATTTGTAATATTTTTAAAAACATTTAAAACAACCCAAATACACCCATATACATATGTAATGTTGCATTAAACAATTTCATAAAGGAAAAAAATAAATAATAAATCAACTCCATAGTGGATTCGAAGTGATCAAGGGCTTAGGATGTTCCAGTTCAGTCCATTGCAAATGTTCCTCCAGTAGTAGGCACTCATGCAACGTAAGCAATGACGCACATCCGAGTGAACGAGACGGAGGGAAGTTAACGAGTGAAGAGCATAATAAAAATGAACTGGAACGCAGCATGAGTCATGTTTTGTCTTGTCATGCACTTCCTGGTCTTGTCAGTTGATTCCCATGCCCTCACGTGATCTTGTCGTGTTCTGTCATTGGTTCATTGTTTAATCAGTGTTCCCAGGTGTCCCTTGTCTTGTCATTAGTCTCAGTGTATTTAGCCCTCATGTTTGCCATGTGTCCTTGTTTGTTATTGATATTATAACCCACTTGTTGGTGAGTCTTTGTCATAGCCAAGTCTTTGTTTCTGTTTAAGTTAAGTCTTTGTTTTATGGTTTTGATTTATGTTTTGTTCTAAATTATAAATAAAACTTCACATGGGTTCTGAAGCTTGACTCCAGTGGACTTATGTTACATACGTAAGGACGAGCCAATGATTGAATCTGGAAATAAAGCAAAATAACTGAGAATTAGTCCTCAGGTGCCATGTCCACAATTTATAGCAAAAAATCTAGCATAAATTCGATCTCCAAATAATTAATTTAAAGCAGTTATTACTCCACCACCTGCGTGACATCATTAACCAATGTGGTTGAACGACAGATTTGCGACAATACGGTTTTGGGAAACAGTCATGACTAGCTAGTTGATTTCTTCAACGATGCAACGTACTATGGTAGTTAAGCAGTGAGTTACGTCGTTGTACGGGAAACGCACCCCTGGTTGGTTGTAGCGCTATCCTATTACGTGCAGAGGGAACCATTTATCCCGCCCCTCGGATTGAGCCCTGCCAATGCTGTGTTCCCAGACCCAACATCTTGATGTGGCTTGTCAGGCTAACAGATTTTGGTAAGATGTACTGTATCTTTTAACATGCCTCCTGATATTCAAGCATGTTTTTTGAGATAAAACTTGCACAAAGTTATATTAAGTTATATTATATTAAAAGTTATTATTAAGCTAGAAGAAAAGACTCATTTGACCTGAGGTGCTACAGTGATCTGTCACATTTAAGGGCGTCAAAAAGCCATGTATATGTATGTATGTATATAAAATGGACAGAATTTGAAAGATGACACGTTGTTTCTTCAGAAGTAACAAAGAACAAAGCTCTTTGCAATTATTGGATGGGAGACGCGCAACAAATTATGTTTGGTGTAGGGAAAAAACGCAAACCTGGCAAGTTCTGGCTTGAACTATACAGGTCATTCATGGGGTCAAATAGTTTACAAATTATTATTGTCGCATTAACTTGATCTTAATTCAACACAACAGAGATGTTCTTCACACACAGTATGAATTGCAGTCTGACATGTTTTTCCGCAGCCTTTTGATTTAAAGGATATAATCGGCCCTGATCATCGGCTGTTTTTAAACAAAACCGATTATTGGCAGATCCATCGGTGCATCTCTAATCCATATAACATAAATATAATAAATAATTAGCAGCAAAAGCCAGGCAATTTGTCTATAGACTTTTATCAGTTTGAACTGCTTTAATTTGGAACGAGGGATATATATGTTACTTTGCTCACAGCTGATTGGTCCAGTTTTGGTTTGTATGGAAGCTTGATTCTGCCACAGAATAAAACATTTTGAAAGATAATTGCAACTTTGTATCTCAAAATTGCGCATTTACATCTCGCATATCTGACTTTATAACTTGCAATTGCGACTGTATATCATGCAATTCTGAGATGTAAACTCGCAATTACCTTTTAAATTTTTATTCTGGGGCGGAAACATGCTTCCAAAGGTTTGCAATCTCTAACCCAAAATAAAACCTGCACCAGAGCAGGTCAGCCCTGTTACCATGGCGATGAACACCTTCTTAAGCTGCTCAAACTAATCTCAAACTCAAGCCATAGCAACTGAAACCAGCTTCATGCAACATGCCCCAGAGAAGTAGAAAAACAAAACAAACTTTTACATCTATTAAAAAAAACACATACACACCAGAGAGAGAAACAAAACTAAAGATTTACATGTTGGCTATAAATAGAAAACAAAGACACACCGGAGAGGTAAAGGGCTTTGTCCACCATGAACTCCTCAATAAAACGAATGTGGCAGAAGTTTTTCTTGCTCTTGCGGATGGCGATAATCTCTCCACACTGGTCAAACACTTCTTTGATGATTTCTTCAGTTGCATTCTCTGGAAGCCCACCAACAAACACCGTCTTGCACCCTGGAGGTCTCTCTCTCGTAGAAGGAGGAGGAAGATCTGCAGAATCCAGACAAATGTCTTACTGCACTCAGATTGCGTGACCAAGTGAGTAATTGTTTTCACATTAACTACACTGTAAAAAAAAAAGTTGGTGACTTCAAGAAGATATTTTGAAGAATGTTTGTAACCAAGCAGATAGGCAACCATTGACGAGCATAGTATTTTCTATTTTTCCCTACTATGGTAGTCAATGGTTGCTCTCTCTGCTTTGTTACAAACATTATTCAAAATATCTTCTTTTGTGTTCGGCAGAACAAAGAAACTCATACAGGTTTGGAACAACTTGAGGGTGAGTAAATGATGATTTTTGAGTGAACCATGGGTGAACCATCCCTTTAAATCTTAAAGTACAATCTACTTGGACAAACAATTGCATTAAACTGACTAGTTTAGTTGAATATTGCTTAACTTATTTCGATGAGTTAAAGCAATGTAAAAACATATGTTGTTCTGTCAACAACAAGCTAAAAATTTGGGATTTAAAATGGAATTTAAACCTGGAAATGAACCGATTTTAAGACTTTGAAAAAATGAAAACATTTGAACAATTGAAATCCCAAATACATAAATACATGGACATGGAATATTTTTTGGAGCCGCCAAAACTATTTTACTGTTAATATATTAGTCTAGCTTTTGTAAAATTGCATCTGCAAATCACCAAACATGAAGATGGTCAATTGTGGTGGGGTATTGCATATCAGATATTATCACCATTTATTCAAATTACATTAATGAATTATCGTTAGTTTACTTCCATTAACAAAAAAAAAGTCGTTTTATAAAGAATATGAATTTAACTAATTGGAGTCTGTGTGGGTAAAGTCAATTATGCTTTAGGTTTCATTTAGATCTATAGTATTTAGGACACAAGCTCTACAGATTTAACATTTCGTCTTTCTCTGATTTTCCACATTGGAGGATTTAATAAACGCGGTCCTGTGGTTGCTGTGATTTTAATAACCGTAAAATGTTTGGCATAAAGTTACAGGTCTTTCAGTGGAACATTTTACCCCACTGTTACAGGTCATTCAAAATGGCACAGACTGTACTTTATATATTTACCATGACATCAGTAGAAGTAAATAAGGGTTGGCTACGTTCATCTGTGCGCCTGCTTTTATGATGAAACCTCTAATAATTGTGCTGTGGTAAGCTCTTACTGGGGTTCTGCGGGAACAGTGTGCAGCTCTTGCAGTGGATGATTTCCTTAATGACAGGAAGTTCTGCTGCCACAGGATGGGGTGGGACCAGACTGATGCCAGCCATCATGGGGTTGATTGGGGTGAGGATTCCTAGGTTGGGGTCAAACCCCTGTATACAGATTGAGTCTGGAGAGGGAAACAGAAAGAAGGTCTAAATGCAGTCATCGATTGAAAAAAAAAAAAAAATTCCAAAGAAATAAGAGCAAAGCTGGTGAAAGATTTCACAGAGATGAGAAAAGTCCAGGTCACTGCTCTCTTGCTCGACACAGATGACAAAACCCAGAAAATCTACTAAAGATTAGTTTCTTCTTCAATGAGCTTTCATCACACTAAGCTGCACAGGATCTGAGACTGGAACGCATTTGGATTTATGCAGTACACTGTGTTGCACTGTAAACCATGACAGAAGTCCTATACCCGCATGCTGACTTGATACTGTATATATGTTTGATGATGCACTATATGATCAAATAAACTTGTTCAGTGTCAAAAATTACTGCTCTAACTGAAACCATGAATGATAATCAATCAAAAATGTTTTTTTTTATTTTATTTACTATATTCCATTATTGCTATTTTACCTTCCATTGGAGATACTAATTTTGAATAATACAATCATATAATTACACATTTTGATTTGTTGCAGTTTATTTAAAGGAACACAACGACTTTCGGGGATTTTAGCTTATTCACCATATCCCCCCGAGTTAGATAAGTCCATACATACCATTCTCATCTCCATGCGTGCATTAACTCTGTCTGACGCACCCACCGCTAGCCTAGCTTAGCACAAAGACTGGAGGTAAATGACTCCAGCTAGCCTACTGCTCAATAAGTGACAAAATAACACCATCATTTTCCTATTTACATGTTGTGATGTGTATAGTTGCATCGTGTACTAAGACCGACGGAAAATGAAAAGTAGCAATTTTCTAGACCGATATGGCTAGGAACTATATTCTCATTCCTGCGTAGTAATCCTGGAACTTTGCTGCTGTACCATGGGTGCAGAGGCGCAATGATATTACACAGCTCCTGAAAATAGTCCCCAGCACGCAGGTTGTCAACTCTGTGCCGGTTGTCATGTTGGTTATGTTGACGGAAGTAAGCTTATTTTCAGGCGCTGTGTGTTTCATAGCGCCGCTGCACCCACCCAAAAAAATGCCAAGTTGGGTTGAAAATGGACTAACCCAGCAATTGGGTTGTTTTAACCCAGTGAATGGGTTGTTTTAACCCAGCAATTGGGTTGTTTTAACCCAGTGAATGGGTTGTTTTAACCCAGTGAATGGGTTGTTTTAATCCAGTGGTTGGGTTAAATGTTTGCTTAAAACAACCCAATCGCTGGGTTAAAACAACCCAATTGCTTTTTTTAGAGTGCATGGTACGGCACAAAGTTCCTTGATCATTATGCAGGAATGAGAGTACAGTTCTTAGACGCACGCACGGAGATGAGAATGGTATGTATGGACTTTTCTAACTCTGGGGGATACGGTGAATAAGCTAAAGTCCCAAAAAGTCAGCGTGTTCCTTTAAAAAGAGAGAGAGAGATGTGAGTCTAGTTAACATATAACAGGGTTCAGAAGTCTGAAGCTGACAATTTGGGATTCAAAATGGAATTTAAACCTGGAAAAAAAAACTGATTTTAGGACTTTGAAAAAATGTAAACATTTGAACAATTTAAATAAACGTCTTCCCAAATACATAAATACATGGACATGGAATATTTTTAGAGCCAAAATTATTTTATAGTTAATTTATTCATATAGAGTAATACAATCATATAATTACACATTTTGATTTGTTGCAGTTTATTTAAAAAGAGAGAGACAAGTGAGGTGCATTGGGATAAAACTGAAGTATCTAGACAAAAACATGCTTGAGCGAAAGTTAAACAAGTTCCACATTTAATGGTATTTACACATTCCAAGGTAACTTGACTGATGAACCCAAGAAGCAGAAAAGGTTTTCCCATTAAAGTAACTATTGAAAGCAGCCTGTTTAATAACAATTTTCTCCTTGTCCTGACCATGTTGAAGGTTCTAGGACACAGCTGAAGATAATTATAAACCTCTGAATGTTAAAGTTGAAATTCAGCAACAGCCGTTGAGTGATCACTCACTCACTCTGGTCAGGTTCATCAATCATCAATGATGGTTAAAATGATATGCATTCATTAAAACAACCGCTTCAGATCAAAGACTTGGTTTTGACTGATGATTTCAGTTGAGTAAAATGATTTGATTGGCTTGTTAACTCTGTATGGATGACATATAATAATTCTTGACATATATTTTTTAAAGGATTAAAATGTTAAATGTTTGCTTGACAATCTAATTAAATAAATATAAAAGTATTTACATTCAGTAGTACTTCAGTAAAGTACCATATACCCCTAATGTCTGCTTACTGCTATTAAATAGATAGTTCATCAATTACTCACCACCATATTGTTCCAAACCGGTATGAATTTCTTTCTTCTGCTGAACACAAAAGAAGATATTTTGAAGAATGTTGGTAACCAAACAGTTGATGGGCCCCCATTAACTTCCATAGTATGTAGGGGGAATAGTATCTATGGAAGTCAATGGGGACCATCAACTGTTTGGTTACCGACATTCTTCAAAATATCTTGTTTTCATACCGGTTTGAAACAAAATGAGGGTGACATAATGAGAGAATTATCATTTGTGGGTAAACTATCCCTTTAAAGTTCTCTTTATAAGCCAAGAATAGTCTTAACACGCAAAAGTGCTGAGAGCTTGAGTTAAAACAGAAACAATCTTGAGGTTGCAAGCTACTTTCTCACTGTATGTATCTAGAAGATTTGAGAGTTCCTGCTACTACATTTTTATAACTGTAAAAAAAAAAAGTACAACATTCTGTTTTATCAGTCGTTATGTAATTTTGGCCTCTTAACTAATAAGGTCATATTCAGTCATTATAATTACTGTGTGAGTCAACCACTTAAACAAGCACTCAGTAATTTGTTCTCATTAAAACGGTTTGACATACAGATTAATGAATAGTACTGCGTTTACAATATGTTTAAAATCTTCCCTCACATGAGATGAAGACTTATTAGTGGCCTATAAAAGCTTTTTGTTTTTTGGTGTGTTGAGATCACATGGCCAGCCCAATACTACTTGTTTTATTAGACTACTTTGATAGACTACTACTAGACACTTTTGTTTCACAACTAAATTAATGACAACCGACTGGACTTAGTATATCAATAACTGAAACTTTTTGCATCTTAGCTGCTAAACCACTACAGAAAAATACTTTAAGTTCAGTACAGATACAGTAAACACGTTGAATCTAATGAATATGCACAAGAGGAAAGCATCATCACAAATCTCTTTTCAGATTCACACTTCAGCATAAGCCCAGTAAATGTTAATCCCCAATTTAGCTGAGACTGGTGGTAGAAATGCAAAGGCTATGGGGTTGATTCCCAGGAAAAGTTGCTGCCATTTGTGAATAAATGCACACATTACACCACTGTTTCACTTCCAAAAAAGATGCAAAAATACATGTATATTTCTACTGCATTTGAGCCCAATACCAGAGATGAAGACTAAGTAAAATAATTGATTATTTACTCAACTCATAAACTCAACTGCTCTTAAAACATTATAGCTTTTTCCCTCTTTGGCAGTTTAATGTAGAAAAACCAACCCAGAGGATAATAATAATGGGTTTTAGATAAATTCTAAATTAATGCATTACAATTTAACTAACCCCATTAGATTTTAGTCAACTAAAATCTAGTTTGGTCGACTAAAACTAATACAACAAATCATTGAATTCAGCTGTTCCAATCACTACCATGGCCACAGTAAAAAAAATCAAGCACCTAGGCATGCAGACGCTTCTACAAACATTTGAGAAAGAATGGGTCGCTCTCAGGAGCTCAGTGAATTCTTTGTGGTACCGTGATAGGTTGCCACCTGTGCAATAAGTCCATTCGTGAAATTTCCTCACTACTTAATATTCAACAGTCAACTGTTAGTGGTATTATAACAAAGTGGAAGCAATTGGGAACAACAACTCAGCCACGAAGTGGTAGTCCATGTAAAATCACAGAGCGGGGTCTTAGCACATGCTAAGGCGCACAGTGTGCAGAAGTCGCCAACTTTCAATAGCTACAGACCTCCAAACTTTGTGTGGCCTTCAGATTAGCTCAAGAACAGCGCGTAGAGGGCTTCATGGAATGGGTTTCCATGGCTGAGCAGCTGCATCCCAGCCCTATATTACCAAGTGCAATGCAAATGGGATGCAGTGGTGTAAAGCACGCCGCCACTGGACTCTAGAGCAGTGGAGACGTGTTCTCTGGAGTGACGAATCACGCTTTCCTGTCTGGCAATCTGATGGACGAGTCTGGGTTTGGTGGTTGCCAGGAGAACGGTACTTGCCTGACTGCATTGCGTAAAGTGTAATGTTTGGTGGAGGGGAGATTATGGTGTGGGGGTTATTTTTCAGGGGTTGGGCTTGGCCCCTTAGTTCCAGTGAAAGGAACACTTAATGCTTCAGCATACCGAGACATTTTGGACAATTTCATGCTCCCTACTTTGTGGGAACAGTTTGGGAATGGCCCCTTTCTGTTCCAACATGACTGCGCACAAAGCAAGGTCCATAAAGACATGGATGAGCAAGTTTGGTGTGGAGGAACTTGAATGGCCTGCACAAAGTCCTGACCTCAACCCAAGAACACCTTTAGGATGAATTAGAGCGGAGACTGCGAGCCAGGTCTTCTCATCCAACATCAGTGCCTGACCTCACGAATGCGCTTCTAGAAGAATGGTCAAAAATTACCATAAACACACTCCTTAACCATGTGAAGCTGCAAAGGGTGGGCCAACTCCATATTAAACCCTATGGATTAAGAATGGGATGTCATTAAAGTTCATATGCATGTTAAGGCAGGCATCCCAAAACTTTTGGCAATATAGTGTAACTCAAACTAAATGGCATTTTAGTCAAAAGACTATGACTAAAACTGAATAAAAAAATTCTGTCAAAATTAACACTGCTTCTAAGTCTTTGAGTTCTTTTCTCGTGATGTTTCCCCGTACTCATACCGGTGCACTTCACATTGCAAGTGCAACACTGTACCAGATGAGCTACTGAGTTTACTATATTAGAAAAGACACATCTGGAGGAGATTAAGCAATGTCAAATGTCAAAATGTATTTCAAATGGAAAAAGTGTTTTGAGCTCATAATAGTGTTGTGCAAGGAAATGTGCAAAAGTCTTTAATAATCTGCCCCTGTAATCATAATTTGTGTGAAAAGGAATAAAAGTTATTGGTGTTTTACAGCTACTATCTGAGATGGAAACTGCTGTGAATTGTATGTATATGTATTTATAGTGTGTTGCAGAAATCTAGGTAGAGGCACATTTTTCCAATGGGCCTGGGTTGCAAAAAAGAAAAAGAAAAAGAAAAGACAAAAACAATTTTTTTGTGTGTGTAATTTGCAGCTTGTTTAAATTTTAATTATGACTAGTTTGTAGCTTGGCAAAGAATACGTTTAAACATAGCTTTACCATCACTGCTCACCAAAACATTATTCAGTTACTGAGAGCTCAGTATTTATTAGAGTGTAGTAATATTTCAACCTTAATCAGGACAATCCTGCTTACTTTGTCCTGTAGTGACACATTGCAATGGAGAACACTAAATCTCACACAAGAGATGCTTGAACTGAAGAAAATCTTAAATCCCTTGCTGGGGAAAGAGATGATGAAAATTACGATCCATAAATCTCATAGCGGCTGCAATCATGTGAAACGCATCAGGAGATCCATGCAAAACTTAAATCAAAATGTAAACAGGTAAATTACACACACGCCTTCGCATTTATCGTTTCTTAATGTTGTTTTTCTTCAGTCAGAATGATTCAAGAGCTACTCAATCCTTTGGCTCACAGCTCTTGTTTCTTTTCCAAAAACCTGCTTCACGTTTTATTTGTCGTTATTATCTGTTTTCCATAAAAATTGGATTCACTATGAAGTCAGCATGCAGCTTCCAAAATATTGAGTTCCTACAGGATGCAGATGCTCATCATTTCAGAGGTGAGACGGCATTAATCAGAGCCCATCACAAACACCATTACTAAATGCAAAGCGGCAACCCCTGCAGCCCCAGGCCCTGCAGTCCAAATACATAATCCGCAAGGAAATTTGTCTCAGCTGTTTTTTTACAGTCTCGCTTTTTTTGAGCTTGAAAGATTTCCAGTCATTGCTCACCACAGCTAATATGCATAATTATCCAGAGCAGCCAAAATGACTCTAGCAGCACTGAGTCAAACAACAAACCTACATTTAACATTTACTGAAGCTGTGTTGTGTACATTAGGGCTGCATGATTGAGAATTCATTTTTGAAAAAAAAACTTAAAGGTTGCAGTGCTTGTTTGCAGGACTGCATAATTTAGCGATAATTATTATTATTAATAATTAAGAAAACGTATATCATAACTTTATTTTACATTACTGTAGAACTGTAACATTTTACAGAACTGTAAAATTACAATACTAATATAATGTCTTAATTTCTTCATTTTCAAATGTTAAAGGGGTCGTGTTTCATAATGTTCTAGAGGCTAGCAAGATTTTTATATTTTAAAAAAATCATAATTTTCTTAAGACGTAAGACTTGGAAGTAAACGCCCACTGCTATGATTAGGCAAACATTTTGCATATTAAATATAGATTTATAGAGTAATATAGAGTCCCCGCCATTGCACGTGTAATTGTTTGTAAAACTTCTGATGCTGAAAAATGATCCCGAATCAGAAAAAAATGAACCTACAACTCAAATGCCAAGGATACTCAAGTATTTCAAAGATTAATAATCTACTCATTTATCATAATTTTATTACATTATATTAGTTTTGAATCAAAAAGTTGTTTATCTCATTACATAGCCAAATGCATTATTGTCTTGGTTGTGGGAAATAAAGATTAAGTACAGGAGTTACCACAGTTGACAGGATTACTTGCAGTGTTTTGTGTAAATGAATTATGAATGAAACAGTGCGTTTGTCGCACTGATGTTCATATTTTCATCATTCATAATTTTCAGTAAAGTGAAAGTAAAGTGACAAAGCAATAGTCACATGGTCAAAACACTGTTACATTACTGTCGGATCCAGTATAGATTGCTCTGCATCTTGTTTTATTTTTAGTCTCTCTGAAAAGCCAGCATCTAACTGTGTCTTGTCAAATGAATCGAACAAACACACTGTGTCTTTCTGCAGAGGCGGTCTTTTATCGCATTACATCAAGACAAAATCCGAAACGAATCGTTTTGGGAGCTTGGTTCCAATAAAAAAATTTGTGTTCTGAAACTTACAGGATATTTTATTAGTACAAAGATCTCTTATATGTCAAGAGGAACATCATATGTCATGAACTCTTTAAAACACAACTTATAAAAGAACACAGTGCCTACTGCATGACATGGAAGCGCCGACGCGATCACTTGCATTTTTCTCATTTTTGGAGTATAATAGTACATAAAATTAAAGGGACTACTTTTATTTGTGTACTCTCTCTTAATAACAACAAAACGTTGTGCTTTTGTAAAATAAAGAAAACAAACAGGATGCGATTTCTGCCGTCTTGGTCTTCCTGAACTGCAGCGCATCACATAATTGAACCGAAACTCACTTGCCTCATAGACATGAGAAATATATCTAAGCTTGAAAGGTCTACTTTTAAACAAACCAATTCAAAACAAATCAGCATTGTCAACATTAACTTTGCAGCTGACACTGCTATTTTTCCCTACACATTCATAATCATTATACTTTTGCCAGTGCTTTGCGGCAAGCTTTATGTGTGCGCTTGAACGCGGAATAGGCTTCCACATATGTAAGTAGGCCTAATCAAATTAATATAAATCAACGACTACTAGTCGTCTAGAAAAATCTTTATTTGGGGGCAGCCCTAGTTAAATCTGATTCTGTTGCAAAGAATGAAATGAAGAATGATTTATAGAAATATTCATAATATTATTTTAATATATTTTCTGTCCAATTTTGGTGTTACTTTACATAAACGGAGTGTCTATTTACACCAAATGCAAATACCGTGCCTTGTTGGCAAGTGCTATTCGCACTAGCCCCGCCTAACAATGCCTGGTTGGGCAAAACAAGATTAAAAAAAAGACATACATATTCTAATGTATTCAGTGGTGTAGTAAGTAGAGCGAAAGGCTTGTTGAACATGGTTTTGACGCAATCAACCCGGGTTCGAATCAGCCTTTTGCCAAGCTCGCTCTTCTCCCTTTTCCCATCACATATCACATCGGAAAGGTATTTACTTTTAATAAAAATTAAGAAAATAAATTGCCAAACGAAATGTTTAATAATAATAAAAGTATTGGGTATGGTTAGGGGTAGGTGTAGAAGGGGCTTTTATTGTCCCATTAAGGCAGCACCCGTTTAATAATTTTAATAAATATAATCATTTACACTCTGTAATTATTGCATCTGTTAAAGTGCAACAATACTGAGGCGCAAATAGTATGTATCTGTCAAAATAAAGTATAAATAGCATCTAATACATATTGCAAAGAACTGGTACTTTTACATGGTTTACATAGAATATATATATCACTATTTTCACTTACTATGCTATTTGACTAAGTAAATAGCATCTACAGCTATTTGCACTTAGTGTAAATAGAATCTATTGCTAAGAAAAATAACATTTTCTTAGCGATAGATTCAATTTACACTAAGTGAAAATTTTTGTGAAAATATGTGTAAATAGAATCTATTTGCTATTTACACTTATAAAATAGTTGCTGCCTTAAATAAAAGTGTAGTCATTTTATTTAATTGGTTTGAATTTTAATTCATATTCAGTAAAATTATTGAATTTAATTAAAAAGTCTAATAATAATAATACAATTATAAAAAATATAATTGTATTAAATTAATATAATATAATATAGCAATCGCTACTTTTCTGACCAAATTACAATACATTTAGAATAAATGCATAAACATTGTCATGTACTGTATAGCATGTTTTTTCTGAGATTTGAACACAAGCTCTGCCCTTGTTTGCTGTCTTCACAACTTTCTAGGTCCTAGTGCTTCCGTAAACAGCACTCAGGAAGATGTTTCTTTGTTAAATAGGTCATCGTGAATGCAAGCGACTGTTCTGGTGGAGCCTGATTTGGGTTTTAGTTTTCATTTCCTTCTTCTTCTTCTAAGCCACTTAAAGCAGCCTTGGTGAATCTTGTGTAAATCTATAAATTCATACATTCAGGGCTTACACCCATTCTGAACCCAAATCTCCAGCATGCTCAGTGTAAAACTCTCACAATGGAGCCGCAACAAAAGCAACTCGTAACTGCAGGAAAATCATCTATATTTAGAGTCGTATTCATTGTTGTGCCTCACCAATCCAGCGGGATACAACCATCTGAAATTTTTTTTTTCTGACAAATCATGTCTTCTAATGAGCTGGTGCAAATAAACATTTATAATCAATAGAAAATGTGCTGAAATGCTGAGAATGAAACTGCCTGCGAAAATTGTGCAAGTGGGCATCTGTTCTGCGAGCAGCAAATTTATGAGCAGATATGGGACAAAATAGAAGCTGTGTGTGTGTGTGTGTGTGTGTGTGTGTGTGTGTGTGTGTGTGTGTGTGTGTGTGTGTGTGTGTGTGTGTGTGTGTGTGTGTGTGTGTGTGTGTGTGTGTGTGTGTGTGTGTGTGTGTGTGTGTGTGTGTGTGTGTGTGTGTGTGTGTGTGTGTGTGTGTGTGTGTGTGTCATAAGCAATATGTGTGATGTTGAAGTGTGCCTGGAAACCCTGCTGAGGGAAATTAAAACAAAGACTCAGAGGCTATTTCAGCATAATCTGTTATATTCAACAGAAACCAGACAAATCTTTTCCAATCATTCCCTTAAAGCTGGAATTTCTGTCATCGTCATAATAGTCCTTCTGGAACCAGATACTTTCCAGTCTGTTTGTCCTCAAAGACCAGTACTTGTGCTGGTGTGACAAAATCCTCTTTCAGCTATCTAGAGGCATATCGCTGGAAGCCTGCATGTACTACATGTGTGTGTGTGAAAGAAACACACACTGAAAAAACAGGAAAACACATGTTGTCCAATTTACTTAATCGTATTATTTGTGATCTACGCAACAAATTTGTGTTTCTCTTCTAAACTTGATTTCATTGCTTTCGATTAATGTAATTCTCTAAATGGTGCAATCTACTAGATTAAATTATTTGGAGTGAATGTGAACCAATTAAGTACTCGAAAATGATTTTTTCTGAAACTGTAGTTCCCAGCATGCTTTGCTTGGGACTTGACGACTAGAGTAAAATTGTTGAAATTAAGTGTTATTTTATGTGTTTTGGGGCAAAATGAGAAAAAGGGGGAGACTTTATTGTTTATTAGTGTTTAATGTTTAATTATGTTGGAATTATTCGAACCATTTAAATTACACTGGGTTACCATAATGGAGAAGAGCGGCGCGATTGCTTAGACTGTGGACTGACTCAGCACATGTCATTAAAGAGCATTTCACATTTAGCACATATATGATGTGCTATTGCTGGCAAATATGATGAAAGCTACTGAGTACTGTGTTATAGATCAGTCAAGTGACAACAAAATTATACAAAAATAAACATGTGTTTTGGTTAAAGAGGCAGGGTCTCAAGCCCCCGTGTGCACCACTGTTGTTAGGGAGCCGATATATAAAAATCATTGTAAGACTACTCAATTCGCTTACTTAAAAATTACTTAATTCCATTATGTTGAAATTATGTGAACAAATTATGTTTTTTTAACTTAATTGAATCATGTGGAACCGATGTACATGATTAAATCAAGTAAATCCAACACACCATTTTTTTCAGTGCAGAAAGAAAGAGGATACCGTATATAAAATCCTCATGTGAATTGCTTTCTTTCAGCTGTGGCGTATTACCAAAGGCTTTAGCTGGGAAGCTGAGGATAATAGTTTTAATATTCATTCTTAGATGATTTCTGAAATCACCCAAGAAAAAAAAACCTATATGCAATTCAAATGACTTGTGCCTTCTCAAATTCTCATAAATAATCATGATCTGAAATATCGGCTCATGCATTTTAATCTGAGCCTAATTTGCCTCAATCCACGGCTTCCCTTAGCATGATATTAATTATAATAGGATGCAAACCAAGGAGATAATTTATTTGTCTCAAAAACTGTCTTGAGTGCCAGTGCTGGGGAATTGTTAACAAAAAAGTAGCAACGCTACTAGCTTAACAGCATTCTTCAGTTTTATTTGGTTTAAAATTGAGTTTTTCCAGTAACAAGCTACTTATACATAAAAAAAATGACCTTTATAATGTTAAAAAAAATATTTCTGGATCAAACAAATGCTATTGAACTTTCTATACACCAAAAAATCCTAAAAAATGTATTACAGTTTCCACAAAAGTATAAAGCAACAACTGTTTTCAACATTGATAATAATAATAAATGTTTATTGAGCAGCAAATCAGCATATAAGAATGATTTCTGAGGGATAGTGTGACACTGAAGACTGAAGTAACACCAAATAGACCAAATGTCCCCACAAGTATAGTAATAGCAGAAAATGTTGACCTTGTGGGGACATTTGTTTGGTCCCCATGAGGAAACAAGCTTATAAATCATACAGAATAATCAAAAATAGCAGACAGTTGGCTGTGGGTCCATTATGCCACCTGATGGAGTTTTGGTTCCTTGCCACTGTCGCCTTTGGCTTGGCTTGCTCAGTTGGGGACACAAAATTTTCAACTAAATATCCAAATACATTTAATGACTAAACTAAATTAAATACATTAACTAAATTACTGATCTGCCCACATTGTCACTGTATGATAATTTAAATGAGCTAGATGACATCACCGTTTTCTCCGGAGCGGCTGTACGGCCGAATCAAATTCTGTTGCATTATTTTTCTGTTTAACACTGTGAAGCTGCTTTGAAACAATCTGCATTGTTAAAAGCGCTATATAAATGAAGTTGACTTGACTTGACTTTAGGGTAAGTGTTAGTGTAAAGGGAACATACAGATTGTAAAGTATAAAAAAACATTACATCTATGGAATGTCCCCATAAAACATGGAAACCGAACGTGTGTGTGTGTGTGTGTGTGTGCAACTGGCATTTACAAAAGCAGCAGACCTGTTATGATGACTGATTGCAGATGGCTGCTGACGATCAGCAATGAAGAGAGCTGTCCAGCTCTCGGACAATCTCTACAAAGCTTCAATGGAGACCAGTGCTCAGGGCAAGAAAGCGGTAGGTGCCACCGTCAAACCAGGCAGTGGGCTTTTCAGAGCCACAACAATCTAGCGTCTCAGCTGAAGAATAAAGCTCAACAAACTGTAACATGCTTCAATATAAAATCCAATGTGTAGTTCTGCTTCTAAAGGTCACATATTTGGCAGGGGAAGCTGGTGCCTGTGCAGCTTGCCAGAGGGGGAATATGGGAACCCCAATTTAATATCTGCCTTTTATTCCCCTTGCCGTGAAAGGGAAGAGCAGAGAGCTGTGGATGAAACACAAGGATTAGCACACTGTAGGGAGGGCGCAAGGCTTCACCTGATACCAGCTGCTGCCCGGTTAAGCCCATCGGCACAATGCCCAGGTTGTTCATGGCGGTGGCCCAGGCACCAGGATCAGCCACGGGAACGTTGATGTGGCTCTGCTCGGTTCCCAAACTGCTGATGCTGTCTGCTGCTGCAAAAGAGAATACAGTCTATTAGGCTACATTTGGGATTGACAGCCTCATTTACTTACAAGTATGAGTCTCAAAATGTCCCGTTCACCTCAGCAATTCAGAGTAGAGTCAATGGATGTGAAGCCAGTATTCTCTTACCAGTACTATAACAACAGTGACCAAAGTATATCACAGATGGCGACATCAATAAAACCAGAAAGTCGTTTTACTTTTGACACGACAAGAGTCCAATCTATCTTTGAGTTCATCCGTCAAATCTACATTAACTGACAGCAGCTTTTATATATGGTGATGGTCCACATTTGAGTTGCACGTATAACTCAAAACTGACGGGAGCAGCACCGAGAGGTCAACAGTGTACACTACAGCATCTAAAACCTTCAGATGACACACAGCACATATCTCTGTCAACCACACTTGAGAACTTGCAACACACGCAGAGTGGCTCTCTCTCACAACTAGTTGTCCAGTCTGGTTCTGTTCAGGCAGCACAATTTTCCAGGAATGCAATTGTAAGTCCTGCAAATTTATAGGTGTGAGTTGGGTTACAGAACGCGGTTGTCACTCCTGTAAATAACTGAACTGTGTGAATGTAACACTTTTAAGCACTCAAATACAGGACGGAGAGCCGTATTCTGCTGCTGTGTAAACGTGGCCTTAGACTCTCATGCAAAATGACACTATCTTCAAATCACACACTGGTTGAACAGCTGCATGTACTGTATGTGTTCACCTGAGCATAACCTGGCTATATGCTTGACATCACTTGAACTAGTTCAGAGGTGTTCAATTCAAGTCCAGAGATGCTCAGCCTAGAAATCTAGACGCACCCTAGCAGCAGCAAATATAATTTTCAGCCAGGGCATCTAGCAACTCTCCGTTGGCTTGCGAGCTGGAAAAACCAAACTCTAGTAAGGCCAATCACATCGTGTATAGAGTCGGTGGAAGGGCTTAGCATAATGATGGTAGAGTTGCGCCGGTTCCGCATGCTACTTGAAAACAAAGAAGCTGGCGAACAGTTTAATCTATCAACTAGCTCTGCTTCACCTTCTTCATTGCTTTGATTGGTTGTAGCGCTATCCTATTGTGTGCAGAGGGAATTTGAAAGACAACCGTTTATCCCACCCCTCGGATTGAGCCCTGCCAATGCTGTGTTCCCAGACCCAACATCTTGATGTGTGTCTGGCTTGTCAGGCTAGCAGACAATCACAACTAACACTGTTTCAATGTAATACTGCTTTATTCTCCATTGAAAAAGTCCATTGGTATGAAAATGCCCTTTGATATTTTACAATAAAAAACAACAATATGTAATACATTATGTTCGATTTACCACAACAGTGTATAGCCTAAGCCTATTTAGATAGAAACAAAAGATTACGTAAATTAGTACACAATGTCCTAGATGGCTTTGATACCACTGTCATTTAAATGTGCAACAGATATAAATACAGTATTTGTAAATAATTGTATGTCATAGAGAAAATGTACAATGTACAGTCAGGAAATAGGGAGACTCACAGATTTCAATAGAGAGTGGTATTCATAAAGCTAATAGCTCCTTACTCTGAACATGCTAGCATGCACATCATTTTAATTATATTGAACTATTTTTGTTTCAAACTGTTTATGTTGCAGTACTGAATTTCTTATTATCATTAATGTTGAAAACAGTTGTGAAACCTTGATGCATTTTTTTCAGGATTCTTTGATGAATGGAAAGTTTCAAAGAAGAGCGTTTATTTGAAATAGAAATCTTTTGTAACAACAGAAATGTCTCTATTGTCACTTTTGATCAATTCAATGCATTCTTGCTGAATAAAAGTATGAACTTCTTCTTCAAAAAAAAATCTTACTGACTTTTTCCCCCCATTGAGCTCAATGCAGGGCATTCTGGAATTGCATTTTCCACAAAGGACACATGCAAGCCTGCTCTAGGATTTGCTATAACGAGATAACGAGAAGAAAGCATAATCATGCTGCCTACGTTTGGAAGAGTTTCCACATCATTAGCGTGTTTAAAATGCTGCCCACGTATGCGGCTTACTAAGTTTTGGAAGCATGTGTGGTTTGACTGGTCTGCTAAACAGGGCAAGTTCTGCACATAATTAGAGGAGGTTAGTTACCGCTCGCCATGGCCGGTAGTCAGTGTTTGTTTCTCTGGGTGCCACTGCTGTCACCTGAGCCCTGGCTCTTCCAAGACAGCTGGCCGGGGAGAACGGCACACTCAGGAACTCATAACAGCATTCAGAGGAACCTGCAGCACACACAAACAACAAAACCATGTGAGAGCTGAGACGTCATTCAGTAGCTCTGGGACTCCTTTCCAAAAAAAGAATAGATTCTGAGACGCTGAGAATCGATTCCTCAATTGGAATCGATTTTCTATTTGCAACGCCTCAGAATCAATAAAAAAGATTCTCGATTCTCAACGCATTCTATCAAAGAGACCCGACTCCTCTTTAATTGCTTTTTTTAGTTAATAGAGCTAATTATTCATTTGCCTCTTGGTCACTTGCTAATAGTGATGCGAAATCTGATTCATTTCCTCGAATTGGTTCTTTCAGACGGTTTGTTTCTATGAAACAATTAAAAAATGATTGCAGCCATTCTTTTGTCAATGCGTAATGATGTCACTAGTATGTATTTATAACAACTTGGTGCCATGGTATGTCATACTGAAACATTCCAATAAGGCCACATGTGCAGATTTACCTTTCATCACTTAAAGTGCCCCTATTATGGTTTTTTGAATATTCCCTTTCATGCAGTGTGTGATAGGCTATTTGTGAAAGTCGAAAGTGAACGATAAATAAAGTTGTCTCCCAAAAGAAAGAATCGACTCTAAACCGCCTAAACAAGTCTTCTGTAATTCGAATCCTGCGTGACGGTTCTACGTCACTTGTTAAGACATTTGCATAATACGAACAACTTGACCTCCCCACAAACACGTCATTTTACTGACGGCTGCTTCTCAAAGTTCAAAATTCGCAAAACACTTGCTCTTGAAAGATGGGTCAGTACCCAGTTTATTTGGACTTTGCATTTATTTGGATAAGTATGAATAATTATTGATGTATATATTTTCTACCGGGTGTTCAAAATACGTAGTTTTGTCTTTTATTTTGTGTACGTTTCCAGCTAACCAGCTAACTCACATTATTAATGTCTTACTGAAATACTTCTGCTAAGCAGTTGTGAGTAGGGCTACGCAATATATCAAAATTATCGAAATATCGCAAATGTACATATCGCGATATGCATATCGCAATGGCACGCAATATCTGAATGATTTTAATAGGCTACTTCAACATTGTGAAAAGTGTACATTTTAGGTTGACGCATATAGCAGAGAATAGACTGGGCACATGACTGTTACTAATGTGACTTGTTTGACATTAAAAAGAGTTATTAAACGCAATAACTTGCGAAAAACAACTCCTTGCAGTCTTGCGCTGTCTGACACACACACCGAAACGTGCGCACAAGCCGCCTCTCTGAAAGTGTCCCTTCAGTTCTGTTTTGTGCCTTTTTACACACTCACACTGTCAAATACATACACAGTTATGTCAAAATGGCTGTCTTGATGAGTATTCATGTAAACACAGTCGGTTATGCTTTAAGTGAATGATATCATTCGGGGAAAGAAACCGAATGCGTGTCAATAGGATCCGTGCATTAGGTCTTAAAGTGACAGCCTGCTAATACAGTAAACCTGCTAATACAGTAAACCTGCTAATACAGTAAACCTGCTGCTGTCTGTCAAACAACAAAAGAACAAGAGAAAATCACTCACTGCTCTTGGCTGAATAACCTTTGTAGCTTTATTATGTTATTAGTGTATATTTAATTAATGTGAAGACTACCGTTTTTAGTTCTTATTTTTAAATATTTAAATATCGGCATTACATTTTTTGTTTGTTTACATTGATGTTAAAATGATATTGTCAGATTTGTGACATACATTTTTGCTAAAGCACTGCTGGTCACTTTCAGAAGTTGTTGCGATGCTTTCTTTTCCCAGAAAGAATGTGAAACACATGGTATTCTCATTTCTTAAATATTTTTTTAAATATAATTTGTATTTAAAGCACACTTTAAGCAATATCGTATCGCATATTGCATTATTTAACAAGGATATCGCATATCGCATTTTTCTTCAATATCGCACAGCCCTAGTTGTGAGCCACTATTACCTAAAACTGTCTATAAATGCAGATTGTCTGTAGTTCTTACTACTTTGAATAAATATAAAGGGTGGCACAAGATTTATATTACAAACTATAATTTTACATCAGTCATTCACATTAGTGCTGGGCTAACGTATGCGCTGTTATTGATATAGTTCCCGCATGTGCACCGCAACAAATTAGAAATATATACATGGGTTTGTTGATGGACATACACTAGTTAATGCTTATGATGAGGAGTTAGAGTTGAAACATCTCATAATGTACCTCAAACTGAGTATCGTATCACTGAAAAACGTCCTGCTCAAGTTGTCCTTGCGATGGAGGTTCAAGTTGAATAACTAGTCCTTCCAATGTTTCAGCATTGGACTCTCGGATTGATATGGTAAAATCGATATTATTGTTACTGTCTTTACAGTGTGTACAATCGCTGAGAACTGAGGAAGCCCCCGGAGCTGAAGTTCAGTTATGGTAATGAGTGTTTCCTTTCCGACATGTGCTGCAAGCAATAGACCAATCACAACAGACTGGGCCGGTCTGGCCAATCAGAGTAGAGCAGCTCGTGGAAAGGAGGGATTTAGACAGACTGATTCACCCGACGAGCATATGACTGACGAATATCAATTAGCCTATCTTGGACAAGTTTCCTACATTAAAGTTTTGCACCTAAAACACACAATACTGACATTTATGCACAAACACAGATTTTTTAAAGTATAGAAAAGTGTAAACTAGTCTTATAAACTCCATCATTTAGTTTAAAGTGTGAAACTGGTTTGTTCTGTTCTTGTCTGTTGTGAAGAGACAACAGATGCTGATAATAATCAATGTATACAAAGAAGGCCGTCTTATCATATCATGTAGACACAAGCAAGATTAAGTGAACATGTTCCTCCAATCTTTGAAAGAATAGAAAACAACAGAACCAGGAATCAGTTGTGGCAATTCCAGACCAAGCATTCATTTAATGCAGCTGAGGAAGGAAGCTCGGTTCCCAGCGCTCCAGCCAAACACATAGCTACAAATGCCTCCTCAGATAGAGCGAAGCTGTAAATAGTAATGATAATATAATATAAAGAAATATAACAGTATCCTAACTCTTATTATCGGATCCTAATGTGCCAACTCTTACCATCACACCGGGTCCAATCGTTTTTACAGCTGCGTTAGCAAGACTGCAGGAAAAGCCTTCAAGGACGTGTAGCTCCTTAAAGCCACTTTGAGACATTCTGTCAGTGCAGCCGCGCAGAATGACTTACAGCTGACCCATCAGTCTTCCATCAGAATGACACATGTCATCAGCTGATGGGTCACAGTGTGTGTGTGTGAGATCCGACCCCCTCCCCCCTTGACAGATCACATCCCATCCTCCAGCACTCTCTATCCTCACGCATTATATCATCCTGGAAATCAAAATCTGGGAGATGGGGCATTAAGCTGTTTAATACGGGTTGGAATAATGGAACCCATATGTGGCGAAAGCGCAGTGCTCTATCCCCAGCAGGGCTGTGAGACTGAAGTATCATCAGTATGCCAAATGCATTCCTCTCTGCCACTCTAAACCACAGCACATTATTCAAATCTGACAGACGGATATCAACTTAGGAGCACGATGCAATTCCCTTTAATTGAGAAACAATCATATCACAACTTTGATTAGGCACGGTGTTAATGTGTTTACGTTTTAGTTGCAGGAAATGGATATCTGGTGAAAAAGTGTTTGGATTTTAACTCTCAGGATAATGGCTTGCATCTCCGGTTGAAAAATATGAGGCATCAGAAACGTCACAGGCGCTTCACAATGTGCAATAAACGCACTTAACCCTAGATCCCACTGTATCACATTTGATATGCAAATTTCTGATAGTTTACGCTTTTTTAGCAAGTAAAAGACCATTTAGTGTAATTGTAAAAATGTCCACCTTCAGGTCGTGGTACATGGAAAATGTAAGAATGATGAAATTATTATTAATATTTAAAGATGAACACTTAAAGGGATAGTACCAACATACTATGGTAGTCGCTCTATCTGCTTGGTTACAAACATTCTTCAAAATATCTTCTTTTGTGTTCAGCAGAACAAAGAAAGTCATACAGGTTTGGAACAACTTGAGGGTGAGTAAATGATGACAGAATTTTCATTTTTGGGTGAACTATCCCTTAAATGGACTAAAACAACTTAAATCATGTTAAAATGTACATATTAAATGATACATGAGGCTTTTGATGAATGTTTATTCATTGTACATTTTAGCGGCATCTAGTGGTGAGGTTGGGAATTGCAACCGTCCACCGCTCACCCCTCCCTTTCGAAGCACATAGAGAAGCTAAGGTGGCCGACACAGGACAAAGATGTCGTCTGAGACAGCAGAGAGTAGCTAGTGCTCTAAAGAGCAGTTTGTCCGTTTAGGGCTACTGTAGAAACATGGCGGCACAAAATTACGATTTCACTGTAAGGGGACCTGCGGTGTATGTAGATAGAAATAGCTCATTCTAAGGTAATAAAAACATAACAGTTCCTTATGTAAGGTCTTTATACACCACTGAAAAAATAGTGATGTATATTATATTGCATTTCTGTCAATAGATCCTCATACATACTACACACTGCACCTTTAAAATGTATAGATTTTTCTTACTATTATTTTATATGTCAGCCTTTACAGGGTTAATGCATTTTTAAAAGTCTTTTTGTACATGATTTATGGGTGTATGTTATTGTGTGTGACATTGCATGCACACACTTCATAATATTTCATCAAATTTTAAAAACTTGCTCTGTCTGTGAGATGACATTCCCATTCTGGTAACGCCACTTTACATGATCCAATCATAAGAAAAGGGGGATTCAATCAATTCCCGATGCATAAAATCAAGCTCTGCCCTACGTTTTGTCATATTGAATATTCTGTTTCACTCTGAAATGTGCCACATTATAATAAAACATACAGATTTTTACCTGCATACTGCATACATAAATGCATGAGACAAATATTGCTTGACGTGTGCACATGTGTATTGCTCAGAAGTCATTTTTTTCAAAGCTCACAAAGAAAGCAATTTTGCATTATGCATTCTTCAGTGTAAAACGTGTTTGACCGTTGTGCTTGTCTTACATCTTTCGGTGTGTCTCATGCATGACATGGCATTCTAAAAATGCATAAATCAAGTTAAAAGTAGTTCAAAGTTTTTTTTTTGTGTTTTTTTTTTTTAAATGCACCTTGCTTTCGCATCTCTAAACCAAAAAAAATGCAATCTGTGTGAATGGCCCCTAAGAATTCTGAGAATTCTCATTTTGGCCTATGTTTAATTTAAGTTTCAAAATTTTCTTAGATGTTTCTCCTAAATTTCTTGACAATTGTTGACTTACAGTAACATGTTTAAGAAATATTTGAGTTTAAAATCTTTGAGTTTGAAATCTTTGATGTTTGATTACAGATTTTGGCATGTTTGCAAATCTGAGCACATTTTGAGATGTTGCTGTGATCTTTTCTGGAACTCTAGTGGTTCTTAATCCTGGTTCTTCTCCAGGAACAGGGTTGAGAACCACTGCTCTCAACATGTGGAGAAACATAAGCAAATGTCTCTATTTGTTCTCCAAATCATCTCAATAAAGTCTGGGGAAAGGGTGTCCAATCTTGCTCCTGGAGGTCCACCGTCTTGCAGAATTTAGCTCCAACACACCTGCCTAGACGTTTCTGGTGATCCTGATGATTAGCTGGTTCAGGTTTGTTTACAGTAATGAGGGCTGTGACTAAACTCTGCCAAGAGCAGGATTGGACACCCTTGGTTTAGGGGAAACAACTGAAAGATTAACAAGGGCTGCGTCCAAAAGCTTAGTCAGCTGACTTGTTGCTTTGCTGCCCTATCAGGCAATGACTTTGCAGGCAACATTTGCGCATGAAGGTACCTCCCAAAATTGATTTCAGAAAGGCTTCTGATGAAGCATAAAAGTCTAATGATCTAAAGGCTGGGACAAGCTGACAGTCGGCCGAAGGGCAATGTCGGGCTCATGTCAGATTAGTTTTTTTAGTGTGTTCCTCGGTGTTGGCTCTAGTTGGACGCTGTCAGGGTTTTTAGGGTCAATTCATTATGTTAAATAGGCGTTGGGCAGTCGGTGAGAGAGAGAACTCTGACTGGCTGCTCAGCTTAGCAAACGAGTCAGTGCACTAATAGAAGTGATGAAAGCGAAAAAAGAAGTCAAGACGGTACAGACAGAAGGCTGTCATAAGTTTACATCTTACGTAAGCATTTGAATGCATGAATATTTTCATAATAACAAGAGCCAACAGGAATGAAGAACGTGATCAGCGTGATTGATATTCAAAATGGTAAGCAGGCGCTGCTTTGTTTACGGGTTGTATATCTGCAGTCCTGGTTTTTGGTTTCCCATTTTGACGAATGACAAAAATAGACTATTGATACCTGGTGATATAGAGAGATATTTACTTACACCCAGTCCCAGAACGCATGTGTTAGTTGACAGCCGCCTGTAGTCCTTTTGGTGTGTTGAAGCGCAGCTTTTTGGACGAGACTCAGCCGACAAGAGGCAACAAAACAGTCATCTTTCATCGCCACTAGTTCTTTGAAGTTGGCTTGATGCAGGGCCGTAACCACCATAGATATTGAGGGGAACAAATCCCCCCCCAATAATTAGAAATGGCCAAATTGTCCCCAAACAATATCTGAAATTCTTGCACTGCTCTGCTGCACTCCATTAAACAGTGCTCTGTATGTTGTTAGGATGACAAAAAGGTTTAAAAGTTACATTTTTAGTCTGGTCTGCCTCAGCGGTCCAACAGTGATTGAAATGATTGAGTTGACCAATCAAATCAAAGTAGGCGGGCTTTACCGTTCAAAGAAGCAGCGTGTGAATTCCAGCACGAAGCATCAGTGTAAAAGTGAAAGATGTAAATAGTGAAACATTCAATACATGTTTTACGATAGAAATGTTAAACGACCGACAGTAATATATAGTGATGCAAACAGATATGTCCGTTTTGATTTGAAAAAAATCTAATTATGTAATTAATGTAATTCCTAACTGCGTGTGAAAAGAAACGTTTTAAGTTTTCGCCATATTAGGCATACAAATAAAAGTAAATGCTTGTTTTAATGCAAATTCATGCAAATGTTATATGCAAATAGTTTGAAATTATTATTTCCCAAATAGAATTAGACAATGCAAAAAGTCTGCACTCTAAAATTTATTTTATTGACGGCTGTTCTGCCTCTGTCAGTGCCTAATAGAATTAGACCTAGACTTTCCTTGTTCTGTTTCTTTCTGCTTTATGAAAAATTGGTCCCCCTCAATGTTCAAGATGCGGTTACGGCCTTGGCTTGATGTGATAACTAAGCAAATATTTAAATACTATAATATTTAATTCTCGCTGGAAAAAGTTTCATGTCAAAAGTAAAAAAAGCTGGTCAAAAATGTAGCTACATTTCCAAACAAACTGGCCATCAAATGCAACTTTTAGATGCCATTTTTATTTTTGTTCTTATCTGTCATGAATCCAAAGCATTTTGGAAGCAGGTTTGTGGGATATCAGCGAAGGATCTATGCTACCTTCAAAAATCAGATGAGGGTATGTCAGTAGACAGGATGTGACACAATCATTGCAGTCGGACATGCCTTGTTCCCTTCCTACCTCCGTATGCTGTCTGCGGAGGCAGCATTTTTTTTCTCTTTCAAAGATCTCAGCCAAGATCTCATTTGTGATTTTTCTTTCCTATGGGTGAAAAATCCAACACATGCATACTAAGAAAGAGTATCCCTCCCTCATCTCACTGCGGCTAATGTGTCCTTAGTGTGAAGGCAATGTAGCATCACAAACACGACTCGATATAGTATCATCTCCTCCCTCATAAGGTCCAGAACACAGTGTGGGGTAAAGCATAGCCAGCTGAAAAACAACAGAACTGCCACATCTCTCCTCCTATCAGTCTGTGCTTCTCTCCCACTGGTCATTATCAACAACCCATGGAGAATCTGGCTCACTTTCACATACTATGAAATATTTACACCACAATCCATGTTGCTCTTTATAATTCATGGACTCACTTGACATTTCTAAATTATTTAGATGGCATCCACTCCCAAACAAGTGGGCTATTTCAAAATTGGAGTCTATTATGATCGAAATGTAAAAAACAAAAAAGAAAGAAAAGGATCTTAAATGTGTTATGCATTGGCAGGAGTCTTGATGGTTTCCAAATGCTCTCAAGGAAGTAAAACTGATAAATCAATTTGAAGTGAATTGGTTTTATTATTACTTTTAGCTTTACAGATGATTCAACTTCAATATCCAAATAGTTGTTGTTTTTCTGTCAGCAGTGTGTCAAGATTGATCTGATTAGCCAGATTTTTAATGTTGTTTATATGTGGTGCTTTTAATGTGCTTTAAGACAAACCATGAGCAAATTCATAAGTCAACATCATTGCTATTATTTTCACCTTAAAAGTCCAGTGAACCAAAGACAGTCTCAAAAACACGGTTTGAAATCGACTGTGTTTCTTACATCACAAAGTACCTTGTAATGAATCACGTCAACATGTGGGCGGCTTTAGCCTGGTCCTACCAGACTCTCTGGTCACTCTCCATTGACTAGCATTAAAGGTAGGGTAGGTAAGATTTGGTTAAAAAACGTTTTTTCCAAATTTGCTTAAACTTTCTTTATATCAATACATAATTAAAATGTAAGTACTCTGAAAAAGAAAGTATAAAAATTGAGTGTCTGTAGACCTCTCACGACTGTTTTAAAGACAGCTCATTATTTCCATTCCCTCCACCTTCTCCCTTCTGGGCTCTTTCCAAAGCCACGCCCCCAAAACACATGAACGCGCTACGCCAACCGCTCAGCTGAAAGACGCATTATTTACCCGAGACGAGCGGAGAAGAAGGAGCGGAGTGCATGTAGTGACATCATGTCAGAATCACATATTCTGTCACAAATCTATCACAAAAAAATCTAACTTTATCATTATGAATATAAACAAATAAGATGTCTTTTAGTACTCACTATCAAGCTAGAATAACGATACAAAGTTTAAAATACACACACAACACAGTGTCTATGACACACACAGATACAAGATAAAAACATCAGTAAACATAGGTAGAGAATATAAAAACAAACCAAGGGCCGAAATAAACGTGCAGGTAAAGTTCCCGGTGAACATGGTAAAAGAGTTTAGACAGAGGGTAGTAGCTAAAGCTATCTTAGTTCTAAAAAAAGTTCCTGGATGCGGTGTACTAGCTTTTACACATGCATTTTGTTATCTAAAGTTACATTTTGCGAAATTCAACACGACAGCGATCAACTTGAGCCAAGCATATTGAGTATATATCATCTCTACTAATGGCTCGCTAAGTGTATAACATTGTAACTTTATGCTAAGTAATGTTATGTTAGCTATATTAGGCAGCTACGTGTGCTAGTGAGACATGCTTCATGAAAACATAAACCAAAAAAATGTATAATCAAAATGAAAGATTACCTGTCCAGTAGATACAGCCTCTTGAACTCTTCAAATCAAACGGGTGCGCCAGGGTTGCCAGGTTTTCACAACAAAATCCGCCCAATTGCTACTCAAAACTAGCCCAAAACAAGCCTAATCGTGTTTCTCTGGTAAAAATCGTATTAGGGGGGTAAAATACGTGTCTTTTTAGTAGGGCTGCCTGATAAAATTCGCAAATCCCGGTCCAAAATATCACATAATTGGGGTCGCTTCAACCCGCGGACATGAAAAACAGCCCGCGGCAACAGTGTTGAAGTAGCCCGACTTGGCAACACTGGGATGCGCGCATGTATCCTGTAGCAAAAGCGGCGGTAGCCATGGTAGCGAGAGAGAGAGTCAATCTCTCTACAAACAAGCCAATCACTTGTTTCGTCCCGGACGAAAATAATGAGCGGTGTTTATTGCAGATTAAAAAGTCTAGAGTCACTCGATTTTTATACTCTCTTTTTCAGAGTACTTACATTTTAATTATGTATTGACATATAAAGAAAGTTTAAACAAATTTGGACAAACGTGTTTTAGATCATTCTAATCTACCTTTAACTTCTGTCAAGGTACTCTGTTGAAGTTTAAAACTAATTGGATCTGCCCAGAGCCACTCTAAATCTGCCATAATCAATTGCTAACATTTGGTTATGACGTATGTCATCTCAAACTAGCGCACAACATCAACATCATCTTTCTCAGCCACTCCCTCTGTTCGCTGATTGGACCGGTTAAATTTTGAACGGGGAAAACCAGAGAATATACCGCAATATATATATACCCCAGACGGAGTACTGAACGAAAATTGAGCGGAAGTAAGTAGGAGGGTGGAGCCATGCTAGGCGGGATTTAGCATATCATTAACTATGTAGCACTTTACTTGTTTGAATGTAAAATGGGAAATAAATGGAGAAAATACTTCCAAAACCAAGATAGCTTAAAAAGTGGGTGGCCTCTGTTGCTCTATTTCTAATGCATCTAAAGTCTTATCCATTGTTGTGCTCTTCTGTCTGCATCCATCTGATGGATCCAAAATGCCAAACATTCCACCTCTCAGAACATCATGAGTATGTGCTTTCAGTCATCCAGCATGGGTGATCTATTTATTCGCCTGAGGCCATGGAACAGATGATACACGTCCCACATGCTTCTCATGGTAAGACCAAATGCATTCTATGTACAGACCGGTTTAAAAAGCTCAGCACAGCATGCTATACGTCAGCAAATAGTCTCACCTACGCAGAACTGGAAGATTGTGATTATACCAATGCTTCATAATAACCCACCCATGGTGTATCTAACGTTTTGGTGCAAACACATCATATGCTCAACCTGCACACGACATCAGATTAATGGCACAATCTAATGCAATCTAAATGACGCCGGCAGACTTTCCAGGCATAAACCCCAATGGAGGAATTCACTAGGCAATATTCTATGGAAGCTTGTTTCTGCCACAGACAATTGCAACTTTACACTTCACAAATACCAAAGTATAAAGAAAGTCAGGATTGTGAGTTTGCATCCCACAATCACAATTTTGTGTTTATTACAGTGTTTGCAGTCATAGTGTGCCTAATTTTTCTTGATGTACTATTTTTTTTCCTTTGGACAAGCACCTACAGTGAAGCTTTTTAGGTGATATGCATACTTTTTTGTACTTTTCGATTTATAATCAACAGTTTTATATTTTTTCTATTGTTTTAAATTCAATAAAATAATTTGTAATGCTTTATGGAACTGTAGTTCATTCACTCATTATTAATGATGTTACACAGTGTAGTACCTTTGTCTTTTTACTTCATTTTATTTGCATTTTTATTAATTAATGTATGTATGTATTATTATTATATTTTATTTTTTGCTTAAAATCAAAGTTTAAAATGGGAAATAAATAAGGAAAATACTTTCATAACCAAGATAACTTAAAAAGTAGGCCGCATCTGTTTCCAAAGCTTTACAAATACAGTATAAAAAGGTCAGAATACAGGTCCTACAACCCTTACATCTGAATTGTTTAATGCAAACTTTAAATTGTGAGATTTATTAATCTGTATTTATCATATTTACATATTTATGTAAAATCTGTGTTGGAAACAGGCTTATAGTATTGTGTCTTAAGCATATTCAAAATGAATGTCAGTTTATATATGGAGGTGCAAATTTTCATTCTACATTATTTTTGGATTCTCCTTAAAAAGGGGGTAATTTCTACACTGATCAGGGGGGTATTCCAGAAAGCAAGGTTAACTTACCGTCACATATACTTTAAACTCTCAGTTTATTAACCCAAACCTTGCTTACTCGAGGTATGCTGGTTCCAAAAATGAGTCCGGGAGTTAGTTCAGACAACTCAGAGTATGTTCCCGGTTAACAGACATTCTCAACAGAAAAAGCGTGCCATTCTACTTCCTCCTTCTTTTGTTTAATGGCGATTTACATAACCTACTTAGTGCACATCGCCACCTATTTGGTGGTTGTGCAATAATTTTTTTGACCTTTTCGTTTAATAAGTATTCTTATTCACTGGGAATAAGGATTATATTGTTTGTTTGATGCTAATTGATTCAATGCAGATTCATGTGTGATATGACAATAAAATAAGTAATAAATGTATTTGAATTGAATTAACATTTAAACATTACCTTGTTGTAATAGTGCTTTAGAATTAATATATAATATTGTATATTATAACTGTAACTATATAATACATTTAGTTATATTGATATAACTCTATATTATATAACACGCATCTGAATACCTCTTAATCAAACTAACCCTGGAACATGAGCTCTTCTGGAGCAGGTTATGTTCAGAGAGTGAGTTGCTATGTCTACTTACATACCCTGAAAGTTACCTCCGTTTTTGGAACTGAAAGTTGAGATTATCCGCTTACTTACTCTTAAAGGGTTAGTTCACCCAAAAATGAAAATTCTGTCATTAATTACTCACCCTCATGTCGTTCGACACCCGTAAGACCTCCGTTCAAATTCGGAACACAAATGAAGATATTTTAGTTGAAAGCTGATGGCTAAGAAAGGCTTCAGATAGGCCTCCATTGGCATTCAGTACATTTACACTCCCAAGACCCATAAAAGGCACTAAAAACGTTGTTACAAAGTCCATCTCACCACAGTGACTCTACAATAATTTCACGAAGCGACGACAATAGTTTTTTGTGCGAAAAAAAAATCAAAATAATGACTTTATCCAACTTGTTCTTGTCTTCCGCGTGTGCCTCCACGACGCATGCGCGAGAATATGACGTAGTGCCGGGATTCGGGAATCCATGAAATGCACACTTTAACCCCATTTTGAGAACTACGCCAAGACCTAAAGCACGATCAATGTAGAATTCAACAGCTTAGATACACGCGTCTTCCTCTGCTTGTAAACAAATCGCTCCTGGGTCATGTGTCCGAACGGCGGATCTGCGTCATATTCTCGCGCATGCGTCGTGGAGGCACACACAGAACTGAAAAATAATGACTGTTTTCAAATAAGTTACCCAGACTGTTTGCCATTGGTCAGTCAGAGCTGAGAGTCCCGCCCCCATACTCACATCATTGGTTGAGTCAGTGCTGCTGCGTTGTACTAATTAGAATGCATAAACAAACAGAGCAATGCTTTGATAGCAGCACATAGCCACAGTGTTTATGCTTTTAGGTGTGAATCAACCTAAAAAATGGCTTACTTACAGTTGTCTCTGCATATTAAGCCTGGATAGCAGAGGAAAATATTTTAGCATCGAAAAAATTACACACATCATCTTTAAGTTAAGCCTAGCTTGCCTTCTCTTGTCTGACTTCTCACAGTGTCCTGGTTTTCCCTCCTGTTTCGCTGATGGACTAACATTAGGCGCACATAACACAGCACTCTGATCTATATGAGTAGAACAGAGCTATGAAAAGACACCAGCACTTCCCTTTGATGGAAAAGAGGTCACAATATCATTCATAGCTTATAGTGCAAATTGTTCTTAATAATACCATTAGCAAGGCACCATTAAACCCAGGTCCGCTCATGGAGGGGAAAAAAACACATTTAAAAGGAGGAAAATTGTGGAATTGATTTATGCCTGTGACTATCAACACCACACTGATTGGTTCAAAAAGACAAATCCAGATGCAGTTAGACAACAGCATATTTAAAAAACGAAGGCAGGTTTTTACAACAATTTTACTATCAGGAATTAACATCCATAATGCAATGCTTTGGCCTCAAGCCAAGCACAAGTAGCTCAGAATCAGCACTCGTATCTGCAGCTCCGGGTAAATACACTACTTAGCGTATTCACTGAATGAAATGCATCCGAACAAAGAGAGGCAATTCTCCATCTGCTCGTCCTGAACGGATTCAGAGGAGCACGGATGGCTGTATAGGAGAGGAGCTCTTAAGATCACTCGGTGTACGACTAGACCTCATCCAACTGACAGAGGAGAACGCGAAGTGCTCGTGTTTAAGCACTGGCAACACACGGAGCAAAGACACTGACACCACATCCTAGAGGAAGCATGTGTACTAAAAGTAAGCAGCAACAGAAGCGTGTGAGGAAAGACGCAAATGTTTACGCTGGAGAGCTGTTCTTTTGATTGTGCTTTTTTAAAGCCCGTCTCTCCCTCCCACACTGTTCCTCGGAAGCATGCACACCTTTGCATTATCCTAATCCCATTAGTGAGATGAAAAAGCTGTGGAATCCCTCAGTATGTATTACAGAAGTGTAATTCCTGCTGGAGCGTTGGTTAAGATCCGGTGAAGCAGAGCTCTGATGGCTCTCTCTAATCTTTTTAGTGCTGTTGGGGATGAGTGGTCATTGAGATGGGAATGAGAGCCGGTGGGAAACCAGTCCATATTACATTTATAGGACATATGAGATTGCTAATGGTGCTGACCAATAAATTCCTTCCTGAAAGCTGTGATTACGTTGGAGCCATGTTTTTGGCTTTTGAGTATCAATTACTGATGACACAACCGCATTACCTCACTGCGCTCAAGTGATGTTACTAGAGCTTGGTTAATCAAGACATTTTTATTACATGAATAAATCATAATAAATGACAGGCCTGTTATACACTTTTATTTGAACATTTCTTGATGTTCATTAATTACCCATGTGAAAAAAGAAGTGTGCTTAATTGTTTTGAATGTGTAGTGTACTTTAAATCTTAAAATTCTATTTTTAAAAGCTGTTCTTGCATAATATTCATTAAATAAAAGCCACTTAGGTGAAGTGAAAAAAAGACATGCACCTGTCCCTAGCCTCCTCACAGTGCAATATTTGTTGATTTCCAGGTCAGCGAGGTAAACAGGAAGCATCATCATGAAGACAATGGGTTTTTTGAATGTTTTTCTTGAAATAAGATCTGTGGTAAACACAAGCTCAAGATATTTACATATTTTATACTACAATATAAAATACGTTAGTAAAACCCTCTTGTGATTTTTTATTTAACTTGTCTTGCTAAAGGCGGTTACTAAATTATGTTTTATTAACAAAGTTCGGGAGGAACACGTTCAAATTGCCTAACCAATCAGCAAGAGATGAAGCCTATATATATATATATATATATATATATATATATATATATATATATATATATATTAGTGGTGGGCCGTTATCGGCGTTAACGTGCTGCGTTAACGTGAGACTCTTATCGGGCGATAAAAAAAATATCGCCGTTAATCTATTCTCAAAGTTGGGTTGGGAACTGGGTCTATACTACGCAAGCTATGATGACTTTCACCTTGATATTTTAGCGCGGATGTATACCTAGCTGAATTGCACTGTAGGGGGCGAGAGAACGAGTCTTCGAACCTGTGTGTATGCCTACTAGTGTTGTCAAAAATATCGATATATCGCTATGTATCGATACTGAAATATCTGAAACGATACAATACTCATTTTCTACAGTATCGATATCAGCTGCGTTCTCCTCTCCTCTCCGACCGACAGCGAGTTGACACGCACCCACCTCCCCTCATTCAGTCCAGTTAACCCTCTGAACATTGCGAACGTGTGTTCTGCTGGATTTTTCTTCATGACAGCGTGTTAGTATTGGTGCGACCGGTCTGAATTTCGTGCGGGGTTGCACATACCGTTAATTCTACTAATTCCCGCAGATTTCGCGCTCGCATCTGAAGCGCACCGCACACACACATAGCCTACTATAATAAAGCCGCCTCTGACATACAAGTGCAAAAATTAGCTCCTTTTTCCAGCTTATTAATGGTCAAATACACTCAAAAATGTCTCAATGCCCATCTTGGTGAGTTTTAACGTAAACACAGTCGTAACCAGCTCACAGGAACAGTGGGATCCATGCGTGCGTCTTAAAGGGACAGAAGTTATTTATTACAAAAAGAAAAAACGATCACTTACGAGCACATATATTCTAAATGCCTTCGGCAGAATTCAAATGAGCCATTTTAATCTATATTAATTCCAAGATTACAGTGAGATTAATCTAGATTAAAAAAACTAATCTATGCCCACCACTAATATATATATATATATACTGTATATATATGTATATACATGGCTGACTCACCTATGTTTCTCGACAGTTTTCTGCATCCCACCATTTACATTTACATTTAGTCATTTAGCAGACGCTTTTATCCAAAGCGATTTACAAATGAGAGCAGTAGAAGCAACTAAAACAGTCAAGGACAACAATATGCGAGTTAATCTAGCACAGAAGACATAGGACAGTACAATTTAAAATATATATATATTTTTTTATAAACAAACAGAAAATGAATAGAATGATAAGTGCTATTTGCACTGATTGGTCAGGTGCTGCTGGAAAAGATGAGTCCTTAGACGTTTTTTGAAAATGGCTACAGACTCGTCTGCTCGAATTGAGATAGGCAGGTCATTCCACCAGGTGGGAACGGTCCAGGAAAAGGTCAGTGAGAGTGATTTCATGCCTCTTTGGGATGGCACCACGACGCGTCGTTCACTGGCAGAGCGCAAGCTTCTGGAGGGTGTGTAAGTCTGAACAAGCGAGTTTAGGTATATTGGTGCAGAGCCTGTGGCTGCTTTGAAGGCGAGTGTCAGTGCCTTGAATTTGATTCACCACCACCAACCCGTCTTCTCACACTTGCCTGGTTATTATCCTAACCAGAGATACCGAAAAATTCCGAGCTCGGAATTCCCCTCAGACAGCACGCCAAATACACATACCTTTTATTCAATCTGATTATTTGTAAGTGTAAACTCGTGAACAAGTGGTTAAATGGGACTTCTGATTGTATTTACGTTTCAAAATTAAAGTTGTTCACGATGACCACAGCGTGTAAGAATTGTAAGCTTTTGTTAGTCACAGACCTTATTATCTGCTATAATCTAAAAGCCAATGGACAAATCCGATTGGAATTTTGTGAAGGGAAACGGTGAAGCTAACTTACGGGTTGGCCTACAAAAATATGTGGGCTGCATCCTAAACGTCACACTTTCCTAATATATAGTAGGTGAAAAAGAGTGTGTGACAAAGTAAGTAAGTCAGAATTCACAGTTCTCATAAAAGAGAAGGTAAAAAATACCTGGATGACCTACTACTTTCAGCGAGACTCTAAAAAAGGCTGGGTTGTTTTAACCCATGTTTGGGTCAAATATGGCAAACCCAAATGTTGGTTTACATTTTTTTATTACATTTTTAAACCCAACGGATGGGTTTGTCCATATTTGACCCAAACATAGGTTGAAATAACCCAGCATTTTTTAGAGTGTATGTCCAGTTTACATTCATACTACACACATTCGTACTAAAGAAAGTAGAAAATAGAACATTAGCGGTCGTGAAGTAATTTAAGACTTACTCAAAAGAGCATGTGATTTCAGATTCAGACAAATTTATTTTGAGATAATGACCAGCTGAAAGTACATTACATAAATATGGAGGCGCAACAAGTTTGGCAGTGGAAATATGCATCTTTTAACGGCATGTAAGTGAACAGATAATACAACCACAAAAGTCAAAACATAAATGATGAATACAGCCAAAATCCATAGGAAAGCTGAAGCTCAGACATGAAAGACGAAAAACAATTGTCTTGCAAAATGTTTCTCTCACTTTGTTCAGCACATTTGTAGCTAAACAGGCCAGAAAAATGAACAGTTGTCACCAGTGAGGACAAATGGGGTAGTGCCGAAATTCACAGTAGAGATACCTTAAGCTCTTATTTTCCCGAGTGTAAAAATGAAAAAGCGTACAGTGACTGGCAGTTGATGCCAGAACAGAAGCCAAGAGCTATGTCTGATCCTCCCTGACTGGCTATTTCATCTCGCTGCCCTACAACTTCCACCTAATTGGCATTCACTATGAAGCATATCCATGTCTTTCAGCTGCCCTCTATCCACTCGGTAGCACCAAGGTACAATCTGTGTCAAAGCAGAACAGACATTCATCTGTGCATATTTCTCTTTGTTCTGTCTCTGGGCAGCACCAGGCATGTCACTGCTGGCTCTGCGGTATATGACAAACAGGAAACCAGGCCTGAGCGCTTCTGTCGTAAGACCCCTACACGAGGACAAAGTCGTTAGTCTGCCATTATAGTGCAAAGTTAATTAGTGTCTATATGGGCCTTTGGAAGCGTCCGGGAGGATTCGGAGAGCCTGTAGGCAGACGGCCTGCCACTGTCAGACCAGAACGCCTCTCAACTGTTAATGAAGACAAATGTGAGCGATTGTGTTTGCAGACACCCAACACAAAGGAGCATGCAACGGAAGTCAACTCCTCACATCTGCTTGCTTCCTTTCCTCCAGCCTTTCAGAGATGATCCCTCACTTTCTCCAGCCAACCTTTCTGCACGTGTCTAACACTCACTCCCCCTATTTTTCTTATGCCAAGCACACTTTTTTGTGACACTTTAAAAATAAGAGTACTTACAGTATTACAGAAGTAATATACTTAAGTGTGAACTGAATGTAATGTTTTTGGACACTTAATTGCAGCGATCCATTTGCTTCTCTTTTCGTAGCTTTCAGCAGTCTGCAAAAATATACAGATTTTTTGTCAAATCTATTAGTCAATCTCAAAGCTCTTTCCCGTTTAAGATGTGTTTTGTGTGTTTCTCGCGGCATTCATGCTGACTCCAGTCACTCCAGCCGACAGTGAAGTCATGCGCATACCCTCTATATGTAGAATTCAGAAACCCTTGTTTTTAATGACACCAGTGGCCGTTAAAGCAGCACTAGGTAACTTTTCAACCTTCATAATATATTTTCAAGACTCTTGTGATGATACATCGACTTACAATAGGTTGAATGACACGTCTGCCATAGCCTGACGGGGTCTGTATCGTTTTTAATCGTACTTTTAAACTTCGGGTTTCGGGTAGTAACCCGAGAACAAAAAGAACTACAAAATTCGACTGCTTTACGGCATATACGTCACTTTCACCACCACCCCCACTTCCTTAAATTCGGACGTGCGAGCCCAACTATCATTTGTTTGCCGAATGTTATAGTCATGGCCGAAGCAGCACAGAAAAATAAGAAAGCAAAGGTTTTGTCAGAGGAAAGCAAAAAGAGGAAACGAGAAAGTGATCGGATTAAAGGCAGGACGAGGATCAACATTGGGCCAGCGTTTGCTCGTTGACGTGAGCTGAAGGAGGAGGGGCTACATTATTGCAAGTAAATACGTAAGACGTACAAAATCATATTTTAGGATACCTAACATGTCTGTGATATTTGTTTATTTGTCTTGCCTCAAGCTATAATGCAATCTATGGTAGCTTGATATTATAATATTGACGGTATATGGTTATTATACCTACCACTCAAACATTGAATTGAAGTATCATATCGATTCTGTAAAACGGGAACCAATAGACTAGGCTACTATAATGACGCTGGCTTGTAAACGTGAGTATCGCGATCATTTGGCGTTTGAAAAAAAATAAAACCCATGAAATTATATTCATATGACATGCTGAAACAAATGCCACTGTACCTGGGATGAAGACATTTCACACGCGACGCAAGCAGAACACCTGCATGTGAACTCCGGCAGTGTTCAGGGCTATCATGGTTGTCATGATAACAAATGCACATGCGATGCATCCACTGATGTAGAGTGACAGAGTTTACGACAGTAGTAGAGGACAATACTGTTTCCCAACTGTAGGGGGACCCAGAGAGCAAAACCTACCTAGTGCTGCTTTAAGTGAACTGCAGCCAGCAACTTATTGCTTGTGCTCGCATTCATCACATACAAGTGACTGAACGTGATTCAAGGCCCCGATATACTCACGGGAAGTGCTTTGCTTAGAAGTAAAAAGAAGTTTGACCTTTGCTAACAAACATCCTGATGCCATCCACGCTGCTGAGAGTAACTTTACATGAATATGTAAATATGTGCTGAGTGCTTTCCTAACTACTTAAGTGCAAACTGAATGCAATGTTTTCGGACACTTAAATGCACGTTAATTGCAATTAAATGAGAATGTGTTACAGCGTAAAAAATATTAAATGCGATTAGCTGAACTGTACATTTACTTTAAATGAAATATTGAATAACACACTACAGTTAAAATAATAATCAAGTACTTTACATGAGCTTTAGTATGTTAGTCAAAAAAAGTTTATTAAAACATCATGATTTAAAATGTACTTTAAAGTAAAATTTGACATCATTACAAAGTGGGCTAATTAAGTGTGTTAAGAAACAGTCATAAAAGTATACTCAAGTGCCTTTTATTTTATTATATGGAAGAAAAAATATATACTTTTAAGATTGGAAGTATTGTACAAGTACACATTCAATCCACCAATCTGCGAGTAGTTGTCACAGTGTGTTTTGGTTTTGTTTCATGTTCTTAGTTTATAATGTTCACTGTCATGTTCTCTCTCAGGTTTCCTGGTTGTCATGTGATTCCCATGCCCTCATGTGTTCTTGTATCATGTTGTCATTGGTTCATTGTTTAATCATTGTTCACAGGTGTCCCTTGTCTAGTCATTAGTCCTTGTGTATTTAAGCCCTCATGTTTGCCATATGTCCTGGTGTAGTATTGAATGTTTGGGTAACCCGCTGCTGGTGAGTTTTCTGTGTAACCGTGCCAAGTCTTTGTTTTATGTTTTGGATTACTGAATAAACTGCGCTTTGGTTCTGCAAACTTGCCTTCAGTGGACTTGATGGTACAGTAATCTACATGAAAAGCCCCACATCATTACTACTTTTTAGCATGTGACGTCACTGTTCTTCTTATGAGTCACGCTGCACTTAATCGCTGACTGTATAATACATTTCAAACTGGTATAACATTTGGCTGACTAATGAGACTGTGGTAATGAGCAATGGTCAGTGAAATTGAGAGAGAGAGACTGCAGGGGGACAGAAAGGCATAAAAAAACAACCATCAAACTGCTGCCCACTCACTGAACTGTATTTTTTGCTCTTTCACATTCTGTGTTGACATTGTGTCAGGTATGAACTTGACACAATGAGTTTGTGAGAACGGTTGGGAACGACGTTGCAATATAAGATAGGTAGTCGTATAGAAATGTCACAGGCAGTCGAAAGGAGCAGGGTCGCCATCATTCTCACTTGAGTTAAAGAGGGGCAAACAGGTGAAAAATCATTCCCAGAATGCTGTAATTTACCCCAAATTTTAATATCAGAAGCTATTTTTAAAAGGTTGTCTGAAAACAATGTGAAGCTCTGTGGCAAAATTAAAGGTAATTGTTTTGAGAGTATTGTACTCAATTTAGAAAATATGTCTAATCATATCTTAACATGTTCAAATGTATTTTAGGAATAAATGGCCATTACTGTTCAAAATGATATTTCATTGCTAAAATTTAAATGTTCTGTTGTCTGGCTGTATTTCTTAAAGCTGTAATTCACTAAATTCCTCATCCTGTAATTCCAATTCAATATCCTGTTGGGTGTGTCCAATTCATTTAAAAACTAATTAATTAAAAGGGAGGCAATTCGTACATTTTGCCTAACCTGGGAGAGAAAAATTACACCATGCACATGACATACAGATGAATAAATAGATATTGTGGCCATTAATTAAGAATTTGTTCCCACTACTTATTAATTGGTGGCCATATTGTATTGATCTGTTTCCTGGTTTTTTGTTAAGAGTGAGTGACTTTACATGAATATGTAAATATGTGCTTATACCTTTACCTTGACATTACAGTAGAGAAAGGCTTTTTCGCCATTATCATGAGCATTTGTCTCATGTGTCATAAAACAGAAGGGAGGCTTTCGGGGGTGTGTGTAAGCGTCTCATCTTCTGGATTTTCCTTCACATAAAAATCTACCTAGGAAGTCGGGTAAGGTCACGTTTTTTAAGTTTCGTTATAAGCTGTTCATATATTGGAAATAAAAAAAGTGATTAATACATGAATATTCGTCCTTATGGCCCCTTTAAATGGCAGCCACATTGTACTAATTCGCACCATAGTTTTAATTTAGTTAAATCACAGCTATTATGCAAAACAAGGGATCAAATAACTACAACGTAGTTACAAATTCTTAATTCAAGGCCACAATATCTATTTTTTTTCTTCCATCATGACATGTGCTGGCCTCAGTAAAAATGTTGGTAGGTGTGACATACCCTTTGTAATCTCCAAAATTGTTTAAAGTCCTTACTGGAATGCTCTCTTAGTGTTTCCTTTATGTGTGGTTTAATGTGACAAAGTAAAGGCACTTGAATGAGGCACATTGCACTCCAGGTCACCATCTCTCGGCTCATCAAAATGATGACATGTCCCCACTTTTCCCCTCCCCCTTTCCCAACACTCTTCTCATCTGTCTGTTTGCTCCATCTGTTGCCCCTGTCCGTTGACACCCACTGTCAAGAGGGTCAATTCTTGGCTGAAGGTACAGAAAACTATCCCATGACAGACAGATCTTTTAGGGCCCAGCACATGTGCACTCATGCACACATGAGGAGAGAAAACCTCCAGTCACTCTTTGGGATTTGGCCCTGCATACATAAGCTTTAATACTCTGAGTTTGAGAGCATGTTAATCTATGTGCACATAGATTTAATGCGTGATAAATCCATATTTATGGGTCAACAGACTCAGCATGCATTAACACACTGCTGCAGATTAGATGTTTTCTATTTGGAAAAAGATTATCACCACTCACTTTTTCCCTTTCCTTTTTAATTTCATCTTCACATTTGCCAATATGTTGTCTTTGGTATAGTATCTGCAAAAAATGATGCATATTGCACATCTTTTCACCCATTTTATCGACAGGGACAGTATACAAAAAAGGAAAATCTGGTGCTCCCCTATGCATGCAGCATTACCCACAATGCTAAACTCTTAAAAGAACATTTCTGGGTTCCCCAAAGAAACTTTGAACAGTTCTTAAAAGAACCATTTTCACTATAAAAAACCTTTTGTGCAATGGAAAGGTTTCATAGATGTTAAAGATTCTTCAAGGAACCAAAGACGCCAACAAAGAACCATTATGCAGGGCTGCAGGGTCAAAATCAATTCACATTAGTGAAAATTCATGGGCAAAAAAGGTCCATTGACTATAGGGGCTTCCGCACCGGATATTTTTAGGAACTTAGTTATAGGAACTAGCCAACCGGGTGGTTCCCTGACAGCTAAAAGTTCCCCATGGGCCGTTTTTCCTGGTGGCATTCACACCACCAGTAGGAACTCTGAAGTGATGTAAGCCAAGCTTGTTGGTGTAACTTTTATTTTGACGGTGCGACGGACCTTTATTTTGACAGCGCAGAGAACGCTAGAGCCTGAGCACACAAAACTCGCATTTTCAGTCTTCATTAGTTACGATCTGTTTAACAGTCCTGTCTAATACATTATTAGATAGAACTGTTATACAAAGAACACAGTACATGAAAAAGTATTAGCGTTTGCCGTGTGGTTAATGTCCAATGTCGCTGGCTGAGCAGAAATACATAATCATGTTTCGCTTGGTCCCTTCAAAATTGCGTTGGATTTTCTCTTTAGCGTTAAGGTTGAGAGGTCCATCTATCACTGTTTTCCATGTTTGTAGAGTTAGTTCATGGAGGTAATATATAGTCTATAATCTGTGTGTGTACACAGCTTTTTAAAAAATGGTGGGTACTGGTGTTTGCATGTGTTCGGCCAATCAGCGTACACTTAGGTCACTGGTAGTTGCTATTGTCCTGGGTTAGACCCTACTCTGAAGTAGGAGCTAATTTAGTTCCCCCAATAGGAGTTCCTAGAGCTAAAATCGTTCCTAGTTCCTGTGGTGCAAACACGACAAAATCCAGCTACTTCCACCAATAGAAGAAATGCGAAAGCCCCTTATTTTGTCAATGGTGTAGCAATGTATGTAGTATCTTTCAAACAAAGCAGCTTTCTGTCGGTCAACATGATGAATTTGCGTATCCAACTTGAACCTGTTGTGAAATCGGCGTGAGGAAATCTTTCGCCCATGTGCAAAATTCTCAGTCACATGGATTCCTTTTGAAATTACTGGATTTTGCCCATGAATATTCGCCAAACAACAGTATATGTGACCCAATCTTTACACTGAAGGAGGGACCCAAGCCCTTTTCAGTTGTATCACCTTGTCACAAAGGTTGAATACTTAGTATGAGTAATAGCAGTGAACGGCCATAGCAAACACTCACACGAGTGTCACATCTCAAAATCTTAGAGTAATAATAATAATTTGTTACATTTATATAGCGCTTTTCTAGGCACTCAAAGCGCTTTACATATAGAAGGGGGAATCTCCTCAACCACCACCAGTACACGTGTGCTCTAAAACATGTTCTAATGTGCCCTGTCCCCCACTTTCTGTTTCTTATTTCGGTTCCTCTCTTTATTTATTTTTTGAAAGAAGCCAGACGGATGGATGAAGACTCGCATCTCACTCAATCTACCTAATCTCTAAACAAACAAATCACCTCCTCTCAGCCTGTGTGTCCCTCCATCATGGCAGTCTGAGCACCAGTCACCAATTTTATCCATCGCTGGCCGCACAACCTATTTTTGGTGTTGTAATCACATCTCTGTGACTAGAAGCGTGAGTGTAAAGAGGAAATTGAAGTTAGTACACGGTCGAGACAGCGCCTGTCTGGGCCTGTATAGAGGGTTTTAAGCTCTTTTCCCCAAAAAAAGTGAGCATCTAAGTCACCTTTTACTGGCATCATTGCATGTATCCTAGAAGGGAAACTCAGAATATGCATTGCAACAAGCTCAGTGAAAATAATTCATCCAAGATGGCGGTAAAGAAAAAATTCTGGCATAAATGTCATGTAGCTTTAGCCTGGATGCCAGCCGAACTTAGCCCCGCCCACAACATTTTTACTCGGGCAGTTCGGTCTGGACTTGATCGGTAGAGAAGTAATTATGCCCGAACAGAAACTGTTCGGACCAATGAAATTGTCAGGGCGGGCTTTAGACGATGATGGACAGATGATCAACACTAACGTAATCATCTACGTCATCAAAGGCGCTTGGGTTGAGTTTGTTCTAATCCTAAATGGAGAACTTGTTCGTATATGCATTCACCTTTACTATTTCTCTCAGAAATGATGATCGTGTTGGTAAGTAAACTCTGTGTATCCTTTTTTTTACAACACCGGCAAAGATCGTTTACACTCATATTTTTCTTCTAACGTTAGGCTACTTATTTCAGCGTGCGTGCAGGTACAGGGTTGCCAAGTTTTTACAACAAAACTTCAAAACTAGCCAAAAACAAGCCCAATAGCTTTCCAGGGGGGGGTTCTCCGGGAAAAAAGGCTTTTGGGGGGTAAAATATGTGTTATTTTGGCAGGGCTGGCAGCTTAAATTCGCATTCCTGGGTCTGTATGTCTCATAATTGGGGTCGCTTCAACCCGCGGACATGGCAACACAGTGCAGTTGAGTTCTGTTGACATTTGATAACTAACGTTATGCGTCGCTCCGTTGCTCTGATTGGTTGTAGGTCTATCCAATTGAGGTCTTTCCTGGTTCGGTTGAAACACGCCCCATAATCACAGCCCAACGGAGCAGATTAGTCATATTCTGACTAGAATTGAGTATGACGACGTCAGGCTAATGTAGCTTAGCAACATGCTAATGACAAACTCAATTAAAATGAACTAGAAAACGTATTTTCATGTGAGAAGCACTTTTTGTGCGATGCCCAAATCTGCTGCCAATGAAAAAGCATTACTTGAGGTTAGAATGATGCCTATGCTGGCAGTACAGCAAGACGGTTCACAAACACTAGACAGTTTCACAACAGCCTACCTGTGTGTGTGCTTAATTGTATTGAATGTGCACTTGTACAGTACTTGCAGATAATATAATATTAATGAATGAAATAAAAGGTCTTAAAGTGTTCTTTTTAAAGAGGGTTTCATGAATTCATCTTTTTCTCCGGAAAAAATGCCGTTTGGGGGGTAAATTGTGTGTTTTTTTAGGCAGGGTTGCCTGCTAAAATTCGCATTCCTGGGTCTAAATATCACATAATTGGGGTCGCTTCAACCCGCGGACATGGAAAAACAGCCCGTGGGAAAACCGCGGACTTGGCAACACTGTGTGCAGTTGAGTTCTGTTGACATTTGACAACTAACATTATGCGTCACTCCATTGCTCTGATTGGTTGTAGGTATATCCAATTGAGGTCTTTTCTGGTTCAGTTGAAACACGCCCCATAATCACAGCCCAACGGAGCAGTATCAGACTCATATTCTGACTAGAATTGACACGCCCCATAATCACAGCCCAACGGAGCAGTATCAGACTCATATTCTGACTAGAAATGCGACGTCAGGCTATAACATAGTAAAGCACATGTAAAGTAATCGTTTTAAATGTACATATGTAATGGCAACTTCATCTAATATAATTTCTATTAAAACTTGTATGCCATGTATTTAAATATACTGGTAATTACACATTTGTAATGATATATAGTATATTTTAGTTTACCACGAATGCTTGTCAGTACATTTGGCGGTAACGCTTTAGATTACGGCCCGGAAAGTACAGCGTAACTAAAGAGAATTTACAGCATAATTTTCGGTAATTATAGTGTAACCATAAAGTAAGTACGTGTAGGTATAAGGGAACAATATGTAATTTTGGGGGAATAAAGGGGTAACTATCAGGAAAATTAACACATTATTTATACTGTAAGTATTTTTTAATTAAGAGGTAATTATCCGTGTAGTTACAGGGTAAGTGTGAATCTGCGGGCTGTAAATTAAAGTGGTGCTTGTTCCCCTCTTGTTTCGTGTAGTTACAGGGTAAGTACAATAAACATCGCATACAAAATCTGATATCACTCGGAAATATTTAAAAACAGATTTACAACACTTATTCGTTTTTCTTGCTTGGCTTTATCCTCGTCTTGTTCCTCTACTTTTTCGTCCTTACCACAGATGAATCTTAGGAAGGATGTCTCCAGCTATTCTGTATTATGTAGCTAACTACACTGAAAATACAGTTCACGCTTTATTTATTTTTTTAAAAATGAATAAGAAAGTGTCAAATCTGTTTTGGATTAAGTTGTTTTTCAAGTAAATGTTTCCAAGTGATATCAGATATTGTATGCGTTGTTTATTGTACTTACCCTGTAACTACACGGATAATTACCCCTTAATTAAAAAATACTTACAGTATAAATAATGTGTTAATTTTCCTGAAAGTTACCCCTTAATTCCCCCAATATTACATATTGTTCCCTTATACCTACACATACTTACTTTATAGTTACACTATAATTACCGGAAATTATGCTGTAAATTCCATTTAGTTACGCTGTACTTTCCGGGCCGTAATCTAAAGCGTTACCCATTTGGCAGTACATCCTTTAAAAGACAATTAAAGTGTCTGAAAACATTGCATTCAGTTTGCACTTAAGTAGCTATATTCTTTTAAGGTATATTGTTTCCATAATAAGTACCTTTTTTTTAAACTTATGGTAAAGTGTCTCTTTTATCCACAAGGGTGTGAGTGTGTGTGCGACGTGCGTGTATGCACGTGTATGTGTACACACGCGTGTGTGTTTACCTACTTAACCATATTTTGGGAACAAATTTGTACCCAGATGTGAGCAAAACCTGACAAATCTCCAAAAACCTCCCTTTGGGGATGTAAAAAAAAAAAAAAAAGTAATTTAAGTTTTTCTGTTTTTTTTATGATGGATATGTTTAGGGTGTGGGTAAGGGTTAGGTTATAAAATGTACAATTATCTGTATATTTGTACAGTATAAAAAGCATTATGTCTATGGAAAATCCCCATAAAACATGAAAACGCAACATGTTTGTGTGTGCGTGTGTGTGTGTGTGAGATGTGGCAGCTAGAAACGTGTGGTGGGGTGATGGTTCTAAGTCACAGTGAAAGTGACCAGATGGCGAAAGCGAACTGAAGCATTCCTCTAGCCGCGACTGCTCTGCATTTTAAACAGCCTGCCTCACCATGATCCCACATCACACACGCACACCCAAACACGCAGGCAGGCAGAGCCAATTAGCATCGTGCTGCATTTCACACATTGCCTATAAACCTGAACCATGAATATTTAGAGACAGTGGTCCACAGAGACAGGGTGAAATAGCACAGGATGTTATTGCTGCCTCAAAAGAGCCTCCGTGGCCATTGTGTTCATCTAACCACCTGCAAAGCGCAAGTGTAAGTGCTCAGAAGTAAAGTGTTGTTAAAGGGGAAGTGTGTCATTTCCAATGTTTAAATAAATTATCCTATCACAGTTTAATGTGCAGCATCACCTATAATGTATAATTAGGTAGATTGATTTCCCTGAAAAGTGTGAACACTGTGGTTCTGTCATCATTGCTGACCAGCCAAACAAAGTAACCAATGGCATGAGGTGTCCCTTTCACCAATGAATGATTTGGACCCTTGTATATATACAGTTTATTTAAAGCTGCAATATGTAACATTTTTGCACTCAAATATCCAAAAACCACTTGGCCAGTGTTATATATTTATTCAGTTGTGAACTTACAATATCCCAAATGTTTCCAACTATTTGTAAATCGGGAGAAAATGTACATTTTAACCAAGGAACCGGGGGGTGTGTGAGTCGCACGTCGATATCCGTTTTACCCTCGGTGTCCGCTTTTACTGCCATAGAAACCATGGAAACAGACGTGGACAACTGCATAACGTCTCGCGGCACAATGTTTTAGTTTCACGCAAACATTATGGACCATGGCAAGCAGACTTTGGAACAAAATGAGAAATTAAAAGAGGACCACACTCAAAAAAAAACAGGTTCTATATGGCACCAAAAATGGTTTATGGCTCGTAATCATATAGCACCAATTTTGGTGCTTCAGTGGTTCTTCAGAGGTTCTTCACCGGTTCTTTGACTAAGGTGCTATATAGCACCTTTGAAGAACCGCTGAAGAACCACTGAAGAACCACTGAAGCACCAAAATTGGTGCTATATAGCACTAAAAAAGGTTCCCCTATGATTACGAGCCAAGAACCATTTTTGGTGCTAAAAAGAAATCTTTTTTTTTTTAGAGTGTAGTATCGACGTGGCGTTTTCTAGATGGCGAGAGCTTCACAACAAACTTCCACTTGACAGAGATGCCGTTCTTGCATGTGCTTTTTTAGACAGGTGAGCAAATGCACATAAAACGAATCAATGTTATGTATAGCTCAACACGAGGAAATATTAGAATATCATCAGTATGATGTTCTAATGTTGATGTAGCTTACTGCTAGTCTCATACAGCTAACAAACTAAGACACAGAATAACAGTATAACTTTCAACACACTCAAATGCAGTTTAGATAGTGTAGACCAATTGAATCAGCATTGCGTTTTCTTCACAATTTTATTTTGTCAAATAAACTGATAATAAACGAATTCAGCACTTGCGGGTAGTTTGGTAGAATTTCTTTATATCCCCCGGGACTCACGCATGTAGTGCTGATATCTGTCTCGTATTAGTAATCATGCCCTGCTTCATACCACAGTCATGTTAAAAAACATGAATGCATTCACTCATCCAGAAACATTATTAGATCCATCGGCATGACGATAAGCTTCATGATTCTACGCTCATTCACTGCGTCATCAATCTACGCCTTTGTTATTGTTTTGAAGAGATTAGCGACCCCTAGAAAAAAAATACATATCATAGTTTTATTTCGATTAATCATGTCGCCCTATTCTGAGAGAATACACATTTTGTTATTTTTGCAATTTTATTTAGTGCCACTAGTGGTGCAGAAATTACACATCTCACTTTTAATTTGGGCACAGTTGGCTAAGATAAGTATGCATAAACTGTTATGGCTTTCTTTGCACGGTGTTATTACAGATTAAATGTCATCAATGTGCCAAACCATGACAAAAAATCCCAAGATTGCAATCTAATCCCATAATATACACAAGGGAGGTCAAAGACTCGCAAATGACCGTGATATAATCCCCATAAAGAGGAGCATTGAACTCTTGGATGCATATCATATGAGTGGAATCTTCCACAGACCTGCTAATGAATCTCACAGCTGTGCTGACTTAACACTCACACAGGCCAGCGTGATGATAAAGTATGTCTCTCCTCACCATGCCATTAGAGAATATATGCACACATCAGACACAACACAAACCCCATACTGGCTTACACCCACAATGCCCAATTCCTGCCAGACGCTGTTTGTTAAAAAGAGCCAACTCCCGGAGGCATTGGGTACTGCAGTGCCCTACTGTCCCATGCACAGATGCTCCACAGTGGGGCGTTCCTTAGGCCCAGAAAAATAGAATACAAACGCAGAGGCAAATGCTTTACAAACATATTGCAAATGTGTGGTCCTGTTGTAGGTACATACACTGAACAAAATTATAAACGCAACACTTGTTTTTGCCCCCATTTTTCATGAGCTGAACTCAAAGATCTAAGACTTTTTCTATGTACAGCATGCCAATTGCATGCTCCCTCAAAACTTGCGACATCTGTGGCATTGTGCTGTGTGATAAAACTGCACATTTTAGAGTGGCCTTTTATTGTGGCCAGCCTAAGGCACACCTGTGCAATAATCATGCTGTCTAATCAGCATCTTGATATGCCACACCTGTGAGGTGGATGGATTATCTCGGCAAAGGAGAAGTGCTCACTAACACAGATTTAGACAGATTTATAATAATCTAAGTACTATAGAGTAATAGGCCTTTTGTGTACATAGTACATGTACAAAACATTTAGGGAAATTTTTTTTGCAAATTGATCATTACATATTGGCCCAATAAATGACTTCCAAATAATTATCGCCATGCAAAAAGATGCATTGTGCTAATCATAGCTTAAGGTCTTCACTCAAAATTACAATTGTATATTCACCGAACATATTTAATTGTGCTCAGTCAATCTATGAAGTCGAAGTGAAAAATCCATGTTTGGCTGAACAAGTCCTACGTCCGAAAAACAGTATACGCATGCGCAAAATGCACTTGAAGAAAACCGTTTGTGTGGAGATTTCAAATGCGGATCGCGGGAGCGGCAGCGCGAGCGGAGCCGAACCAGCAGGTGCTGAACTGAAGACCGAAACAGACATTCCCAAGAGAATAGAGATATTCATCTCACAAAGACTTTGGTGAGTATTTAGCACTGAAATTATTCTCCAGAGTTTTGCTTTATGACCGGGTATGAAGTTTTAAAAACATTTTGTAGAATCACGAGTTCATGCATTCATTGGTTTCATGAGTGTGTTCACGCTTACCACATATGTGTAAAAAGTCATAGATCTTTGAGATCATCTCATGAAAAATGTGAAAGTGTTGCGTTTATAATTTTGTTCAGTGTATGATACAAGTATGGTACATATGGTACAAATCAACATTCTCAAAAAATTCAAAATGGTTCTTTATTTTATTATTTCTTCTAAATCTAAATCTTGCAACAAGCATTTAAACGAACCATATGAAAAAAAAATTCAACTTTTTTAACAGGATAATCACTAAATGCACTTTTGAAATATATTTTAACACTGATGGTATGCATTGACGTTACTTTCTCGCCAGAACAGCACCCCTCAGCCGGACTGAGTGGCAGAAGAGCTGCTGCATGAATGGATTTAATAGGGGAAACACAAGTAAAACAAACAATTATCAGTTTAAACTAAAGGTTTGTCTTGATATAGTGTTCCTTACAACTTACCAAAGATCCAGTGGTCCATGGATATTGACATGCAGCCAGGAATTGTGTTTTCTGACATTTATATGTGCCTGATTTCTACGCCGGGTAAATACATAGAACACATTTGCCTGTGAAAACTTTAAATACAATATTGGTAGGTCTAAATCCAGGTGATCACTTATATCAATATCATATTGTCCAGCCCAAAAACTTGTATATTTTTTTTTGTCAGTGTTTATTTAAAAACATCCAAATATGCAGAATATATACGATGGTAAATATTAAATTGATGAGTTGTCAATACAATATATACCAATGCAATATATAGGGAATGATTTTACCCCAAAATTCAACATATGGACACAAAATGATAACTGCAAATCCACGTTTCGCAATTCGCAATTTGCAACCTCACCACTAGATGTCGCTAAAATGTACACAGTGCACTTTTAAAAGGATATAAATAGTACGTTCTTCATTCATTGTCACTTTAATTAACCAAATTATTATTGTTTAATTAGCTCATATCTAAAGAGTTAGGTAATGTTTTTAAGCTTTGTTAATAACCTATTAACTGTGAATAGTTCTCACTTTAGATATGTTCACGGAAAAGGGAAAAAATATAATTTATGTGCATTTATTTAACCTTTATTAGACATTAATTGCATTAGTATTAATTACATTAGTGTTACAATTAGTGTTTTTTGTCTTCCCATTTATAACATTGTTTACTATGGAATACCTTTAATAACACTGAATTTATGGGGGGGGGGGCACAGTCTGCTCACTGTGTTGTTACAAAAAACGGCGTCATCTGCAGCTCTTAATGTGGCGCTTTACGTCTTTAGCAGGAGATAGAAATAACGTGCACAGAACAGAAAGGGCTTGAATGAAGCACTGTTGGCAGTAGATACAAATATTAGAGGATGTAGTGCCGAAAAATATTTACCATGAACAACATTGAGCGCTTGTGGTGTGCACCACTCCGTTGTTTCAACAAGCTACTCACTTTAATCTTTAGAAACTGTAAAATGGTGTAATTATGTCCAGTGGTATATATATATATATATACAGGGAGTGCAGAATTATTAGGCACGTTGATTTTCTGATCATATTTTTTTTCCAGGCACATTTGACCAATTCCAAACCACAGTAATCCTAATAACTACTATTGATTTAGTATTTAATAATGTATAAGTGATATATAATTGTTCATGAAGGCTGGAAATGAAAATTACCTTATATTCAGGTGTGCAGAATTATTAGGCATGTTTTCTTTTACAGATAAATTGAGCCAAAAAAGAGATTTAACTCAGACTGAAAAGTCAAAAAGTATTAAATGCCCATGAGAAGGATGCAATACTAATGCAATACTAGACATTGCAGTTAAGGCGTGACCATTGGACAGTGAAATGCTCGTTGGGTCAGCAGGGTCAGACAAAAACATGTGGCGGAGAAAAGACACCTATTAACCGCAAAAGACTTAAGAATTAAGGTGAAGAATTAAGGGTGAAACCATCAGGAACCCTTTAGTCTCCAGCGCCACCATTTTCTAGAGCTGCAACCTACCTGGAGTCTCCAGAAGTGCAAGGTGTCAGGATCTCAGAGACTTCAGTTAGGTAAAGAATCCTAAAAAATGACCCCCACTAGATAAGAATCACAAGCTGAAGTGTTGTATATATATATATATATATATATATATATATATATATATATATGTATATGTATATGTATATGTATATGTATATGTATATGTATATGTATATATATATATATATATATATATATGTATATATATATATATATATATATATATATATATATATATATATATATATATATATATATATATATATATATATATATATATATATATATATATATATATATATATATATATATATATATATATATATATATATATATATATATATATATATATATATATATAATATGAATTAACTATAAACTAATAGTTTGTTAATGATTTGCAAGTACTTTATTCCACCATTTGCTTACATACTTGCATAGAGTAAGTACCAAACTAAGACTGCTCTTCATGCCCCAGGTTTCTCCATCCCCACCCATCTCGTCTAAATCCACTCAACCATCAGGCTTTATTACAGGCCATTATGCTAGGATGTGAGGAAGGCCAAGGCTGACTGAAATTGATTCCCTTTCTTGTCAGTCAATCAGTCCTCCCTTAAACATTATAAATGGACGATGAATGTTCACTTTCGTAAGGCAGTGGAACAGAGCGAGAACGTGCTTTTATCTCACTCTCAAGTTCAAGACCTCTCACAGAAACCCCACTGCATTGGTAGAACGGTTCTGTATCCTTGACCTTGGATTCATATGGCTGTTTACTGTTGATGGAGCATGAAGCTCCCAACCCTAAAGCAGCGCTGCTGTTCCTGGAACAGGGCCAATGGCCTTACACCATGCAGAAAGCCCAACGAAACAGAAGGAGGGGGAGGAATCCAATAAGAGGAGGTGAGAAACACTGTCTGCTCCGAAAGTAAACGTGTCCAAATAAATCGTCTCTGTTATCTTAATGAACCAATGAAAGAGGCTACTATTGCATTCCTACCGTATGGTACGTGACAAACCTGCTCTGAGTCTGGACTCTCTGCCATTTGCATGCAGCAATGCACTGTGGGCCTTTACCCCTGTGACAGAAAATCTTCAGGCCAAGTGTCACCAGGAGCAGTGAAATATTACTACAGCATTTGTTGCTGTATATCAGGTTCTCTGCAAGGACATTATACCCAAGACCATGAGAGAGATAAATTAGCTGACAAACATCAGCAGAAAGCATGGCAGCCAGAGGACAATTCACCGTATAGGGCAGGACGATACTGGAAAACACTGACATTGCGATATTTTGTTTTTCTGCAATAGATATTGTGATGTGAAAAAAATGAATAACTTTTTATTCCGAAGACTTCTTTTTTGAGTGTGATCCATCCTTTTATGGCCGAACGATTTGGGAAAACCTAAAAAATGTGTTCACAATTGGGTTTACTCTTTACAAGTAAATCTATTTCCACTTGTGCTTTAATAAAAAAAATGTTTTTATCAAAAATACATTAAAAACTAAAATATTGTAAATAAATAATTATATATATAAAATATATAAAACTATAAAATAATAATTATTGTGATTTTATTGCGACTATTATTAAAAAATTATGAAAAAACTAAAGTATTTCTTAAAACCTATTTTTTTATAGCACAACTATAAAATGACAGTACTAATATGTATATCTTAATTTCTTCATTTTCTAATGTCAAACTATCATTTTGCTTTCATTTTGGCGAGTTGCCAGCAAAAACTATATTATGCGTTGCCAGTTTTGGCACTGTGTTGTTTGTTCATTTAGACGCGTGCAGCTCATGATTCACAGCAGCTCTGGGAAACAAACATTCAATCATGAGCTGCATGCATGTAAATGAACACACTTCACTGTGAAGCTACTTCACTATCGGTAGTGCACATATTTAATTAGATTGCAGTCTGTCAATCGCACTAAGCCATATTGCGATATACATTTAATTTTGATATATTGTGCAGCCCTAATGCACCATAACGGCACAACCACTACGCTGTAGCGAGAGAGAAAAAACTGTATAAGCTAAGGGTTTTTCCAAATAGGAAGTCAACCTGTTCTACACATTCATGCTTGTTTGTCACAGGCCTGCATATCTGCACTAAACAGCATGATTGACGGAGTCACTGAGCTATTGCAACTCCGTATGTTCCCTTCCCTTCCAATTAATTTCAGACTTAAGCATTAATTGGTGAGCCTCAGAGGTGTGCACACTAGAGTAAACAACACATGTTTACCATCAAATCTATGAATAATATCCTGATACAGGCCCACCCTTGGCTAATGACAGGCAAGCTTGACTCCAAGGCGGACCTGATTTAGAAGCAGTCGGGACCCAGTGCGATCCAGGCGTGTCTGCAGGGTTTCAGTTTCACTGGGTTAATGAGAGACCCAGATGTTTTGGCGTTTACTTCAGGGCATCCCGGGTTGAGCTGCCTGCAGGTCTAGTTTCTTCAACAAGTCAGAAGAGTGAAGGCAGCAAATTAATCGCAGGTTGTCCGTTATTATTCTCTGCAAAACTCAAGAGCACTTGGCTTTTGTTGTGAGCAAAGGAGCTCAACATTTTCCATAGTCTGGCTAGGACCCTGGCAGCATCCCGGTTATAAATGGACACATTCAAAGTCTTTATCTTGCAGTAAAGACACCACTTAACCTAAAAGTGTTTCATAGAAATCACCAAATAAAATGAATATTGTTCATTTTTAAAATGTGTTTTCCACCCACATAGTCCACAATCTGGACCAAGATCTACTTCATTTCACCAACAAAGAAAGCCATTGACATTCTCGGTTAAATATGTCTGATTAATATCTTTCAACTGTCCATTGTTTCCGATGTCAAACGAAGCGGGATATCTTGAATATGTTCAATGGCTTTGCCTCACGTCTACATTCTCTCTACTGCAAGTAAACTTGAAATCTAAATACACTACTATTATACGATCAGGCATAACATTATTCACATAGGTGAAGTGAATAACACTGATTATCTCTTCATCACGGCACCTGCTAGATATATTAGGCAGCAAGTGAACATTTTGTCCTCAAAGGTGATGTGTTAGAAGCAGGAAAAATGGGCAAGCATAAGGACTTGAGCGAGTTTGACAAGGGTCAAATTATGATGGCTAGGCAATTGGGACAGAACATCTTCAAAACTGCAGCTCTTTTGGAGTGTTCCCGGTCTGCAGTGGTCAGTATTTATCAAAAGTGGTCCAAGAAAGGAACAGTGGTGAACCAGTGACAGGGTCATGGGTCGCCAAGGCTCACTGATGCACATGGGGAGCAAAGACTGGCCTGTGTAGTCCGATCAAACAGACAAGCTACTGCAGCACAAACTAACTGCTAAAGAAGTTAATTCTGGTTCTGATAGAAAGGTGTCAGATCTCACAGTTTGTTGTGTATGGGGCGGCATAGCCACAGACCAGTCAGGGTGCCCATGCTGACCCCTGTCCACCGCCGCAAGCGCCAACGGTGGGCACGTGAGCATCAGAACTGGACCACGGAGCAATGGATGAAGGTGGCCTGCTCTGATGAATCATGTTTTCTTTTACATCATGGATGGTCGGGTGTGTGTGCGTCGCTTACCTGGGGAACACATTGCACCAGGATGCACTATGCAGAAGGCAAGCCGGCGGAGGCAGTGTGATGCTTTGGGAAATGTTCTGCTGGGAAACCTTGGCTCCTGCCATCCATGTGGATGTTACTTTGACGCATAACACCTACCTAAACATTGTTGCAGACCATGTACACCCTTTCATGGAAACGGTATTGTTTGGCTGTGGCCTCTTTCAGCAGGATAATGCGCCCTGCCACAAAGCAAAAATGCTTCAGGAATGGTTTGAGGAGCACAAAAACGAGTTTGAGGTGTTGACTTGGCCTCCAAATTCTCCAGATCTCAATCTAATCGAGCATGTGTGGGATGTGCTGAACAAACAAGTCCAATCCATGGAGGCCCCACCTTGCATCTTACAGGACTTAAAGGATCTGCTGCTAACATCTTGGTGCCAGATACAACAGCAGACCTTCAGGGGTCTAGTGGAGTTCATGCCACGAATGTTATAATGTTATGCCTAATCGGTTTATGTTCAATACAGTAAAAACAGTAATATTATAAAATATTATGCTTTAAAATAACAGTTTGCTGTTTTAATATTTTTTTAAACTTAATTTATTCTTGTGATGTCAAAGATTTTTTTTAAATAATTGTCAGCATCATTACTCCAGTCTTCAGTGTCAAGTGATCCTTCAGAATCTAATATGCCGATTTGCTGCTCAAGAAACATTTTTATATTATCTTTTTTTTTTATATACATTTTTTCAGGATTCTTGCTCTGCCTCCAAACTGTCTCTTTTTGGCTCATAATCAAGCCCTCTAATTTTTTACCTCTAATTTTTGTCTTGTAAATACATCAACATCCAAAAGGAAATCTTAATGCAACCCTATAGTAAGGTTGATTTAGTGTCCACCACACTTAAATCAGATTCTTGGAATTCATTCTTAGGTTAAAAAACAGCTGGGCAGAGTGAAACGATAAATGAAATATAAAATGGTTTTAATAGTTGAACTTATTTAAACATTTTGACCACAAGCATTGCTCAAGTTTTTAAAAATATTTTGAACCTTTTGTATTGCATCACAAAATCCTATTAGTATTAAGTATACTAACTTGTTTAAGATATTATATATGTAGGTGGAAGAAACGAATGATTTGAGGTTCATGTATTCTTCTGAATCTAATGAATAGCATAAAATAAACCAGCTCACAGTCAACTTGTGGCTCTTTCTAGCTGAGAGAAAGGACTGCTTTTCATAAAAGTCGAGCACATTCAATAAAGAGACATATTATGAGGCAATTCATAAAGTTTACTCCGCTCCTATGAATAAATGCTTGATATACCAGTAAGAAAACATACTTCTCAACAGCTGAAATACAGTGACACTTTTCTCCCTTTAGAGAGATTCACTCTGTGCAGGCATTAATAGAACTGCTGTTGCATGAAGATTATGCATAGAATCAGGAAAAAAAAAAACATCTGATACGCGCCCAATTAAAAATAGAGAAAACCAGCAAAGGAGAGAAGACTTCATTTTTTCTCCCCAGAGATGCAGACACTATAGACACGGCCTTATTCACCCCACGGGTTGAAAAAGCAGATGCATGCTAGATCATAACAGCTCAGGTACTATCTCGCTTTTTTGTCAAGAATTGACTTGACATTATTCATCAGTAATCCAGCAAAAAAACTTGAACAATGTTATCTTACGTAAGTGATAATTGCTTCAACGCATGAGACGAACACTGATTTTACAACATAATCAGTTACTTCATGCTACAAGGCTGATGATGAATCCAAATGTATTTTCTCCTAAATTCTCAGTTTACCTTCCTTTGACCAAAGCAAACCCCTCTAAGACATGTTGTCAGGGATGCCTGGATGAACAAACAAGCAAATCATTGCATGAGACAATAATTCATCAATTTACTAATGTGCTCTCTTGCATGGAGTGCGCTGGATCCTTAGGGCTGTTAACAAACAGGATCAAAATAGCAACATAAGCTCTGAGCCTTAGATATTTTAGCCCATAGTGTGATTTTTGAGCCTTGAGTTATGCTCTGCAGCTGTGAAGATAACAACATGCAATTGAAAGTCTCAAATCTCTGAGTTTTGAATATGGAAATCTTTGATGCTTTTTAAGCTCTAAAGATGGCTGATGAGAGAGACAAAGGGAGAAAATAATAAAAGGAACAAACGCATAGCTGAAGGGTACAGAATAATGTGCTGAATTTTAAAAAGCCTGTTTTCCGAGAGGGAAAATTTAGCTTAAATGTAGGTGGCGGCCCAGCACATTTAACACAGTGAAAAAAGAAACACTTGAATATGACATGCCCTTCTCTTCTTTGCTGGTGTTAGGAGGTATTAGCGTTGCCCTGGCCACAAGATCTGACAGCGGTTCAAAATGTATGGTGCAAAAATTGAGCTTCAAAATGCCTCCTGCTTAAATCTCATTCGATTAAGTATGTAATACCACCAGCGGGAGGTCACGGCAAAGCTTTGAGTATCTCCATAATCCACCTGCACTAAACAACCTGGGATGTACATGGCAGTGTTTCTCTCTGGGGTTGTCTTGTGCTTATGTCAGACTACCTCCCTCAGGTTTACCCATCAAACTCTCAAACGCCTAAGCACATGACAATATCCTGCCCTGAACTAATTCTCCTTTCTAACTGACCTTTCTGACATGGCTATTTTAGGGAGAAGAAATGTTTAACTCAAGCTATGCACTGAATTATCATTTCAACCCACATTGTTCCATCATTTGAACTAACATTTTTGAAATGGAAATGACAAAGTGGCCTTTTAACTGGTATTAAGACAAAAACGAGACAGGACAAAGCAGGGAGTACTTATACCAGAACTAAAAGAGGGAACTAATGAGTTAATTAACGAACAACTGGTGAACTGAATGAAACTGACACAGACTAGGGCTGTGTCCGAGATCGCCCCATACCCTTAAATAGGGCACTATTTGAAGGGACAGTCATTTGTAGTGGTGTCCGAAACCATAGTGGACGTTATTGAGTGCACTCATTCAATCCCACAATCGACAGCAATAACAAGTGTGTACAGCTGATGAATGCTCAACGGCTAGAGAATACCCATAATGCACTGTGAGAGTCGCGCGCTGAATAAATTCCCCCGACTCGCCAGGAAATGGTGCCCGCAGCTGAATCAATATTCCATTCATTTTCCAAACTGCGCTGGTCCAGTTTACAGTCTATGGTCCAGCGTAATATCATACAGGTATAGACTCCTTTTTAATTGATTAGTAAATTGATTAATAAATTGTTTATGTTTCCATGGCAGAGTTCAAGATAAATTACCACTGGAGCTGCCAGTTTGCTACGTTTCAAATAATTATTAAACAGCAAGCAGAAACTATGCAAAAGCGGCAGCCCTTCCGGAGCACTCACAGTGTCTGAATTCACTCACTCGTTTTCATTCACTTCCTCAAGTGAACTATATTAGTGGAGTAATGTAGGGAATAGTGAATGAGGGTATAGGGGCGATTTCGAACACAGCATAGGTCAAGACAGGAACAAATACAATAAAACAAAGCATACTCCTGACACATTTATTTTATATGTTTATACCTATGCAGCATATTAATATGACAAGAATCTTATAGTTTCTCCATGAACAACCAATCCAGTTACATATGCAAATCATCATGCTCAAAGACAAAGGGTCATAAACTTTTCCTCCGAAAGTTACCATTACATCACTGACCCCCTGGAGGAGTGACCTCCACAGAAGTTTAGGCCACTGTCCCAGTGATGGCTCAGCTCGTTTTCCTTTTTCTCCTGGTTACTGTTCATGTGAAAAGACTGGAGACATTTCCCCAGAGTTACAACTTCATCGACCATAACAGAGCCAAACTAACACTGCAAGTTCATCATAATTTCTTCATTCAATGCAGAAGAATTTGATTGCAACTTCAAAACCAACGATTCAAGGAACCATCAAGACTTTCTCCAGAGACTGCATTGCAAGTATCTTACATTTGATTAACTAAACAGAGGTTTAGTATAAGCTGTAGACCCCTTGTTAAAGGGGACCTATATTATGCCTCTTTTTACAAGATTTAAAATAATAATTTGCCACTTTCGGGGAGGGGTGAGCAAAAACACAGTTTTTGTATGTGTCCCTTTAGGGAGCTCCCGGCCCCTTTTCAAAAAGAGGCTGGAGCTTCAAGAACTCATTCTCCAGTATACCGGCAACAACAAATCAGGACAATCTCACGCACTGAAAAGTGAAAATGTCAGAAACTGTCAGTAGTGGTGTTCAGCTTTATATGTATGAACCGGAGTCGGACAAATGATGTATGCACAGAGCCAGGGAATATATGCTGCATGGAGATAGAACAGGTATTGTTTAGTTAAATTACGGTTATAAATTATTCTCTCATTTTGCTTTTATCCAATATTAGTACAAGCCTGTTGTAGCTAGGGTTGGGTACCATTCACATTTAACTGGTACCGGTACCCAAACAATACCTTTTTTCAGTACTTACACTTCTGAAAACACTTGGTCTTCTCTGTGTGTTTCATATAAAATGTGTAATACCTTAATTCAAAGTGCTTCAGACAGAACAGTCCCTGAAGACGAAAAAGATGAATGTCATGTCTGCAGGGCGCCCTTATATACTTCCAGGTCGCGCGTTGATGACATCATGGGCTGTCGCCGGTCAATAGGATTGCCTTGATTCGATAGTAGTTTCAGACACCTGTCACGCTGAGGCGTTCCCCCAAAGCGTTCTAGGACACAGTGTCTCGTTCCCTGTTCTTAGGGAACATAGGTTGCATATGTAACCTGAGATGTTTCTGTGCCCAAGAAAAATAGCCTTTCTGAGAGTTGATAGACGATAAGTACTGATTGTTCGCTGGACAAACACATGAATTGATTGTAATATTAATTCAGCTACATCAAGTTTTTTCAATTAACTGATCCAAATTATAACTAGGGTTGGGTACCGAAACCCGGTGCCAATACGGTACCAATACGCGTTCAGCGCTTGAAACATATCGCAACTATTCAGTGTTTTCAACCACATAATGTTTATTTTAGGTTTCAGACATTTAGAAAAAACACACACTGATGTCTTTGGAACCGGCAATAACAATCCTTTCAGACAGTTCTAATTTGTTTACTCTATTCTCCTCCCAGTTCAGCGGTCACTTGCTTTAATGTATTTCGTGAGACGTGGATACTGAGGCGCAAACTAACATGGCAACGCCCATCGCGCATTAAAGATCAACTAACACACATTCACTTACATATATTACACATTTTTGACATAGTTAACAAGTTTGTGAATATTTTGATTAAAAAAGAAAAAAACGAAATAAACCCGATACAACTGAGCTGTCATACAGCACTTTTGCGGCTGCTGTGTGTCATGTGAGAAGCCATGGAAACAATAAGGCGACGTGTTCTAAAATATTTAGCCAGAGAATATGGTCATATTTCTGCAAAATAATGCTGAACCTTGAAGCTTGTAGCATACCAAGAATACCGACTACTTTGCTGTTATTAGTACTGTAGTGTAACTGTTATTTAGTGTTAAATTAGGCCTATTGTAGTTGGGTTAGGTGGCTTAGGTTTTAGTGTGAATTTGTACAGTAATTGTGTTTTGTAATTATTTATATTTATATTTAAGTATACTTTAAACTTTGAATAAATTGTTCAGTTTAAATAATTTGTTAATTATTTTATTTATTTCTTCTCAATAAAAAGCCATTCTTTAATGTCATCCACCTCGTTTTGTGGCTCTTTTTTATTTTTTAAGTATCGGTTATCCTTAACTAACGTTAACAAAAAAAGATTAATAAATACTGTAACAGATGTATTGCTCATTGTTAGTTAATGTTAAACTTACATTATGAACTAACATTAACTAATGGGACATTGTTGTAAAGTGTTACCAAAACAAATAGTACATTTCTAAAAACGTACATGGCACGTGTATCAAACATGATTTTTAAAATATAATTTTCTTTGCTCTTAGATGCCATTGATTTTAGCATAACTGCTAACAAACTTTAATTAGATTAAGGGCCCCATTTCATTCACAGGGCCTGGAACAAAACAAATCAATGAGTAGGCTTTACCACAGAGCACCTCAGTGCCTCTCTTGTCTTAAGGCCCAGGACAATTAACCACGAGGACTCTGACTACATATATAAACACAATTTTGTTCTGGTAAATAATTTTGGTTTTGGAAAGCAAAAAAATAATAGATGATGCTTTCAACAAAGAAATGACTGTATTGAACATACAGTATCTGGGACAAAAAGCATATTTGTTAGTGTCATTGTTTGTGGTTTTTCTCCATGAAACAAAGCCAGACCAAGATGATCTATATATCCACATCAGCAGAAAGTCATGTGAGGCCCCAAAGGAGCCTTTATGTTCCTAGTTTCCCATTACTTCTTTATCATTTGTCACATATGTTTTCTTCTGTCGAGTAAGAAAAGAAGAAGAGAGCGAAGGAGACGCCGTTATTTTGTCTGTTGAAGGGATTTATATTGTTTTGTCTCATAAAGAAGGGAGGGAAACTGCATGCTGCACTGGAATCTGTCATAATCATATATATGTGACCATGTTCGTGAGATGGATGTTGTGTCATTTAAGCGCAGGGAGTTTTAATTAAAAGGGAAAGATGATTCATTGCCACTGCAAATCTTGTCTCATAGCTGGAGTTCAGCTCAGGCCTGAGCTTCGATATGAGAGCAAAATAAATTAAAGGTGAAGTGTGTAATTTTTGTGCCACTAGACAGAATTGCAATCTGGCCTGACTGGCTTGAACATTGGCTTTAACAGTAGCATGAGTTTGGCTGAACTAAAGAATGACAGACATGGAGCTGGAGCAGAAATCACATCACTATTAAAGAGTGATATTACAGATCGCAGCTAAGATATATAGGCATTAGATTAAGGGCCAGATTTACTAAACAGGGCAAATTAGCGCGAGAATGCAATTCCATAAAAGCGCAGATGGGAGTAGAAAGTTCTGCGCGTGATCTACTGACATTGCGTAAATTAAAGAACACAGACACAGCCGGATCATTTCCATAATGACCAACGCAATCTACCAAGAGCAGCGCAAATTAGAGTCTGGTGTAACACATGGTTTTTGGGGGTGGTAAATGGCACAAACACCCGTAAATTGATGAACGCAAACCTTAGTAAATCACCTTGCATGATTCATTTAAATTAGTGCTGTCAAATCAATGAATCCCGATTAATCGCATCCAAAATAAATCGTCGCTGTCCGATGAAAACCACGTATGTCCATTTTGCCGATTTTGAGATTTTTCGACGGATTGAATGTCCAGGTTAATTTCCGTATGCAGTATGCTTCACATATCTAAATGGCCAATGAAAAGTCGTGAAATCATGTCATCTGATTTTCACGTATATCCATTTGGTGTCAAAGCTGTCAATCACGCCGCGTATCTCCCGTCCTGTGGAAGCATCTCGCCGGTCTCGCCGGTCTTGTGAAGTTTCATCGAAGCTCAGCACTGAATAGCCGAAAGTACGACATTGAAGCTCTCCATAGTTTAGTTCTAATCTAGTTCTTCACAGATTAGTTTGCTTGCTAGTATGTAAATAAACTCGGTCTCATTGATAAGATTCAAGCTTTTTTTTTTCTTAGTCAAACTGATCAAATTATAGCCTGTATAGACTCATACTGCTATCACCGCTTGCCAGAGGCTGAGAATGTCCATCACGTATTCCTCTGTCAATATGAAACGTGACTTGGCCGTTCTAATTAATGATCGGAAGAATGCGTATCGACCACCGTTACTGTAAAATATGCACGTATGTCCATTTAAACTCAATTTTGGTCAAATGTGGATTATATCATTACACTGGCAAGAATATGGTTACATGTAAAGATGCCGTACCAAGTATGACAACGCTACATTCAACTGCTTTTGAAATACAGTGTTTTTTTCACTTCCTGAAAAGTAACCAAAAATGTTTTGGACATACGTGAGTTTCATCGGGCAGCGACGAAATGTTTGTGTTTACATGATATATATGAGTGTACTAAATCATGATTAATCGATTTGACAGCACTCATTTAAATACTCTCCTCCCATAAATTTTGCATCTGAAAGGGAAACTCCTACAAATGCATGAGCAATAAGGTCATCCGCGAAAATAACTCTGTCCACACCTTTTCAGCGCTAAAGTGTCTTTAGTAAATCCTGACAGTAGTTTTTTTAACGCCAAAAGATGGTTTGCGCTAACGCAAGATGTTAGTAAGTCTGGCCCTTATTGGCACTTGTGGTTGGTCTTTGTCATGGGTATAAATTGTCAACATCACCGAAAAGGGAAGAAGACTTCAACATTCAACACTCTCACAGTCTGATGACATCAAGCAGGTCTCTAGAGTAGGGCTGTCACGATTATGAAATTTAGCTGACGATTAATTGTCCAATAAATAATTGCGATTATGACGATTAATTGTCTATTTTAGGGCTTTGGCGATTAATTGCCTGTTTTAGGGCTTTGTCGATTAATTGTCATACAAATTGTTGTGATTATTTAATTGAATCCCTTGTAAGTTGTCACTTGCAATAACACATTAATACACTTAAAGCCTTTAAATATTAAAGTAATTTAATCAATGAAAAATATGTATCTTTCAGAAATGTGTACATTTAAAGAAACAATGTAAATGTATATGAAAGTATAAATAATAGAAACAATCACCATAAAGTTACCATAACACATAAAGGACTGTCAATATCTCATTCCAAACTAAAGTAAAATATAAATATATTTTACAACTTTGAAAATTCTGTAAATAACAAAAACAATGAATCACAAATATAAACTATGACCATAACAGAACAGGCCATAAAAATCAAATTCTGAAATAAAAACAATCATGCTCCTTAATGGCTTGGTAGATTACGGGAAAGAAACACTAGCATGTTGACTTTTTCTGGCTTAAGACAGCATCTAACTGGGGTGACAATGTTGCCAGCTGTACTGAACATTCTTTCAGAAGCAGTAACGTTACTTGTTGCACATATGCACATGTAGGCTACTTTCTCGCCAACTTGGAAATTAAAGGAAACCTATGTATGACACGCCAATTCGCTATGCCATTTTGGAGTGCTATCAAGACGCATAATCGCTTTTTAACGTGTTTATCAACGCCGTTTCATTCTATCCCCCTACACTGTCCCTACCCATCACACACACACACACACACACACACACACACACACACACACACACACACACACACACTGCCCCTAAACCTACCCATCACAAGAAACATTCTGCATTTTTACATTTAAAAAAAAAAACCATAATTTAGTATGTTTATAAATCCATTTACATTCACGCGGAATCACACGGCGTAGACATACACGTGGAGATGATGGTTTGTTTCGGCGTACACATACACGCGGAATCACACAGCGTAGACATACACGCGGATAGCTCAAAATGCGTACAGATAACACGCCATTTGGCTTTAGAAAGTTAAGCAAAGCCATGATGTCATGTTGATTGACGTTGTCGTTTTCGGCTTTGAAACTAAATCCATCTTTGTTGAATAACTGGGCTGCTCTAACTCAGGATGGAGAAATCAACAGGGCAATATAATTTGAACGTAATGCTCAGCGTAATGAATTCAGAGGGAGACCGGTAGAAGTAGAGTGCTGCAGGTACGTCGTTCATGAACGAATGATTCTTTATATGACTCGGGACTACCGAGTTGTCTCAGAGAGTGATCCGTTCTTTTGTTGGCCGCGCGTGTGCGCAAAATCCCATAGGTTCTGTACATGAAACAGAAAATGTTAGTTCATCCCTCGAGTTCGGGTTGAGTCTTTCGTTCTTCCTGTCAGTCCTATAGTAGACTATGCTGTCAGAACCGGAAAGAGAAATTATTAGTTCATCTTTCGAGGTTCGCGTTCCGCCGGGTCCGAGTCTTTCGTTCTTCCTGTTATGCTGAAATGACTCAAATTTTTTTTTTTTCATTTTGCTGAACGAGATTCAAAGATCCGAGTCTGTAAAATGATCCGAACTTCCCGCTACTAACTACAGGGCCCCCTTGTGTCTTCTAATAGTGGGCAATAATAACGATCACCTGTAATGACCGCGATTAGACCAATTGACCGCGATTAGACCAATTAATCGCGATCAAACGATTATTTTTATAATCGTGACAGGTCTACTCTAGAGTTCCGATATACACAAATTTTGCTGAAGTCAGGGATTTCATTCACTGAAGGCCCATATGCAAAACTAATCAGAATTTGACTTGTAAGCGACCTCTGACTTCATCCATTATTCGGCTCATAGTTCATCTATTTTGACAGGAAAATATGTGTGCCGGTCTGCCTTTGAGATCAGAATCTGACTTTGGATAACAAAGTAGAAATTGTGAGGTAAACATAGAATGCATTAGCATGAATCTTCATCATGTCTTCATCTTGTCAGTAAAAATACAGATAAAAACGTCAATGGCAACAAAGACGAGATGAAAAACATGAAATTGCAAAGAGATTGCAAAGAGCACCAAGATTTTTAATGTTTCTGGAAGAAGTCTCTTATGCCCACCAAGACTGCATTCATTTGATCAAATATACAGTTGTGAAATATTATTTGGCCAGGCGGCCTTCCGTGTTCAACTTACGAAGAAAGTGTAACACCTATCGCAGTTGAAACGCTTACGCTACGTCTGACCTCATACAGTTACACTTTTTTCGTAAGTACTGAAAGGTGGTCTGACGGGAGCTAGATATTTAACTTTAAAACGTGTTAAATATCGATATTTTTCTTACACAAATGCATGGCTCCACTTCAGAAGGCCTTTATAATGGATGGATGCACTTTTTTGGGCTTCAAATTTTGAGCTCCCATTCACTGCCATTACACTCTAAAAAATGCTGGGTTAAAAATAACCCAAGTTGGGTTGAACATGGACTAACCCAGCGGTTGGGTTAAATGTTTGCTTAAAACAACCCAATTGCTGGGTTAGTCCATTTTCAACCCAACTTGGGTTATTTTTAACCCAGCATTTTTTAGAGTGTATAATGCTTGGATTAGCCATGGCATTTTTTAATATAACTCAGATTGTATTTGTCTGAAAGAAGAATGTCATACAGGATGGCTTGAGGGTGAGTAAATCATGGGATAATTTTCATTTTTGGGTGAACTATCCCTTTAATATCTATGGTGATTATGGCCCTGGATGAAAGAGAGAAAGCAGAAAAGGATTTCATGTCAGTCCACAGGCATTTTCTACATACATCAGTCAACATGACCATTGGGTAAAATGCTTAAAATGAGCACCTTTTAAATGAAGACAGGAGTGTCATATTTTCCCTTGACTCAAAGCTTGATGCCATTGAAGGAAGTTGAGTCAAAAGTGCTGGCAGCTGACAGCTGGACTAGATGTGAGATCATGAGACACTCCAGTTAATCCAAAATAGATCCCTGAGGCCTGAGAGTTTGACATCCTCCAGGACTCGTGAACTATTGCAATTACACCCACTTACTGAAATAAATTATTAGGATGGGAGTATCCAGACATACAGAACTTCAATAATATGCTTGTTCCATGGAATGCTGGAAGCTCATTTATTCTTTGTTAAAATGCATTCTCCTATCCTGGATTAATATGACAACCATAAATTGGCCATAACATTTCCCCGATGGTGCAATTTAGGGCTGGACTATCTGTTAGTCCGATTAACTGCAAATTTTCAGGAAACCAGTTTGAAAACAGTAGTGTTTTCTTTTGGTGATGCAAGCACAGAAATTACATATGCCGCTTTAAGAAAGATAAACAGTTTCTGGTAACTGTCTCAGGGAGACATGCAACTTTTTGAGTTTATGTGACAAACTGCAACCCACAACAAAAACCCTCTCTGTGTGTCATGCACACACACATATGCATTTACACAAACACAGCAAGACAGGGAACAGAGCGTTCATCCAAACATCCTATCTCACTTACACAGACACATAGAACAGCCTTGGGCTTTGTGTTGCTATATGAAATCCTCTCAAAACATCTCTCACTTTTTTCCCTGCTTCACTGTCTCTCTCGCTCTTCTTGGTTTGGATGTGGTCACTGTTATGTGCGGTCCTACAGGGCTTTATAGCACTCATAGGTCTTGTCGGGACAGTTGAATCATGGAAATCATATTCATGCCCAGGCCTTTATGCCAGCTGAACGAGACGCAGCACCCTGGCAAAGACGCATGCGCCACACAGTCCGTCGCTCCAGATCCTCTCCATCTCCTGTGAGATACAATCCAAGCAGTGCCAACCTCGACAACAGCAGCCCTTAGCTTGGACACAAAGTATCCTTACCTCTGTGTTCCTGGTCCTTGCTCATCATCTGCCGCCACATGCTTTCACCGGCCTCGGTTTTTCTACTTTTGGTGTCCCTATCTCTTGCTCTCCTCCTATATATCAACAAGATGAAGTGGCCTTATAGTGACCATCTCAGCCTTTAATAGCCTCCGTAAATCACCACAGGTTTAGCACAGCACAATAGCAGCAGTGACCCATTCATCACCTCCACACTACAAGAGTCCTCTGACATATCAACATGTTAATTCCAACACTATTACTACACCATGTTAATTAAAAAGTATTTTTTTATTAAAATGGACATTCAGAGCCTAAACCAAACTTTTAGAAAATCTTAACCTTCATAGGTCAATCTATTGTAAATATCTAGACAATCTAGATTTGTGTGATTTTTTTTTTTCTTGCAATACATTTTAAATAAACTTCAAAATCGACACAATTTTAAAATAAATAAAAATAAAAAAATAAAAATAAAAAAATAAAAAAATAAAAAAATAAAAAAATAAAAAAATAAAAAAATAAAATAAAAAAATTAAAAAAAAAATAAAATTAAAAAAATAAATAAATAAAATAAATAAAATAAAATAAAATAAAATAAAATAAAATAAAATAAAATAAAATAAAATAAAATAAAATAAAATAAAATAATAAAATAATGTTACAGAATTGGTACCAGGGTGGCAAATTTGGCAATAGCTAATTCATAGCTAAATTATGTAAACATTTTTCTGTCTTACAATAAAAGAGCCGAATAGTTGATCTTGTTGTTATTGTTAACTAAAACGATTGGAAAAGTATTTTTGTCATTTGAAAAAAGCTGAAAAAAATAATATAAATATTACATGAAAGAAAAATGAATAAAACTAATACAAAATTAACTAAAACAAAATTGCTAAAATGCAAACTAAAATTAAAATGAAAGCAAAGTATAAAAATAAAGACTAATTCAAAATATTACCACATACTACAATAGTAAAATAACACTGATCTGGAAAAAAAGCATTCAACGCAATTTATGGAAAAAGACCATTTCCATCATCCCACAGAAATAATCAAAATTTAAATGTATATTCACATTTTTGTAATGAGGAAAATCATCTGGGACACAACCAACCATTACGTGTTTTGGTAATTAAATACCTTTTGGTAACACTTTAGGGTCCAATTCTCACTATTAACTATAGTTTCTTATTAGTATGCATATTAGGCTACTAGGATATTGGCTGTTTATTACTATTTATAACGCACATATTACTGCTTTTTCTGCACATATTCTACATTCCTAATCTTACCCAATACCCAAACGTAACAACTACCTTACTAACTATCAATAAGCTGTAATTAGGAGTTTTGTGAGGCAAAAGTCGTAGTTAATAGTTAATAGTGAGAAGTAGACCCTAATCTAAAGTGTGACCATATTTTCTCATTAAAAAATAGCTTTACTACAATAAACGGAATATAAATTCAACAAATTACCTTACAACTGTTGTATGATTTTAATGGTTGAATACAGTTAAGAAGGTTTAAACCTCTGAGGTGATAGTTATTTCATGTGTCTGCCATTAACAAATAAAGTCTACCCTGTAAATGGAAAATTGCATGCTTGTGTGTTTTCCCTACAGGAATGTATTTAAGTGTGTGAAGGGGGTGAAAATGTAGAGTGAAGTGACAATCAGCTAATCCAGCGCTAATCCACTTTCATTGCTTCTGCGCTCTGGTGGCCATCAGAGGTTGAGGGTGTCACACACCTGATGCATTCTCTCTCTCTCTCTCTCTCTCTCTCTCTCTCTCTCTCTCTCTCTCTCTCTCTCTCTCTCTCTCTCTCTCTCTCTCTCTCTCTCTCTCTCTCTCTCTCTGTGCTTCATCAATATCTCCATGATCAGCTGCCTCAACTAGACCTTCACATCAGCCTCAGACACCAGACTCTAATACATAGTATACAAAAACTCGCAAGCACTATATGAAATTTATCATCTGTAATCTGATTGGCTGGCTTCTACAGTATGCAGTTCCCTCGGTGCACGAGTCTGCCTGGAAGTACCAATTGATACAATGACTGCATTCACATGCACCCTCATAAATGTGATTATAATGTGATTATAAAGTCTTCAGCAATATTTCAAATAAAATTTACAGAATGTAAACACAATACTTTGATCAAATTGATGCGATTAAGCTCATAATCATATAAGACACAGTAAAATATGTACTGTGCCTATTTAAATCTCAATAAACATGCATGTAATCACTTTAATCACTATTTATTCCACACCCTGATTACACCTGGTATTAAGATGCATTTTGGTCACAAGTGGACGAAGGAAACACATTACCGTTTATATTTGTTTAATCTGTCTCTTTTGTCCACTTTCAACCACTTCTGTCCCGATTTCATCAAGGGGAGGGTCTATGGGCGGGTAAATGTGTGGATCTTTCGGTCTAATGGATGAAATAAGCTCACGCAATTTACATATGAACATGGAAGGAGACTCCAGAAAAACATACAGAGAGCATCAGCTTTAGTTTCTGCTCTGACAGCCTCAAGACCACGATGGATGTGGTGTGTGTGTGTGTGTGTGTGTGTGTGTGTGTGTGTGTGTGTGTGTGTGTGTGTGTGTGTGTGTGTGTGTGTTAGAAATCAGGAATGGTGAGAGAATAGTGCTAGGTATGTTTTTCGTTTTCAAACCAAACTTGGGACTCCAGCTGACAAAGTTTAAATCCCGTTTATGTATTAGGTCAGTAGGTGGAGAGTAGGCCACATTCGACCACATGTGCGTTTACACTACAAAAGTAATCCGGCTGAATGCGACTACCTCTGGAAGTGGTCGAAAGTGGACAAGCTCAAAACATTTTAGCCCCCATTTACACCTGTATTTAGCCTCGTCCACTAGTGATCCAATCAACCAAAACGCATCTGAATACCAGGTGTAAACGTTCATCTGAGACTGAAACTGGTCTTTTAGTTGTTCCAAAAACTCATCTAAGACTAATGGGTGATAGGGCTTTTTCCTCATCAGCTCCAAAATTATGGAATTCTTTACCGATTGAGATAAGGCAAGCTCAATCCCTTTGCATTTTTAAATCTTGCCTTAAAACTCATTTTTTTAGGGTAGCTTTTTATTGAACATTTGTATCAATTTTATAGTTTTTAATTGTTTTTGATATAACATTCTTCTTTTTTAATCATTTTTCTTTTTTGTTTATTTCTACTTTTGTGTACTATGTTTTGTCTGTTTCAGTAAAGCGCTTTGAGATGTACATTTAAAGGCGCTATAGAAAATAAAGATTTATTAATATTTATTATTATTAAACAGGGCCTGTGATGTACACAAATGATGTTGTCATGAGAAGGCATCACATTTTTGGGGTGCTGAAGAAACTGTTCATGTTGACAACATTGTGCGACATGAATAAAATGAGGGGTGTACATAACCGCTGCGCATGTGTGGTAAAAATGAACAATGTGCAGCAGAAAACATGGAGGAAAGCGCTTTTGAGTACCAACATTTTTGGCATTTTTGGAGACAGGGACATGTTTACTTACTGGAGTAGGATTTTATCTCTGGTAAGATAGCAATCATGATGATAAGTGTGTTCATTAATCGTCATATCATGAACAGAGCAACTCAAAGGGCTTCACGGCAACCCGTCAAATTCGGTTTTAAGCCCGTCAAAGTTCGGTTCAACTTGACAGAAATATATTAGATTCACTTAAGATGACAACAGAGACTTTTGACCCAAAGCCAAGCAGCCAAGCAGCATCTCAGGTGTACTCTTGAGACCTAAAAAGTTATGTGCACCCCTGAATATAATGCAGTAGATTGATGGTCAAAAACATCAAAAAGAAGACATTTTAGGCACATCACTGAAAAAATACTATATGTCTTTATAAATGTGTTTTGTATTTGATGTAAGTAGATTAAAACAGTGACACACCTACTGCATGCGAATTAACCATTCATGCTGGGCATTGGGGTATGTGAATAATGGCAGTAAAAATAACCACAGAGAATAGAGAATAATCAGAAAATGACATGCAAATGGGAAAAATAAAAAAAGGTTTGCTTGTGCCATGTAAACATCTTACTGCGAGTCCTTACTCTGATTATTTGGGTAATCACAATATTGGTGTGCACGTAAACATAGTCAGTTACAGCTCTTGAGAAAGAAATCAGAATGTGTCTTTCTAAAGCTGGTTAGCCAAGGAAGTATTGCTGGTTAAACTAACTAAGCAGCCTGATGGAGACACACGTCCTGATTTTGCCAAGTTAGACGCGTTTCTGGGTCAGCATATTAAACATGACATAAACTGTCCCTCAAATCTGATTGGTTGATTTGAATGTTGTTCCAGGATCAACAAAGATGAAATAAGGTTATGCGATGGAACACCAGCATTCCATGCTGCCCAAAAATCAAAAGTCTTTTAAGAATAAAACAATAAGCCCCAAGAAGTGGTGGTTTACGGTGAATTTATAACAGGGGGCTTTGTTAGAGTTCACTGTAAGCCACGGCTTCACAGGGCTTATTGCTTTTATAAAACGGTTACCAAAAAATACAAATATTAAAGCCAAAATATATGTATAAAGCCTTCCTTCTGCCGGAAAAAATAGTCCCTGGCCATGAACTGCAACCACTGATCTTTATAAATGTTGTCTATATAGATCAGTGACAGCAACAGAAGTTAACCCTTTAAGACCTAAGGGTATTTTTACAATTAATTTTCCGCCTGGTGTTATTTACTAAAAAAGCTTGTAAAACATCAACCCTGTTGTGCACAGACAATTGACACACCTCTTTTTTTTCAAGACAAGTTGCTCTGTCAGTATATTTGTGTTGCATTGATGTCACCTGAATGTAAAATAAGTTATGGGACCATAAAGACAAATGAAAACATAAAACGGAAATTGAATCACTCAAATATTTATTTAAAGCACACACAAATAAATAAAAGCTAAGCATATTTCCTCTGGAAAACAGTTTGTTCAAGTCTTTGGAGTCCTGGAACTCAGGAATAAACATGATAACTTATACAGAACCAAAACTATTTACATTTTTCCAAAAAAAGTCCAGGCGCTTTTGGCCTCTTTGGATTTTGGATATTTACTGGTGCCAAGCCTCAAAACAGTTCCTATCAGGAACTTCTCCTCAAACTTTCTCCTCAAACTTTCTCCACAAAACTACTAAAAACTGCAGCGCGTCTCTCTCTCTCTCTATCCTCAACACTATTGCCGTGCGTCTCTCTCTCTTCACAAGAGCTGTGGTTCATGCGTAATGACGCACACCAACGTGGATGACGGATCAGCCTGTCATTGGTCAAACCCTCATCCAAAATGGCAGCTAGCATCGCGCTAGCGGCAAAAATGACGGAAAATTTATAAATTATGGACATCAAGTGGATATATCTTGGATGTAAGCGTTTTGATTTATTGCTGAACAACTCCAAAAAGATGCACATGTTCCAGGCTGGATAGAAAACCTTCTGTAAAGGCTACAAAGACACCAAAGACACCCCCGTGATGGCTAGCTCGTTAGCTTTCTGCTGGAAAAAACGGTAAGAAAATCGATAAAAGTTTCATGAAATAATATAGATATTTATCGGAGGTGCCGTGTGACGTCGTGGGCGATGTCGTCGGGCTCTGAGGGTTAAAATGATTATGAGTAAGTCACTCAATAGCGAAGACTTTTATATTGAAAGCACTAAAACGTGTTGTGTGAACACGGGAACAAGACGCAACTGACAAATGAGCACTGTCACTGTCAGGACACGGGAAAATTAACATAGGACTGACCTTAAAGGGTTAGTTCACCCAAAAATGAAAATTCTGTCATTAATTACTCACCCTCATGTCGTTCGACACCCGTAAGACCTCCGTTCATATTCGGAACAGAAATGAAGATATTTTAGTTGAAAGCTGATGGCTGAGAAAGGCTTCAGATAGGCCTCCATTGGCATTCAGTACATTTACACTCCCAAGACGCATAAAAGGCACTAAAAACGTCGTTACAAAGTCCATCTCACCACAGTGACTGTACAATAATTTTACGATGCGACGACAATAGTTTTTGTGTGCAAAAAAAAATCTAAATAACACCTTTATCCAACTTGTTTTTGTCTTCCGTGTGTGCCTCCACGACGCATGCGCAAGAATATTACGCAGATTCGGCGTTCGGACACATGACCCAGAAGTGATTTGTTTACAAGCAGAGGAAGACGCGCGGTCTAAGCTGTTGAATTCTACATTGATCGTGCTTTAGGTGTCGGCGTAGTGCTCAAAATCGGGCTAAAGTGGATTCCTGAACCCCGGCGCTATGTCATATTCTCGCGCATGCGTCGTGGAGGCACACACGGAAGACAAGAACAAGTTGGATAAAGTCGTTATTTAGATTTTTTTTTGCGCACAAAAACTATTGTCGTCGCATCGTACAATTATTGTAGAGCCACTGTGGTGAGATGGACTTTGTAATGACGTTTTAAGTGCCTTTTATGGGTCTTGTGAGTGTGAATGTACTGAATGCCAATGGAGGCCTGTCTGAAGCCTTTCTCAGCCATCAGCTTTCAACTAAAATATCTTCATTTGTGTTCCGAAATATGAACCGAGGTCTTACAGGTGTCGGACGACATGAGGGTGAGTAATTAATGACAGAATTTTCATTTTTGGGTGAACTAACCCTTTAAGGGATATGCTAAATCTAAAATACACTCGGTCACTCAATCTCTCTCACACAATAATACCAGGGTTGCCAACTCTCCTGCATTTGGTAAATCTCACGCCAAATTGCCAAACCTGCTTTTGATATGAAACAAAGTCTAAGCTTTTATTTTATTTTTTACGTTTTAATACGGAACTCAAACAATAAATAGCATTTACAGGTCACATGGTTCATGAGCTCTCAATAGTTCTTAGCAAACCAGCACTGTCAATACATTTGAATGGCTTAAGCGGATAGACAACAGCTTCACTATACAGGTATTTGCAGCGATTTTTGGTAAACAGTACAGCATAGTGTGCATTGATTATTACGTCAACCACATTTACAGTATCATTTTATTATGGAGAGTGATGGAGATGCAACATTGTTAACATTAATGTTAATGTTTTATATTACAATTAGTGTAGCAATTAAGGTTAAAATAGACAATTCCAATGCAAAGAGGCAAATTAGAGTACTTTTGTGGCTGGAAAAATAATAATAATTTTCATTTGTAATGCCATTACCCACTAGGTGCCTGTATGGGTCTTTAGTAAATAAACATGTAGGCCTATCTTGTCTACTTGCTCAAAAAACTATTGCAGATCATAACTGCTTAATTATTTTTAAGGTTTAAATTTGAATAAATATTTAGACAAGATCAAACACTAGATTTCTTTAAATGTGAAATTTTAAAACGTTAATAACTTTCATGCTAATATTTTTAATGATACTTATATAAGCACACACAAGTGAATATTAATGAATGCGAGCAAATATAATTTAACCCAAGATCGAAAACAAGATCGAAACCCTGTAATATTTTTGTCAATCAATCGCCAATTGTCAATGAACAATATCAATGAGAACAAACATATGTTTACGTTGCTAAGAGTGGTTGCTAAGGGTGTTATTTTGAGTGAAGTGGTCAGAGCCGTGTTTTATTAAAACAAAGCTATTGACCAATCAGAATCAAGGACCAGAACTAACCGTTTTATAAGGATGATTTGAAAATGTATTTAAAAAACAAATTATTATATTAAATAACAATGATGGACTATAAAAAAATATAGAAGGGAACATTAAGTTAACTTTAGCCATGCTGATAAGCATGAAGAAAAGCTTTCAAATAGAAATGATCAATATTTCTCCAGCTTCCTTGAATGATATTGATCTTAGTAAAGGAAGAGATCCTGCTGCTCAGCAAGCCGGGACAGCAATGCTGCAGGGACAGGTGGCTGTAATTTGGTCATGTCTGGCCTGTGTTCCCACAGATGTGTTCTGCTATCTGGGTCAGCTGTAAGGAGCGCACACCCATTCTGACAAAAACCAGGGCTGCAAAACCCACAGAAGGTTTTGGGTGCAGTCAATAATTCTGTCGTAGCAGGGTGGGATCCAGAAAATATTGCATGACATCAGATTTACATCCCCCATGGCCCACAGAGAGCAAGGGTTGTCAGACTTTTAATTTGAGACAGTAACAGGACCTTTGTAAAAGCTTACAATTGTGTGTCAATATGCCAAGCCTTCAAAAAGTTAAATTAGATGATGGTATTGCAATAATTATGATTTATCATGAGTTGCGGAGCATATTATTCTTTTGTATGACTGGTAATAATTAACAGAAGTGTTACATTATTTAAATTTATTTGACTTGTTATTTCAAATTTATTTGTACAGACAACTTTACAAGAAAAGTCTGTTCCAATTAAAGACAGTAAATTAGAGGACATCAACTGTCTGCTGTATTATTATTGGCTTTAACTGACATACCGAATGAGAAATAGTCCTTCAGCCGTCCAAATTAAAGGTTAGAGTTTACCAACAATACAAAACAATATGAAATTAGTTTATTTCAAAAATAAACAGATTTCTACCACTGGCTAAACAAGTGTCCTGAATGTTTTATCAAAAATAGCATTTTCCTTTTGGCATGCAGTTACTTTTCTGCATGATTTATTTTTGTGTGCATATGACCAGAATGTAATCTGTCATATTCAAATTATGCAGCCTTCTCTTTGGTCTATTTCTGTCTCCTGTATGGAGATCAAATGCATTTTGCTGTTATTGCACCAGGCTACCCTTACGAAAAATAGTATGTAAGTATACTAATATTAATGCATTAGAATTGTATTTGTAAGTGTACCTTTTCAGTACTGCTTGGGACTAAATTGGCCCCACTTTTTAGTGTATAAAAGTATACACAGTATAAGTGTAACAGTAGTAAACTTTGAGTACATAACTAGTTTTTCATTTACTGCAACTATACTATACTTGTAGCACAGTTTTTAGTTATGAAGTCAAGGAAGAGTAGATTTGAAGTCAATCCCTATGTACACTACCAGTGGACTAGCCTACACAAAAATTATGATACTCAGAATTAGGAACATTTCTGTTTTCTTAATAAATCAATATTTTCAAACAATATAAGTTTATAAGAGAGTATGTAAACTATGTGAAAAAGTATATTTAATAGGCGACTCAATACAAAGATTAAACACTACAAGCCAAGTATACTTAGACTACTTAATTATACTTTTAAGTATATCTTGATCAAAAGATTGAGTACTTGTATAGTCCAAATATACTTAGACTTTTCTGTCTATATAAGTCAAGTATAAGTGCATTTTTTCTGAGAAGTACATAAAAAGTAGACTGAAAGTACACTTAAAAGAAGTAGAATAGCACACTTGAATAAGCTTCTTTTTCACAAGAGTATATGTATCATGTCCTATGTTTTGCTATATTTTGTTGTTGTTAAAATGGAAGTACAGGGGGTTGTGAACATTTTAGGGTAATGAAAGGGGTTCTTATTGTCCTCATACTTAAGATGTAACATGAATGGCCCCTTTCACAGACGAGCCTTAAAGGGATAGTTCACCCAAAAATTAAAATTAGCCCATGATTTACTCACCCTCAAGTCATCCTGCATATGATATTCTTCTTCAGATTAATACAATCTGAGTTATATTAAAAAATGCCCAGGCTCTTCCAAGCTTTATAATGCCAGTGAATGGCTGTTTCTGTTTTGAAATCCATAAAAGTGCATCTATCCATCATAAAAGTGATCTGCGCAGCTCCGGGGGGTTAATAAAGGCCTTCTGAAGCGAAGCGTTTGTGTAAGAAAAATATCTACATTTAAAACTTTACAAACTATAATCTCTAACTTCCGTTAACTGTTGTGCGCACGTTCACAAGAGACTGGCATTCAGAAAAATATCTACATTTAAAACTTTACAAACTATAATCTCTAACTTCCGTTAACTGTTGTGCGCACGTTCACAAGAGACTGGCATTCAGACGCTTTTGCTTCAGAAGGCCTTTATTAACCCCCGCGGATCACTTTTATAATGGATAGATGCACTTTTATGGACTTCAAAACAGAAACAGCCATTCACTGCCATTATGATGATTGGAAGAGCCAGGACATTTTTTAATAAAACTCAATTGTATTCGTCTGAAAGAAGAATGTCATATACACCTATGACTTGAGGGTGAGTAAATCATGGGGTCATTTTCATTTTTGGGTGAACTATCCCTTTAAGCCTAGTCCCAGACTAAAATGCATGTTTGAGCTGTTTTAACTGAATGTTTTTTTCTGAGGCACATTTATAAAAGCTACTTAAATGTCCTAATTAAACTAAGGCCGAATCCTGGCTTAATATATGCCCTTTCTGTGAAACCAGGCCAATGTTTTGTAATTGAGATCTGGAGATCAGATCTGTAGTTGAACATTTGCTTATGTCTCATATCAAAACAATGTCAACAGCTTAACATCAAGTTATGATTACTTCATTCTTATTGTCTCCACAATATCCCTTGTGAAAAGGAAGAACACTTTAGCATACTTTTTAAAAAGAATCACGGAAATAATACTTAAGTGCAAACTGAGTGAAATGTTTATGCAACGTTACATTTAATGCAATGTTAATTTTAGATTAAATGTATATTAAATTGACTTTACAGTGCTTTTTTGATCCATTTAAGTAGGACTTAAGAACATCTTCATATAATTTCATAATTATTGTCTTTGAAATATGTTCAAAGTGTAGTGTTGAATGTACTGACAAGCATTTATGATCAACTAAATTATACTTTAATGTAATTTCTATTAAAACTTGTATGTCATATTGAAATAAGTGTGTTAAGAAACATATTAATGAGTGTGTTTTATATCATATTATATATATATATATATATATATATATATATATATATATATATATATATATATATATATATATATATATATATATATATATATATATATATATATATATATATATATATATATATATATATATATATATATATATACTATATATATATATATATATATATATATATATATATATATATATATATATATATATACAATAAAGCACACTTCTTTTTCACAAGGGATGTTAACTTAAAAGTAGCATTTGCAACAATACTTTATTCATTTTAAATGTTAAAAGCAAATTATGGTTTATAACAGAAATGCACTTTGAATTCAATATAAATACATATTTTAATATCAGCCGATTAAGTTCAGTTTATGCAGGCCAAAAATGTACCACCTGGTTCCTGCATCCCTGTTAAGGAGTGGAAAATGTATTGGCTGAATTTGCAAGTGCAGCACAGGGAAGAAGTGAAACGAATGTGATGAGTGGCAAAATGTGGGACAGACAAGTTCTGCATGTCATGGAAAGAAAATCAGAAAATACTGCTGTTAAAGCAGAAACAAGTGTTGGGGATATGTTTGCCAAGATGCACATATGGTAGAGCGGTCATGTTCAGATAACCCACTGCTAGATGAGTGAAAACTGCATAGCGTGGCTGTACATATGGTGGAGAACAGTGGGTGCTCTCTGACTCTGAAGGGAACGGATCATTAGCTAGAGGACTTTTGGGTGAGAGGTGCATTCTTTAGTCGTGACTGCATGGAAATTCATAAACACTAATGAATGAGAGCTATAAGTCATAGAAATAAACAACGCTTAATAGCAAAAATCATTCAAATAATATTTAAACATAAAAAAAAAACGTAAAGCATAAAACAGTTCAACCCAAAATGAAAATTCTATCATCATTTACTCATCTAAAGTAAATGATTAGTGCATCAAAATGTCCGAATGTCTTAAACACCTAGGATGAGTGAGAGTGAGTAAATCATGGAGTAATTTTCATTTTAGGGCGAACTATCCCTTTAAGTGAGGTTAAAAACAGGCCTTATTTTTCCGCATAATTTTGCTTAAAGTTACATTTATTTTATTGAAAAACAATACTGATTATAAATTGGTCAGTCACTTTAGCAGCGTGATGATGAATAGTCTGGGCCTTTTTCAAATGGCAGTGCAGACAAGCTGATTCACTGAGTTCAGTATGTGAATAGAATAGACTTGTGAAATAGCAGAGGAGCCTTGTGATGTCAGGCTCAGGGCAGAGGAAGTGTTCACAGATAAACAGCCGTCAGCCTGAGGTGCTGTGTCCTCCATTCATCATGATGTCCATGAACAGAGACACCTCCTCTAATGAGCACCTCTTGTGGCAGGGCTGACTTCCTCTCACAGGCTGCTGGATGGAGTGTATCTAAGAGATGTGATGTAGGGATGAAGCTTTTGTCATGATCAATCACCTTCAGCTAACAGAAACCTGCGGCTCACTACGTTATTCTGGTTAGCATCATTTGTCAACACGGCTCTACCAATCTTTCGCCAAATACAAAGATCAGTTACCCAGGTGAACTACATATTGTGTGTGATGTTAAATTACTAGCTTAATAAGCAGAGACTGCAATAAGCTATTTATTTCCCTTGAAAAATGTAAAACATTGTTCAAATCGCTTCCCACAAGCATCTGTGTTTGCCCAATCCTTCATTACCAATCTAATTAATGACTCCATGTTTCCCAAAACTGTAGTTCCAAAGAAACAAACAGCTTTGCAAACTTGTGTGGTTGGAACTACAGCTCTCGACCTTTGGTTATGAAGCAAATACACTCATTTGGCTCGTAATCATAGAGGAACCACTTTAAGTGCCGTATAGCACCAAATCTTGGTGCTTCAGTGGTTCTTCAACGGTTCTTTAAATGACTGAGGTGCACTGCTACCATATACGAACCTGTTAAGATAGTGCTATATAGCACCAAAAGTGGTTCCCCTATGATTACGAGCCAAGAACCACTTTAAGTGCCATAGAGCACCATTTTTTTTAGAGTGTAGTTTCTTGTTACATGACACGTGGACTGAAATAAATCATGTTCTTGAACAAAATAAGCAAGATAACATGTAGTACAATCTCACCAAAGGCTCATTGAAAAAAAGGTACCTCTACATGTTTGCAAAACGTAAATTCACTGCAGTTTCCAGTCTTAAATGAACACTAGAGGCAGTAAAACGCCAACAACTATTGTTATAGTGCATGATTACATTTTGACATTTGCATCACATAATCAGCTCCATGACTTTTCTGATGTAGTAAACTTGCTCGGTAGCTCATCTGGTACAGCAAGCAGTAATATATTTTTAAAAAATGATATAGAGCAAGCACCATTTACCAGACAATTTGTGAACTGCCACAACCAACTTAATAAATGTTGCCAGATTCACATTCATCTGTTTCCGATAAATCTAAAAATGCTTTTAGCACCACTCACTGGGCATTTCACTTTGAATGTGTCAAGAAGGTGCAAGAAGAAACGTAAAATAGCTATTTTCTCCAACAATGCATCATACTATGGTAGTCAAGCAGTGAGTTGCATCATCGTAGGCATGGCCGCGGAAACTAGGGTGCTGGACCACCCCTTGTCGACAGCTGCATTGGAATTTAAGATGACACGATTTAAAATACATTTCTGTTTTTTAATGTTTTTAATTTTCCACCTTTATTCATAAAATTACTCTAAAGATTATTTTGTTTTTATATGTTGTCAAATATGGTTTTATGACTTATAGGTCTAATAGGCTATTTCAAAAGCCAATCTCTCATGGAGTGAGTGACCTGAGAACTGCAGGACTAGCATGTCTCAGAACTCATTTGACATTGCATGTTTACGCAGACATCGGTGAAAAACTAAATAAAAGTCTTGATTAAAGCATTCGTCTGCATTAGGGCCGTTCACACAGAACACATTTTTTTAATTCGACTGTGCTACTACATAGTTTTTTTTCCTTCTATGTAAACGCACTAGACGGACCGTTAACCGATGCGCTCAAGTCTTTTACAAGACACAGCAAGACACCGCTTTCAAAAAACGCATCCCTCAAGATAATTCTTCAAAAACACACATCTCGAGACCTTGCATTTTTTTCCCCATTCCACTGCCTGCGTCTTGTATTTTTGCTTTGAAAGTTTTTGCTTTCTGTGTGAACCGAAAGCTAACTCCTGTGCGCCAAACTACATTACAAGATAAGAAGCAGATTTTTCTGCTGCCGCCGTGTAGAGAAATATTCTGAGCGTTCCAACATAACTCTGTCCTCATTGATTAGCATGTTCATCTGTAAGTGTTGTTTGGGCTGTTTAATATTAGGATTTTGTTTAAATCCTCCACCACGGCACCACCCTGCAACATCAAGCCCCGCCCATATAAAATATGTTCCTGCGGCTATGATTGTAGGAGAAACACACCCCAGTCCGACAACAGCAACACTGGCTAAACCAATGGCATGTGTTTGGGACGGGACTATGAGTTTGCCTTACCAATGGAGTGTTTGGGAAACCTGTTTGAAAACAGACAGTACAATTAAAGTTTCACTATGTAACTTTTGATGCTCTTGCAGTTGTGAGCAAGCTCAGACAAAAACACTTAATAACTTTATGTTGACCAATCCCATCTTGATTAGTGAAATGATACAGAAATCCAATTCTTCTTCTTGCCGGCTGGATCCTGCACCTACAACACTTCTGAAACACTGTAACTCTGCCATTTCTGCACCTATATCACATCTTGTAAACATGTCTATTCTCTCTGCCTCTGTTCCAGTCTCACTAAAGACGGCTGCAGTTACTCCTATTCTTAAAAAAACTAATCTGGACCCAACTGAATACGCTAACTACCGCCCAATCTCCAATTTACCGTATGTCTCAAAAATCATGGAAAAGGTTGTCGCCACTCAATTGCAGTCATATCTATCTCTCAACAATAGTTTTGATTTATTTCAGTCTGGTTTTCGCCAAAACCACAGTACTGAAACTGCATTAGCAAGGGTTATCAACGACCTCTTACTCGCTGGTGACTCGGGAAACATTTCCTTACTTCTACTACTCGACCTCAGCTCAGCTTTTGACACTGTCTGTCATAAAGTCCTACTAATGCGCCTATCAGAGATTGGTATCTCAGGGGCTGCATTATCCTGGTTTTCCTCCTATCTAACAGATAGGAAATACTACATCACTATGCACAATTACAAATCTCCCACTGTCACTCTCAAACAAGGTGTTCCACAGGGTTCAGTTCTTGGCCCGTTACTATTTATTATTTACATTTTGCCTCTCGGACAAATTATTCGCCGCCATGGTTTTCAATATCACTGCTATGCCGACGATATCCAGATATATACTGCTTGCCGACCGGATTATATTTACCAGACCACATCACTATCATCATGTGTAAATGAGTTAAAGACCTGGCTCAACTCCAACTTTCTCAGTCTGAATCTGACTAAAACAGAAATATTAATCATTGGCCCTCCATCTCTAACAAAGAATATAAGTGATATTCCCAGACTTGACCTTGAAGCTACATCAATAATTCCATCTGCCACTGTCAAAAATTTGGGTATCATTCTTGATCCTTCACTGACGTTCGACGCTTACATTAGCCAACTTTGTAAAGCGTCCTTTTTTCATCTGCGCCGTATTGCCAAACTCCGCCCCTATGTCAGCCCAAAAGACGCTGAAGCACTAGTCCACGCGTTCATCACATCTCGCCTCGACTACTGTAATGTTCTTTTTTCTGGACTACCAGCACACTCTATCTCACGTTTGCAATATATCCAAAACTCAGCCGCAAGACTGCTAACTCACACTAAAAAAACTGCCCATATCACTCCAATTCTGTTCAAACTGCACTGGCTACCCGTGTTATCCCGTATCACTTACAAAATTCTTCTGCTTACCTTTAAGTCACTCAATGGTCTTGCTCCAGCCTATCTCTCTGAATTACTTTCTCCTTATATTCCCCCTCGAACTCTCCGATCTTCTGGCTGTGAACTCCTCTGTGAGCGGAGATTTCGCCTATCATCTATGGGTGGCAGGTCTTTCTTTGTTACAGCCCCTAAGCTATGGAACTCTCTCCCCCTGGCTCTCAGGACAACAACCACGTTAAATGATTTTAAAAGTAAACTTAAAACACATTTGTTTAATCAGTATTATCAGTCATGAATATGTTAACTTGACATAACACAATCACAATGTTAACTGACTACCAATAATCTGTTGCATCTTTACTCAAACTGCCCACCATGCTGTCTGTAATTAATGTTTGTTGCCTTTGTTTTTCATGTTATTGCATATGTAGTGCGATTTGCAACTGCAATCGCTCATTACTTGGACTGGGCAAATGTCCACTGTCCGTCTATGTGTAAACTGCTTGTTACTTACTGTTATTGTGAAGCGTCCTTGAGCTTGGGAAAGGCGCTATATAAATTAAACTTATTATTATTATTATTATTATTATTATTATTAATAAACAAAACTGCATGCTACTTCTCTCTGTTTATGTAAATGAGTCTCCTCTGTCTCCTCTTCACCAATAAGCTGGTGTGTGGTGGGCGTTCTGGGGCAATATGGCTGCCGTCGCATCATCCAGGTGGATGCTGCACAATGGTGGTGGTTGAGGAGATCCCTCCCCCCCTTCCATGTAAAGCACTTTGAGTACCCAGAAAACAGAAAAAGCGCTACAGTAAATGTAACAAATTATTATTATTATTATGAGTCACGCTGGTACTGGGCTACTCCGCAGCGGTTGTCATCCCGCTCTGCCTAAAATAGTCTGAATATGAACACTTTTTATAGGCGTACTATGGTGATTAAGGATACAACAAAATAAAGTCTTCAGATGACGAACACCTGTGAAGAGACGACTCAACTCCTGTGAGGACTTCAGATGACGCACCCATGCTCATTTCTATATACCCTATTCATTAACAACATGTATTCTTATTTCACTTATTTCTGTGCCTTAATTATTATATTGATTAATAATACATTGTTAGCTAATCTGTGTGCTTTGTATATGTGTATTTCTGAAACACATAATGTGGACAAATCACTTTAAATTGTAATGTAGACGCATGCATTTTCTGTGAAGCTGCTTTGAAACGATATGTATTGTGAAAATCGCTATACAAATAAATGTGAATTGAATTGAATTGAACAAAAACACGGTTTGGAAGATGGATTCAGTCATTATATACATTTTGTACATTTTTGTTGTACCTTTCACGTTAAATGATATGAACATTTAAAAGCAAAATGCACTTATCTTTACAGATTTTAGTAAGCATAAACTTGAAAAAGGCACCAACATTTTGTGAGGACAATGTTTATTGCTATCCAGCTTAAGAAAATAAAGAGGCTAACACTATTGACACTGCCAGCTGTGTTCATTTAGGTATAACTTTGCCTACATGGCTAATGATACAATGCTTTCTCATACTCTCATAAGCTGTATTGAAAGCCTTTGTGCTCTATCCACAAAACATGTTTTACAAACACTGTAAATAGCATTAGCCTGATCCGATTTAAAGAAAAAAAAAAAAAAAAGAAGCCAGATGGGCATGTTTTCATTCCAAGGCACACAGCAAAATGTTGGCTTGAATATTTGGTATCATAGATCGCCCCAGATATCAGCCAAATGGAAGGAACATCCGCCAATTCCAGATAACATATTTAGCATGGAGATTGGCTGCTTCTAATCTATAGGCTAGCTAATCAACCTGTCCACCCAAACCAATCCCCTAGCTAGTTAACAAGTGTACTTGCCAAGATACACAGAGGAAAATACATTTTCTGATTATGTTTATGAACATGTTGTAATCATTTTCAGGTCATGCAATCATACTTGAATTATTTTCAGACCTTTCAGAGACATTGTAGTTAAGTGACCTCATAGCATAGAAACAACCCAGATTCAAACAGTTATGGGTAAGCTTTAGTTTCAGTGTTTGTTGATCAATATACGGAGTCAAATGAATTCAAATGACCTGGTCTGATCAATGGAGGTTAACTTGAAACACTCTCTTACTTTCTCACAGTATGTTGTGAGTTAATTGCCAATACCTCCACCTTACTTGAGTGAGCTCAGAGATCTGGAAGGCCTGCTAAGTACAGCGTTTGTTCCAGAGGTGCATAAGAGAAACGTACTGCATTATTTGAGTTCCAGCTTTTCTATGCAGCATTCATTTCAAAACAAAAAACAGATGGAGTGGTTTTGTGCGCTTGACAAAGTCCATGCATCATGTCCGAAGAGAAAATCCAAATTATGCACTGTTTACTGTAAACACCAGGTAGGTCGAAACATTAACGCAACCGCACAAGCCTATTCAATGAATGTCTACAATCCAGGAAATCTGGTCTAATTTCTCCCACAGGCTCTGGAGGTGCTATTGATTTGTGTATCTCCAGAGTCCTAAACCCAGTCAAAGTAGAGCAGAATACATCAAAGCGCATTTACATCTCACAAAGACCGCCTTGAAGATGCGCTTGGTTGCTTCTTTGTTATCTCCTCATGCCAAGAAGTTCCTTTTTGAAGCACCACTTTTATGTGTGCTGCACATATGGACCTTGTGTTATTAGAGATGTACAAAATGCTACTGACCTATATGTGCTTAACGTATTTATTTCTCAGATCACCACTGCATTTAGAAATATCACTGTAGAGGTCATCCAAACCTGCTTTCCTAAGTGGAAATGCTGTTTGTGGATATTTAAGACCTTCTGTTCTGCACAGTGTGAAATTAAATACATCCATTCAGGGGTGATTTCGTGTGACTAATTCCCATATCATTCTTTAGAATAACTCATTACATTGATTGTAATGAACCTATTTTTTATGATAGATGAGATAAAAAACAGTATATACACCAAACAAAGAAATTCCACAGAGAACCCCCATCACCATCCCGAGCACGCAGCAGCAATATGGAGGTGGACGTCCCGTGAGAATACAATGAGACGCCATCCAATAAAGAGGATTATAGATTCCAGCCTGTGCACCCAAGTGTTTCCAATGAAATAACCACATCCTGCAAAAGTCATTAAAATTTAAACCATCCTTTCTTAGGGATATCACCATACAGCACATATTACCCGGCGAATGAGTGGAAAACAATCTCTACCTTGACGTGCATTAGGCTCACACTGGAGTGAAAAGTGTGCCTTACGCTGGAAGATTGTGTGTGCGGGGGTCGGTAGCGTAAGAGTGTGAATGTGTGTTTTCTGTGGAGAGAGAGAGAGAGAGAGAGAGAGAGAGAGAGAGAGGGATTTCTGGGTACACATTGCTGGGTACACATTTCAAATGGTGACTGTAAGCTGCCGTGAGAGGGAGTGGGATAATGTTACACATATTTTTGTAGGCTCTATTTTTGGCTGATATTCAATGGTTGATGAAACATTCATGGGGAAACACCAGTGGCAAATAAGAAAAAATCTTTGTCTAAGCACTTTGGGCCATTATATATGACGCCAGTCTTGTATTAATGCAGAACTACTGTTTCCTTGAAAATCACAGTAGTAGCATTGGGAACCGAGAACCATTTTTTAGAACAAGTTACAAACAAAAAATACTGAAACTAAATTATTGTTCTGACATTTTGTTCTTGACATTGTTTTCCAGATCTACACTACCGTTGAACAGTGAACTCAGCAAGGGTGCATCAAAGTGATCAAAAATGACAGTAAAGATAATGTTTCTTGAGCATAAAATCATCATATTAGAATGATTTCTGAAGGATCATGTGACACTGAAGACAGGAGTAATGATGCTGAAAATTCAGCTTTGCCATCAATAAATTACATTTTAAAATATACTACAATAAACTTGGGTAAACATACCTATTAAGCTCAAGTACCCATTAAGCACACTACTATCTTTGAGCTCAGATTATAAAAAGAAAAAAAAATATGTATCATCATATTTGATGTCTTAACCAATTGATGTGTTTGTTATACCTCCTGTAATTTCAAGCTAATCAGTCCATTATTATAGATATTTAGATTTTTGCATATAATAACCTGGAACCTGGATGTGGGAAATAATTACAGTTAGATCCAAAAGATAGTTTTAGCAACATAGCGCAGGTGCTATGGAACATTGTTAGCTTACTAGCTGTATAAGACTGTGTGCTACACTAATAGATTACTTCACAGGCATTACTGGCTTGCACTTTTAAATTCATTATACACTGTTAGACATTTCTGTAATTTGTACAGTTATTTACTATATATCACCCAGTATAATACTGTAAATTCTCTTTACAGTAAATAACTGTAATTCCCGTTGCATCATGGGTATTTTCTATGACGTCAAACACCAAATACAGTGATTTCCTGTATTTTTAAAAAATAAAGTATAATACTGTATTTACCACAACGGCCTCTTTGGCACAATTGGGATCGACAGGATTTGCTTTAGATTTAAATTAGGAACCATCAGTGCAGCGTTGAAAGTTTCACCCGAGGAGAGAGCTCACGGTTCCAGAGAGAACATATGAGCTGTGTCCGGACACCCTGCGAAGATTTTTTCATCCCCCGTGAGAACGGCAAACAAGCAAGGTAAGTGTGATTTGTACTAGCCGCGGTTGTCTGCACCCCAATTTTTGCTTGTCAGCATTGGTGCTAAAAACTGAGGTAAACCTAACGTTTTATTTAAAAAAACAAAACAAAAAAGTAACTTAGTTTATTGAATTAGACTAGGAACCCGTGCAGTGTTGTAAGTTTTGCCCGAGGAGAGAGCTCACAGTCCGGACAACATACTTTACAGAACGTTAGGTTATCATTTGCTTAAACTTTGCTGCTAAAAACTGAGGTAAACCTAACGTTTTATTTAAAAAAATGAGTTTATTGAATTCATGGGCGTCGGAAGCAAAAAAAATGTGGGTGGGTCCTCAGAATTTTTTTACTGGAGTAGATGCCAATTACATTAAGTACAAATATACCGCTTTACTTGGTAAACGTATAGGTCGGAAAGACAAAATTACGTAAATCAATTGCCATTTCATTGAGAGCGACAGTAGTGTAGGGGTAAGATGCACGTCATCTAGTTTTGACACAAATCGACCCGCGGTTCGAGTCCGGCTTTGGCCGAAATCAATCTTCTCCGTTTTCCCATCACATATCAAATCGGAAAGGCATTTATTTTCAATACAAATTAAGAAAATATTAGAAAAGTGGAAATAAAGCGTCTAATATGTGTTTAATAATAAGTGTTTATCGATTAGGGTTAGGTAAACAGACATGTGCTGAATGTTAGAGACGATAAAAGTGAGTGGGTCCAATATCATTGATCGTAAAAAGTGGGTGGGTCTTGTCCGTCTTGTCGCACCTACATACAATGGTTCCGACGCCCATGATTGAATTAGATTAGGAACCAGTGCAGCGAGCGTCGTAAGTTTTGCCCGAGGAGAGAGCTCACGGCCCGGACAACATACTTTACATAACGTTAGGTTATCATTTGCTTCAGCTTTGGTACTAAAACTGAGGTAACGTAAACCTAACGTTTTATTTTAAAAAAAGACTTAACGTTAGTGAGTTTATTGAATTAACTTTACCAATACAATGAAGATTTTGTTTATCGAGCATATTAAGCGTACATTAGGACGACGTTAGTTAGTAAATTAACGTTGGCCACTAACGTTAGTTGCAAAAATAACGTCGTTAACAAGCAACGTTTACATTTGGATTGACATTATTTATTTTACATTTTAGATAAGAATACCAGGAGCCTGCCTGTGCTGTGCGACACTGGAACTCATACAACGGTAAGTAACGTTACCCCTCTTTGTTTCTCCACATTTTACTGTTAATTCAAAGTTTTTCTTGTATGTTTTAGTCGGGTCTGTTTAACTGAATCACAAAATTATTTAGTTTTTCCACCTTTTTTTAGCTGTAACTAGCCATGTACCATGTTTTTTCATAAATTATATTATACTAAAATAATCCAAAACTGTGTTTGTCCAGGACTGACATAATATAATTTTATTTTCTGGAATTTAAGCAGTCCTGGACAATTTTTGGATGATTTTGGCAGATTAAATATAATTTATGAAAAAAAACATGGCAAAACTTTAGAATAATGTTGTTCAAGTTCAAACCTGAATACATTTCTGAACACAAAAGAAGATGAAGAATGTTGTAACCTAACAGATTGAGGCACCATTCACTTCTATAGTAATTTTTTCCTACTATGGAAGTGAATGGTGCCTCAAAATTGTCTGGTGACAAACATTCTTTAAATGGTTTAGAACAACAGGGCGAGTAAATGACAGAATTTACTTTTTTTTTTTTGGTGAACTATCCGTTTAATGACGGACCATTATTCTAAAGTGTTACCAAAAACATTTAAAGCAAAGGCACTAAGGGTGATGAAATTTAAAATATCTTTATTCTCTTAATTTTCCCTTGCTTTAAGTTTTTTTTTCGTGAGGAAAAACCCAGAGGAGGGAACAAGATGCACCACCTAAACCGGAGTGAGTCGGAAGACCAGGGAAGTTGTGAACAGGAAGACCACTGTAATCAACAACAGAGTGTCATCCTTCCATCGCCACCTAATGGAGTTTGAATATAAAAACTTGGACAAGGTGAGACACTTTTTTAATAGGATATGTAATGTACTCACTTACGCTGCATTCACACAGGGCGTAATGCCGGTTAGAAATTTTGTCTGACTTGAGACAGTGCCGACGCCACGTGACAGTGACGTATGGCATCAAAGCACCGCGAGAGCAATTCGAGAGCAGTCGGCTAATACAGCCGGTGCAGTTTCTCCAGAGCGACTGCACAGACTTTGATGATGACACAGCTGTTCCACGATTGGCCAGATTCTCTGCATGACAGCGATCACATGTTTCGTGTTTATTCTAAAACCTTCAGTTCCTCTAATGCGCACAAATCTGTTTTTTATAACTGTTAAACCTCTTTTCATGTAGTTGCGATGTTATAATGTCATGTTTATCAAAATAAAACAGATGAAAATGTAGACCCTACTTCATTGATAGTTTAGGCTTGTATGTTAACTTTATTCTTGTACAAACACACGCTGTATTAAGCAGTGCATAAAGTATTACATGACAAAAAATGTCTCTGAAACATCTGTGTATTGACAAATACTGCATTTATTTCACTTCAGCTGATAAAGTGTGCAAACACAGCGCGAGCGTCACTGCGGGAAGCAGAAAGTGTTCGACTTCACGTCTCCGTTTGCAGCTCCTCCCCGCCTGCACGCGGCTACTCTCGCCGATTGGTTGCATCCAGCCACAGCTGATGTCCAACACACCTTTCAACTTCTGCCACTTGCAACGTGAGTGAAGCGACGCGACGCGACCCACAATTCAGTTCAGCAACGCATGACGTCACCCATTCAAAGTAAATGAGAAGCGTTAACGCCGGTGCCCCGTGTGAATGTAGCATTAAGTTTGAGGATACCTTACTAAAGCTAATGCAGTATACATGTAATCCATCCTGCAATAAAATGTTACATTGTTGTTTTTGATTAAATAGTTTGTGAAATCATGTTGAGGTGATTCAGTAATATTACTTTTTTGGAGCATGTAGTTTGTGCTGCTGCTACTATTATGTACTGACAGTTTTCTTTAGTTTTTTACTCGATATCAATTTTGTTAAGCTAAATTACAGAGACACCTCTCTAATATGCAATCAGGTTCAGCATCACTACAAAGTACATTCTTCAAAATATTCATTACATTGAATCACCAGCTAAAACAAAAAAAATTCATTTCACATCTTCATGAAGGCATTGCAGGACTGAATTAGACTAGACAGCATACGTTAAGCTAGGTGTACCTCAAAGTGTTAACTTTTTATAAAATACTATTTTACCATTATGATGAATTGTAATGGGATTATTATTTTTTATTAAATTCCAACAGTGTTAAAAGTTTGTGTATACTCAAATTGTATGACTAACTTCATATCATTCTTATCTAGAGGAACTTCTTGCCATAATGGAGCAGAATCCTGGTTCCTGTTTGAAATCATCCAATGTGGAAGATGGCACAGATCGGTACAGACATGAAACTTGTGTTTGTGTTGTGATAACTTGTTTCAGAATTAATTTGCTCTTTGCTTATATTTTATTCATGTATATGTGTATTTTGCACCAAAGTTACAGTATTCTTCAACCAACTATTTACAGTATTCTACCAACTATTTTCTGCAGAGTTTTTAAAATTGTAGCTCAAACAATAGTGTGTGGCGCTAGTAAGGTCATGGGTTCAATTCCCAGGGAAAGCAAGAACTGACAAAATGTAAAATGTGTATCTCGAATGCAATGCAAGTCGCTTTGGATAAAAGCGTCTGCCAAATGCGTAAATGTAAATAAAATGTAAAATAAGTGATATTGAATGCACTCTGATCACTTTTATACATGATTTTCTGAAAATATGATGTGATTCGAGGATGTTTTAAAGTGAACTTTTTCCACACATTTACATGTTTAAGTTAAAGCACTTAAATGTTTTAAATAAAGAATTTTATATTTCATAATAATTGTGTCTGTTTGGATTACTTCTGTAGGATAGATTAATGTAAGAATTAATGTAATTCAGTAAATATTAATGATTGAATAGGATTAGGATTAATGCACTGTTAACCAAGGTTTACAGTAACGGTACTGTATTACAAAATTACAGTAACATGTAGTTACTGTAAACTGAAATGCGGTTATTGTACTGTAAATCTCAAATACAGTAACTTACTGGCAACAGTGTTGCCAGTAAGTTACTGTAAAATCTCTTATAAATGTCTAACAGTGTATTATAAAATGTACAGTTTATTGATGTTCTGTGTTTTTACACTGCTGTAATTTTTAAAGACTTCATATTATTGTAAGGTGAGCTTAAAGGGGGCACTACTATGAAAACCACATCTTCAGTGTGACATCAATAAGAAAAAGTATAATTTCATAGATATTTTCAATAATAGCTGTTCATATTAAAATATGTATTAACTTGTATGACCTAGATTATTTATTTAGCAAAATTGTCCTTTTAAATTTAATTTAATAATATTTATTAATTAAAAAATGTTTTGCTGTTCCAATAAAGCTCAGTGTGCTCCTTTTAAGCTCATCCACATTAAATGTCTATGTAAATACTTCATAAACAGCCTTTAAATATGAACTCATGGTTGTCATTTCGAGTTACATGTTGTTTAAAATAAACAAGAATTTCACCCCCCAAAAACATCTTGTGAGCTTAATAGCAACAGGGGTGTGCTTTAAGGGTACAAACATGTACCCATTAAGCACAGCCAGACTTTTTGCATTTAATGATGTATATCTTAATTAAAATCCTTTTGTCATTTAAAATAAAATAAAATATTATTGTGTGAGAGATTAATATTTTGTAATATTACTTCTTGTTGTATTTTGAATCAAATAAATGCAGCCTTGGAGAGCATAAGAGGCTTCTTTTAAAGGGTTAGTTCACCCAAAAATGAAAATTATGTCATTAATTACTCACCCTCATGTCGTTCGACACCCGTAAGACCTCCGTTCATATTCGGAACACAAATGAAGATATTTTTGTTGAAAGCTGATGGCTGAGAAAGGCTTCAGATAGGCCTCCATTGGCATTCAGTACATTTATACTCTCAAGACCCATAAAAGGCACTTAAAACGTCGTTACAAAGTCCATCTCACCACAGTGACTCTACAAAAATTTTACGATGCGACGACAATAGTTTTTGTGCGCAAAAAAAAATCTAAATAACACCTTTATCCAACTTGTTATTGTCTTCCGTGTGTGCCTCCACGACGCATGCGCGAGAATAAGACGTAGCGCCGGCGTTCGGGAATCCATGAAATGCACACTTAAGCCCCATTTTGAGAAATACGCCGAGACCTAAAGCACGATCAATGTAGAATGCAACAGCTTAGATACGTGCGTCTTCCTCTGCTTGTAAACAAATCGCTTCTGGGTCATGTGTCCGAACGCCGGATCTGCGTCATATTCTCGCGCATGCGTCGTGGAGGCACACACGGAAGACAATAACAAGTTGGATAAAGGTGTTATTTAGATTTTTTTTGCGCACAAAAACTATTGTTGTCGCATCGTAAAATGATTGTAGAGTCACTGTGGTGAGATGGACTTTGTAACGACATTTTAAGTGCCTTTTATGCGTCTTGGGAGTATAAATGTACTGAATGCCAATGGAGGCCTATCTGAAGCCTTTCTCAGCCATCAGCTTTCAACAAAAATATCTTCATTTCTGTTCCGAATATGAACGGAGGTCTTACGGGTGTCGAACGACATGAGGGTGAGTAATTAATGACAGAATTTTCATTTTTGGGTGAACTAACCCTTTAAAGGTGCCCTCCCACACAAGACGTTTTTACTTGTATTCTTTGTTAGGTCAGTTAGGTCCATATGTGTTTGTGTTATGTCGTGAAATGACTGCTACCTCCTCTGTCAACCCCAGCCACTGAAAAGAAATAAGCGGAGAAATCAGGCCATTTACAAAAGCTGGTCACTCTGACGTGGTGTTACCTGAGCTCATTACTATTCATGAGCTCGCCCAGTTGAGACTGCACCCACAGAATTCGTCTAGCTCAGTGACAGTTTTCGTAAACAGCAAGGATGGCTGAACGGCATGTATATATGGCAATATACCTGAAGAAGCCATTTCTGCAGCGATTCCAGACGATAGTAAACAAAGTTCCTCTACTTGTTGCAATGCTGATAGCCAGGCTCTCATTGCCAATCAGAGTCAAGCAGCTTAGCTCGTTGAATATTAATGAGAACTGGCGCAAAGTCTTCCTGCAGGCTTTCTACACCACGCTAGAATAAGTCCATGGTAGAACTTCAGACATTGCCACAAAAGTAATGAAATGCGTGTGGCATGCCAACTTTGAAACCATTATAAAAACCTTAAAGACTCCAAAGTTTTAATGGTGTAGACAGAACTGCCACGATCATGGTTCATAGTCGTGTTCTGTTTAGTTTCTTTGTCATGGTTTTCTTTGTGACTAGGTGTGTTCGACTTGAAGCAGTGCTGCGCAGACCAATTGGTGTATGGGTAACACTTTACAATAAGGTTTCATTAGTTAACATTCAAAACCGCAAGAGTTATTTGAAAGCATATGGAGCCAATCGGTCTGTGCAGCACCGCTTCAAGTTGAACACACCTACTGTTCTCATTCGTTTGTTACCATGGCTTCTGATTAGCTTTTATTATTTCACAGAACCCATTCTTTCTCTCTCATCACATTATGTTCAGGCACAAGCTCACTTCTTTTGCTGTGCTGCTGGAGGTTCAGTAGCGGCAACAGTAAACACCGTTAATGAAAGTAAATGTCATGAGAATCATTTGGTTCCTGTATTTCTTTTATTCCCAATCTGAGCACATTTTAATAAATACTAGATATAGTTCCCGTCTGTATGATCATTATGTGGAAAAAGTGAGTGGCACCTCGGCAATGAGTTTTCCTTCAGCATGAGGCATGCTTCAGGAGTGAAAGTACAAAGGCAGTGAGGTCTGCACCTCAAGCCTAAACCCTCAGAACGCCTGAGATCTTCAATGCACTGGAAAACACACTCTGTAGTCCTCAGGTGCTGCAGCTGCTGCTCTTTCATGCTTGAGGGAAAACTGAGTGAGTGTGTCCACATAAATAGTTTGAGGTAGATTGGACAGCGAGGGAGGTGTGCTCATGTTTCATTTATGAAGCTCAACAAAAACCTTTTCTTTGTTGGTGTTCCTACTTGTGACCTTGTCATCGAAAATAAAAAATAAAAAAGGACTGACCAGTCAGACCAATTAAGATTCAAGCCTTCCAAGGAGGCTTGGGCTTGTTGCTTAGCAACCTGTTCAATTCCCAGTTGAGAAGGTGTCAGATCCATGGCAGGTACATGTGTACATCAGCCGTTACATTCTGATTTCTTCCTTTCATTGATGCCCCTCTTGCACTGATCTGCCAAAATCAAAGGCGATTTAATTCATCCGCCATGCAAATACTACACTTAATCACATGAAAGCACAATGTGAGGGTAAAGTCAAGATTGGTATTCTCAATCCATTTTTACAGCAGCAATGTGACATACTGTATTTTCATGTGAAATTGGGATTTCAGCATGAATTAATTGGATGGTAAAATGTCCATTACAATCCAGAAACGAGCCAGAACATATGCGAGTTGTGTCCTGAACGACATACACTCATACTACGTGCTCTATCAACTGGTGTATGAATTTTATAAGGTTATTTTGTCATCCAGCATTGGACTGTGACAGCTGAATGCATTAAAGGATTAGTTCAATTCAAAATGAAAATTTCCTGATATTTTACTCACCCCCACCTCATCCAAGATCTTCATGTCTTTCTTTCTTCAGTCGAAAAGAAATTAAGTTTTTTGAGGAAAACATTCTAGGATTTTTCTCCACATAATGGTTTTCAATGGCAACCAACGGGTTGAAGGTCCAAATCAATGCAGTTTCAAAGGTCTTCAAATGGCTTTAGAGGGCTCTGCACGGTCCCAGCCGAGGAATAGGGTCTTATCTAGTGAAACCATCGGTCATTTTCTAAAAAAATAAATAAACATTTATATACTTTTTAACCACGGATGCGCTACTTCTGTGTTGTTCTTCTTCATGGCGTATGACGTCATCACGTCGGAAAGGTCACGAGTGAGGTAGGTGGAAGTACCGACCCAGTGCCAAAAAACTCCATCTCATGTTCTCCTCCAACTTTAAAATTGTCCGACATCATTGTTTTACCTTTATTTTTGTAAAGGCCGTTTGATTTAGTCTTTAATTTTAACACTGGGACGGTACTTCCATGTATGTCACGTGCGTGACCTTTCCAACGTGATGGCGTCATACGTTTCTTTAGAAAATGACCAATGGTTTCACTAGATAAGACCCTATTCCTCGGTTGGGAGGTGGAGAAAAATCCTGGAATGTTTTCCTCAAAAAACGTAATTTCTTTTCGACTGAGGAAAGAAAGACATGAACATGGATGAGATGGGGGTGAGTAAAATATCAGGAAATTTCCATTTTGAAGTGAACGAATCCTTAAAGCGTCCAACATTCCACAATATTCCAATTAATTAAGTGCATCATCTGGGTGAGTGCACTTTTTCCTTTTGGACTTTTCAATGCGAACAGACTACTCACACTATTTGTACTACAAGATTACATAGAATAGAGCATAAGTACTGTATGTTAATTGGGATGCACCTAATGACTACATTTATATATAATAGCTTTTTTAACATAAGTGATGCGGGAAAAAAATGAAAGATTCAGGAGAAAAGCTATTACATTTTGATTGCATATTAAGATGACAAACATTTTTATTTTCCCCTGGAATAACGTGCAGTGATGAATCATTCATTGTATGACATACTGTAGAAAAAGCATTCGGAAAGTAAATAAGGTCCAATTGTTTTCAAGATAACTTCAATGTGTCTTTACTTTTATTATTTGTGATATCAGGGAGAACTGATCCATAAGAAATGTATATAATATAGCAAAACTTTTACTTCTGATCAATCACATAATGTTTGGGGGTATTTTCAAGTGGCTTACTGAAGATTTTGCTCAACCTTTTGTCCAAAAGAGAATAAATTCATACCTTGAGATTAAAGACACTAGGGATGGACGGTTTGATGTTGTATTGTATAACTTTGATGTTGGAATTATCCGTTTTATAATGTTAGTAATAATAATACCTGACTTGAAGGACTCATTGGCCGTCCCTGACTAGTGTGCATGTCATCAGGTTTAAGGACATGGGTTGGCTGAAGTGGTGCAGTGTTAAAATGTCAAGTATAAAACTTATTCCTGATGCTACATTCAGTGTGCGTGCCAACCCTCTGTGCCCGAACAATTGTCCCTCTCAGTGAAAGAGAGAGAAACACTAGAGCTTCAATCTACAGATGACTCACTTTGTTCCCTCTTTTCGGTATTCGTCTGGCCCTTTCGGGTTAGATCTATCCTCGAAGCAATCTAGGTAAGAGAAATGGAACTGAGATGAGATTTCGACTGTGAGGTGTACCCTGCTCCAACACTATCAGTGCTGACGTTGTTTCATTAGAGAGTTCAATGCAAAAGGCTGTCTGTGTTTACTGAGGCCGTAGCCAGAGACTCTCCTCTGATCAGTCAGCAGTTCAGCTGGAAGAGAAAATGCGGCCTGTACTGCCTTTCTGCTTACTGGCCATTAATGTCTAGAGAAATCCCATCATCCAACATGGAGCTCAGTGCTGTGGAGCTGTGGCCTATTCACAGACACATCTTCATCATCTCTCAACACCTGCTGCAGAGCGGAGGATGGTGTGAGGGGTTCAATCAGGTACAGCCCTAAAATCTAGTTATCTGGCTGATATATGACATAACCAGCAGCCTTTACGATGCCAGAGCGCTGACTCAAAGGAAGTATTATACTTATAATGATGGATTTTAAAGTTTTTATTGAGCATTCAAAATGTTGGCGTCTCAACGATTTTTTTTATGTTTTTGAAAGTCTCTTATGTTCACCAAGGCTGCATTTATTTGATCAAGAATATACTAAAACGTAGTATTGTGAAATATTATTACAAATTAAAATAACTGTTTTCTATTAACCCTTAATTGCATGAATGTTTTGCCATTCATTATTACATAATCAAGTCTTTAGCGACCCGGAACACGGATGGGTCTCTAACTGCCACAATAGTAACCTCTCCTGATATCGTAATAACAATTACAAAATAATAAAATAAAGCATATTTCAATACCTTTTGGAGCTTGGAAGGGTTCAGTTTGAGCAGATACTTTTTACCATAATCACTGTCATCATCAGGGCCCATTTCCTAGTACATTCAGGATCTGGCTCATATTCACAATCTCAACCATATATTCTCAAAACTATCATTTTCAACGTCTCCAAAATCAATGTTTTGATCGCTGACAGCCACTTCACCAGATCCACCATCAAGTTACAGTCACACATTTGAATGCGTTCAGTACTTGCTCTGCAGTAAAACGCTGAGCTATTTCAAGTGTGGCTGAGGATACTTCCTATTCTTTTGTTTTCTGCCTGCATTAACTATGAGTGAAACATTGTGTATCAGACATTTCCATCTTGTGGAATAAAGGTGAATTGCACTTATTGAGTCATCAGAAATTCAATTATTTTTGCACAGAAAAAATATACTTGCACTATTACATACCTCGTGTCACAAGCGACCCTATATCCGTTTATTCTTTTATAACTTATTTTTTTCCTTGTTATTTAGTTTATAATGAATAGATTGAGGAATACTGAAAAGGTTGATGTCTAACTTAAAACAATTCAGACTACTGCCACCAGCTGGTACGGAAAACTAATTACTCTTGCGCAGGCGCAGAATGGACGTGCTACTTGGCCGTCGGATGTCGAGCGTCGAACAGTGTGTTGCTTAATATTTTTTGTGGAAACCGTGATCATTTTTTTCAGGATTCTCTGATCAAGAAAAAGTCCAAAAGGACAGCATTTATTTGAGATTATAAATGTAACATTATAAATGTCTTTACTGTCACTTTTGATTAATTTAATGCATACTAGCTGACCCCAACATTTTGAACTGCAGTGTATACTTGCTAAATGCAGATAAATAAATGAAATGGGACAAAAAAAATGCTTAACTAGAAGCATTTGCATTCACCTATGAGTATGTTACGAGCCGACGATGTGCACGTGTCAGTGGTCCAGCGCTTCTTATACCTCCATTGTCTCCCCTCCCCCACCTTTACAAGCCTTTGTCCTTGAACAGGACAGAGACAGAGAAGATGAAAGCCATCTCTGAAAGGTTTTCATATCTAAGTATATATGTGCAATCATGCAGTGCCTGTCCACTGATCCATCATACATGGCAAACATCTAAATCATTTCAGGAAGTGAGAGATTTACAGCCATTATTTGAACATCTTCTTAAAGTTAAAAAGGATAATAAAAATAAACATTGTCTAATGGTAATGCAGGGTAAAGCAAACCTGTTCTTCTATTAGTTAATTTAAAGAATAAAAAAAACACTAAAATCTGGATAGCAATCCATGTGATTCCAAAGAGACACTTGGCTTTGGACACAATGAGGACTGAACCTCACAACTGAGTGTGTTTACCACACCATACAGTATCGCCGAATGGAGATTTCCTAATAAATTGCATATTAAAATCCTGCTGCTTAATTATGTCATCATTTTCTGCATCAAAGCAAATATGTTGTAAATATACGTATTGCAACCAGCACTACGTCCTGTGCACTTAGAATGAACTCACTTTTTCACTTTGTGTTGATCTTCCGGATCAGCTCAAACCAGATTACTTGAGTAGTGTTTCGAGCTCTAAAACCTGGAGTAAAACCAAGAACCTAATGTAAAACAAGGCAATAGCACAATCTGATACTCTCCGCCTGGAGAGATACTATCTTATTCAATCTATGCATGTCCAATGATGCAGTGCAAGGTCAGGACAATGGCTGCCACAACAGGACTTCAAATGAAGCTGGAGAAACGGAACACGCACTAAATACACATTTAAAACATTTTAGTGTGAATTCTGTCCAAACCTGTCCAAAAGAAGAAATTATGAATAACTGTTTTTGTCTATATAATGAAAGTCAATAGGGTCAAGACAACTTTCGCTGTATGGACACAATTGTTTTTTGTGTTTTTTTTAAATATCAGACTGATGGCAGAAGGTCTGACTGACATGTAAAGTAACCAATCACAGTTCGTTTTGTTCCATGTCATGTTTAGGGGCATGAACATGTAACTTCGATGTCCCTACAACAACAGAGCGGTGTGTAAAACTCTTGGACGTATTTTAAAGAGTCTTTGCCGCAAACTTTCTATACGTCACATACACATACCAATCAGATGACGACTTTGAAACTCCTGAAGTGTTTCCAATTTGGTGTGCCATATGCATCAGACGTTCAGCCAACAGTCCTATTTTTTGGTGAACTGTCCCTTTATAGCCCAAAGTATACAGCGGTTTTTATGCAAGTCCAATTTCCCAGCCAAAAACGAACAAACTAACTTCACACGAGTTATAAACGGAGCAATTCCAATAGGTTTCTCGCACCCTAACAAAAATGTAATGACAGAAAAGACCCAGCCTGCATTGATTTCACTAGTGTTGTAGTCAAGACCACCTAATCCGAGACCAAGTCGAGACTAAGACCAATGTGTGTTGAGACCAAGACAAGACCAAGACCAAGTCAGGACGAGACAGAGTCAAGACCAAGACCAGACCAGCACTCCTTAAATTCAACTTGAGAAAGTACTACAATACTAGATTTCACTGTACAATCCTACCACAGTAAAAAATACAGTATTACATACATCATGCTGAATAAAAAAAAAAATTAAAAGGAAGAAAACTGACAATGAAAATAATTATTTCCAAAAAAGTCTAAATATAATTTTCCCAGCAATACAGAAGCAGACCCATACTGAGAATGCTTTTCATCCCTTTCACAGCCCTCTCGCAGTAAAGCATGCAGAATGAAAGGATTGAATATCCAAATGAGAGAGACACGCACAGCAGAAACCATTAACCCCCATTCCTGAAGGCTTCTGCATCACTGCCTGCTGCACTGTTTGCAGGCAGAGGTTTGTGTGTGTGCGGATGATAATCTCTCTCTGGCCACAGGCTGGTAATGGGGAGACAGGCGGTCTGTTCCTTTTCCATAGCACCCCTGTCAGTGAGAGACTAAGCAAATGCACCTCTCAAGGCAAAGTAACATAGCTGAAGTCACGCAGCACTCTCTCCTGAAATAATAATAAAAAAAAAAAGATTCCAGTGCAGTCGCCAAAATCTTGACTTTCTAACTGACATGAAAACCCAAGAGAGACGGAGGAAAGAATCGTCCATTTTAACAGCCAGACCCTGCCGTTCAGCAATCAACGAGATTGAAATAACACTGTAAAAGCCACCCATGGACAATTAACTTTAGCACTTAAAATGTGTAATTACAACAAAAGCTAGTTGAATAGAAGGCAAATACAGTCATTCACAGTTAATTATTGTAAACAGCTCTCTTTAAAAAGAAAAACATTTCTCCCATTTCTCCTCATTGCTGTTTAATTAGTATAGCTGTGGTTCTTTACTGGGTTTAATTCAGAATGAAGATTTTACAAGGACACCAAGTGGCAACTGGTTACCCAATATTAAAACTGTTTTATTGTGCAAAATGAAACAAAAATGTCCTCAAAATTAAAAATAAATAAATAATATATATATTAGTGCTGGGAAAATTAACGCGTTAACGCGGGAGATTAAAAATTAAAAAAATTTTAAGGCAGTTAACGCAGCGTCCATTTTTTATATCCATTTTTGCCCAGCGTTACATTATATGATCACGCTCTTATTCATGGAAATGCTTTTAAACAATCTAAGCGCGACAAGACAGAAGAGACCGTGCTGTATGTCAATGTCCTGTGTGGGTGCGTCTCAATCTGCTCCCTAGTTCAGTAGTCAGGGCACTGATCAGGGAGTCGTCCACATTCATGTACACCATATACTGATTCACCACCTAGGAATCTAGGGAGCTAATCGAGGGGCACCCTGACACACACACACGCACGCCAGTCTTGTGCACACATCGAGTTCTCTTTCGCTCTTGAACAAAAAATAACAACAAAACAGACAATTTGGCCAAAATTGCAGTTTTGTAGAGTATTCTCATATTAGGAGTCTTAAATTAGTTAAATAACGTCTTAAATGAACTTGGGAGAAAATGAGATGCATGTGAAAGCGTGTCAGATCCACGTCATGTTCAGAATTTTTTTTTTTAGCTTTAATCTATATTTAATTTATTATTTATGCAGTTAAGAAAGGTGTTGATAACTTCCTTCAATTTCTGTGTAGACTATGTCTAACAGGGAAGGCCATATGTAAATATAACATTTATTATAATGTTTATATGATGGGTTATGTAAAGATTGTTTTAAGTTCAATTAAATTAAAAGTTGTTATTTTGTAAAGCCTAATAAATGTTGAAATTTGTAGCTTTCATTTATACTGAAATGTAACGTCATTAATGTTTCATAGAGACATTAGTATCAGTGATACTGGCCTTCATTCATAAAAAGATGACATTACAACAAATATTTAAAGTATGCTGTCTTTAAATTGTTTCTCCATTAATTTGGACAGTAACTGAAATTATTACAATATCAAAATATTAAAAACTCCAATGTTTTTAAATTGCAATTAATCATGATTAATTACAGAATTTTTTTGTATTAATTAGTAAAAAATGTAATCGATTCACAGCACTATGTATATATTGGTTTCTAAATGTCTCTTACTTCCAATAGTTTCGTGCTCTTATAGCTGCCAATAATTCACTGCACATAATTGCAATTTTTAATTAAAACAAATCAGCTGGATTGCATAATATAATTGAGTATTCCAGAGAGCCATACAATAAGCCTATTTATCTTGCTTTCATAACTAGTTGTTTTTTTGAAGTTGTAAATTATTACAGTACATTTGACATGAAAATACTCATTCTTTCTACTAAAGAATTTCACATTTAATTCAGTGTGATATTTGTCATTTCTGAGTAAAAAGTAAATCCTTCACCAATTTGTACAAAAGCTGTATTTGTTAACATTAATGCACTGTGAACTAAGGAACTAATGAACAATTATATTTTACTAACATCGACAAAGATAATACATAATAAACATAATATGTTATATAATACTGTTCATTGTTAGTTCATGTTAGCTAATACATTATGTAATGTTTATAATGAGACCTTATTGTAAGTTTTTCTTTAGTAAACAACTAGACTTCAACCCATTTTTGGTTTGCGACCCACCAGTTTGACTCTCACTGAAACTGCTCCTCATGTCCTGCGCTAACCCAGCCATGTTTATTCAGAGATCTGAAAGGCAGCAAATTGCATTTCCTGCTCGCTTTATTCCATGGATCTCCATATAAATTAAATTATAACTTGATTTATTGCCAAGCTTTACTTCGGGGCTCACAGTCCCCCTCCGAAGGATAACGCAGCTTATTGTGGCAGAAAAGCTGTCCCAGAAAAAACATCCTAACATCAAAGGAGGCTTTCATAACTGCTGCTTTGAGATGCAGTGAGATACAGTGGCTTCAGACGGCAAGTGTGACCAAAGCCATTTGGACACGGCACATTGGGCCAATTACTGCCTCGTCAACAGCGGTCATGATCATGTGTTATATAAAGTACAGGGGGTCTAGATGAGATAAATCTAATGACGGCTAGTATTGCTAAACTGAGGAGACAGCTGGTATGGGGGCCAGCTGAGGAAAAGCATGTCATGCAGAGTAGCATCAACCTCACAGTGCTCTAAATCTGTAAGTGAAAGCATGACATAAAATATGAAAGGATTTAGCAGTTATACTTTAAACGCACAATCAAACTGATTGCTTGTAACCCTCTAACCCCGCATTCCACCCAGCCCTTGGGACGTCCCGTCTTGTCGGTGTGTCCAGAGTGTCTTTGCGTCAACAGCTGACCTATTAAGAATATATATCAGCCACGTGCAAAACAACCTGGTGACTATAATTTTCCTGAGTTGATCATTACAATTTCGTTTGGGGGTTTGTGCAGTAACGGTTAATGAGAAAAGCGCCTGTGGAAGAATTATCTGCACATGAGCCTAATTGGACTCCCTTTTGATAGATGGAAAAAAAAAGACTGGCCAGCAGTGAGACCTTTCACTCTCACAGATGATTCAACTATTTGAAAACAGAGCTTGGAAAGTATTGGACCACACTGCAATGCCAATTCAGTCATCGAGGGTAATTTCATTTGAGAGAGAAGACATCAGTATGGCATTCTTTTGTAGTACGACTGCATTCGTAAACAACTAGAATGTGAGAGGGAATGTTTTCAGGATTTTTCGAATCTAAACCGTTGTATTGGCATAATGCTATTAAATCATCACAAAATGATGCCCTGCTTCATTTCCATGAAACTGCAATGAAGTCAATACAGATGGGAATGCTTATTTATAATTACCATGAATTAAGTTTGGAGAAACATGTGCAATCTTTTTTTTTTTTAAGTAAAAGAAACTACAAGCAGAGGCACAAATACATGGTATGCAGAACACATGGAGCATTTGTACACACTAAGTATTTGCCTCATACTCAAATTCCCAGACTGTCCTCCAAACAAAATTACTCTATAGGTCGTTTTTCAAGCACCTTATTACAACCTTTACTTACGTTTTAAAGTCATGCGCCCTCTAGCTGGCGTAAAAATAATGACAGTGTCGTGTTACGTCTGTCGTCATGAAATTACGTATTATACCAATCAAAATGCGTGTTAATTTAAATGCAATACGTGGACTTTTTACCACCATTTGTCATATTTCCATTTAGCAAAAATAATTTTTTATTAACAACTACAGCCTGGGGTGGCCCCTAAACCTACCCAGTGATTTATAGTGCATATACACTTTAATCGAACCCACGATTGCATGATCACATTATTACATGATGTTGTATTTTGCAATGCTCTATCAATTGATCTACGCAAAACCCGAAATATGACGCAAATAAAAGGAAACAAAGCATTAAAATGAAAGTGTACTGTTGTCGATAGGGGCACAACTTTAGTAAACGCTTCTATGGGTCTTATTAAATGAATTAAAATGAAAGTGTCCTGTTGTCGATAGGGGCGCAACTTTAATAAACGCTTCTATGGGTCTTATTTCAGGGAAGTGACAAACAACCTATATAAGGGTATTAGTTAGAGGACATGTTGCAAATTCCACAACAGTGCATTTCAATCAGTGCATGTCTTTCTCTGTTTACAGTGCCTTTGAAAGAAAAGCAGCAGCAGTAAAAATGTTGTGACTATCATCAGAGGCTTTTTTTTATGAAGAGGGTTAGCCTACTTAAAACAGCCTACCTCATCATCCTTATGGGACACTTAAAAATCTCACTTAAGGATCTCCTTCTAGAGATCCATCTAAGATGTATTTTCTATTATCACCTTCAGACATGGATTTTATGCTCTGGTAAGACTAAAGGCAACCCATTTTTTAAATATATGCACTTATAAATAAATAAATATACCAGTCTTCACATTACATTCACTGTAATGTGCATTTTATCCTTCAAAAAAAGGAGATGACAAAACCAGAATTGGGCCCAGAGTCTAATCTCTTGTGCTTGTTGCACCCCTAACTACAAGTATATTATTCATGCATCATAATGAATAGCCAAGCATTCATAACGTCAGTATTAAATATCCTTATTCTTTTGTCTTCACAGCTCTTTACTGCAGGCCCAACTGCCAGCTCTGATTAAAGGGTGGATATGGTTATTTTGTACTGATTTTGCTTGGCCATCCATAAAGAACTCATTTGCTATCGTTTCAAAAGCAGTTCTTGTTGAGGTACTTCACTGACCCAGAATGGAAAATAATGTTATAACAAACACGTGCCAAGTTCGGTGCCTCATAACAGTGATTTTTAGAGCACTTTCCCTCACTGTAACTAATAGGTCAACAGAAAATTGCAGGTTGTACAATGGACTTTGACTTTTGTTTATATTCTAATCTGAATGAAATCAAACCATTTCTAATCCTCCATTCCGACAGAAGACTGATATATTACATGCTGTAGTACTATAGTTGCATTAAACCAACTGGAAACAATTGCATTTAAAGAGATGTGGTTTCAACATGGTTCAACATGCAAGTAATCGAGTAATGCGAGTAAAATCAAGTAATTTGCATTATGGACAGAAATTGTACAGTTGGTTTGTATATTTCTTATCTGTCAACAAAAAATGCTTCCAAAAGAAGCCAAAGCTTCAAGCTTTTCATGTAACAAGGAGCGCACATCACTCGGCTTAAACTCCACTCCTGGTTTTTGCTCCGCACATAGTGAGAGAAGCGCAGCTTAAGCGATCGTGGGGGGATATAAACGCTCCAAACATAACATGCATACATAATAAACACACTTATAATGATATTTGCTGCTGTAAGGAAAAACCACACATCTGCCTCTGTTCACGATAGAAAACACAGACTCTATGATTTTTAAAATACCTGCTCTGCACGATCAAATGGTGGAGAAATTTCCCTCCATGAATTATGCCCGGGATCAAGTTTGGAGTACTTTGACACACAAATTCACATCGTTGACCAATAGTTCTTTGGACAGTTTATGAGGGTGGGGCTAAACATTTATAATAAACAAGTCCCAAGCCACCTCTATCGCCCTGTTTAAGAACATAAAGTGCTGCATTTGAAGAAGAAAAAAAAAGATGCTTCACATCTGGTCACGCTTTTTTCAACAGCTGAATTTCACTGTGTAAACAAATGTGACCGCACTCGGCTACTCATTGAGCCAACCAACAATTTTAATGCACAATGTGGAGGCAAAGAACCGCCTGGTCGTGAAGCGGATGGTTGGTACCTCCACGAAATGCCTTAAAATCGTTTAATCCACAGCTAGTCGTGGATTATCTCACTTATACCATGGTAATTTGTCAGCATTAACCACTTAGAGCTGTGTTACTGATGTGTGCAGTGCATTATTTGACCGGATGGGTAAAATTGACGGTTAGATCTAGCATTCTGTCCACTTTGAATCAGACACAGAGATAAAGTAGTGCGTAATATTACATTTATTTGAATTAATGAATTATAGCATTTATTTGAATTAATTATCAAGAGAGAGTGAGAGTGAGAGAGAGAGAGAGAGAGAGAGAGAGAGAGAGAGAGAGAGAGAGAGATGTGTACCTGTGTCTGTTCAGCGTCTCTCTCCATTAACAATGAGGCTATGAGTTTAATTACTTCAAACTAGCGATGTTACCCCCTCGTTGCTGAGAAATATAATAAAGCAATTCAGTGGCAAAGCTATTTTGTTACTTTAAGTCACAGCGGGGCAGCGTTGATAACAAGTTTCTGTGCTCCCGAATGCTTCTGTTAGCCTAGAAATCTAGACTTACCCTAGTGGCAGCAAATGTAATTTGTAGCCAGGGTTGTCTAGCAATTCTCCGTTGGCTTGCAAACTTCAAAAACCAAACTCTTGTCAGGCCAATCACATCGTATAGAGAGTCGGTGTGCGGGCTTAATGACGGCAGAGTTGCGATGGTTCCACGTGCTACTTGAAAACAAAGAAGCTGGCGAACATGTGCCTTTCGAATCGGCCTTGGCCACGTCTCTGGAGACTTGGAGTTAAGCTTTTCTTTGAGAAAAGAACAAAGAACGGCACTGAAGTCATTCTTAAGAAAGGAAGATGTGTTCTGAGTTTTGCAGACCGGATACGGCGAAAGTTTAATCCATCAACTAGCTCGGCTTCACCTTCTTCGTTGCTCTGGTTGGTTGTAGCGCTATCCTATTGCGTGCAGAGGGAATTTGAAAGACAACCGTTTATCCCGCACCTCGGATTGAGCCCTGCTAATGGTGTGTTCCCAGACCCAACATCTTGATGTTTCTGTGTGTGCACAGCGCAATTTCCGCTCTCTGTGTGCTAGTGTCATATGTGTGTGTGCGATTCAATGAAAACAGTGCATTAATACAGAACGGTGATTAAACTGACTTGGAACTACCAGTGCATTAAACGGTTTTATTGCACACCTTCCAGCCAATCAGAATCGAGTAGACCATGGTAGACAGACCATGACCATGGTATAAAACCATGGTATGAAATAAATAATTAGCCACATATTGAGAATGTTACATGAATTTAAAGTCAGCATGAAACGGAAGTTGCGATAGTCTTCTCTTTTCTATTGTGACACGTATCCAAGTGAAACGACTTCTCGTACAAGAAAAGATGTAGGGTGGGATTTTGTCCAACGGGAATTGATTGGAATGTTGTGTTGTGTTGTGTTGTGTTGTGTTGTGTTGTGTTGTGTTTGTTGTGTTGTGTTGTGTTGTGTTGTGTTGTGTTGTGTTAGTTTGTCCCACCCTCGCACCAGTACACACACATCATTAGAGAAGAGAAGAGAAGAGAAGAGAAGAGAGGAGAGGAGAGGAGAAGAGAAGAGAAGAGAAGAGAAGAGAAGAGAAGAGAAGAGAAGAGAAGAGAAGAGAAGAGAAGAGAAGAGAAGAGAAGTTATTTGATCAAAGATTAGACATGAATTTAAAGGCACAATATGTAATTTTTCGCAGTTAGAGGTCACTTATTCAAAACAAAGGCATAGCTTGATGACGAAAAATCTTACATATTGTGCCTTTAAACAAAAAAATATGTGTACAAATAAATCATTTATAATAAACACTGCAATATGCCATAAAAAATAAGAATGGAACTTTAAATTAATTTGTAAATTTCTGTTTTTCTTTGTTTGTTTGTATAAGCTTAGTGTCATATCAAACGTACGTATAAACAAAGAATAGTGTCACAAACAAACATAATACAAAAGTTGATCATCAACGAGCTGAGGAACCGAGCAGATGAGAGCAAATAACTTTGGTTTCTTGCAGCGTTGAGCCGCGACTCTCTCCATGGTGCTGAAGCGGTTGCCCAGGTGACATGACATCAAGGGCATCGGCGTTTCTACAGAGCCGCTCAACCATCTGACGCTCACCAAACCAGCGATTAATACACAAAATACAAAAATGACACGACATTCAACACTTCTCAACAGAATTTAACCAACGTATCTTGTCTTCAGCCTGTTTCAAAACATCTCAAAGCCAAGAAACTTATTGTTTGTGACCGTCTTTCTTATCTTATCGCGTTATGCACGAAACAAGCTCCTTCGTTGAGTCGGTGTATGTTTCTTTCCAGTGAACTCCGTATCCAAGACAAAACATTTCCGCGTTGAACTTTCAAAACTGATGTAATATTCAACATACAACAGCTTATGATAATCATTCTGTCTCAACAAGTATTTCAACAAGTATAATATGAATATTAAGTCTCAAGTGAAACGCGCGCAATTTAGAAAACAGTGTATGTAAACAATAATGTAGTAAACGCGCCGCTCGTAAATGTTATTGATGCTTCGAAAGCGGGAAACATAGTGATGGAGCTCAGCTCAGACTGATGAAATGAGAAGAATGGGAACTAGCAGACGCTATCAGGACTGGGACGTACACAAGGAGCGAATACAGACAACAGCAACACTGAAGAATGAAGACCGACTCTTACCGGTCTGAATCAAGCCTGCTCCGAGCCTCGGCGCGATTCGGTGTAATAATCCTGCAAAATGAGCGTGAATGAAGCTGAATGGCGAAATGCTGCCCGTCGTTGCTCTTCAGTGCTGCTGCATCTGACGGCACAGCTGCTGCTTCCACGCGCTGAGAACGAGAGACTGACTGAGGCGCGCGCGACACGGATCAGCGTGCACGAGTCCACAGCGAACTGCCTCCAATGAACGAGGACAGTTCATGTGCATTTTAGTAAAACCGATGTATAGCTATTTTTATGTCTAAAAACTAGCAAACAATCTAAAATCACGATTTAGTCAGTTACCTGACGCCCGGTCTGGTCAGGTAAAATAACATAAAGTTCTTACACATATTTTTTTTTTTCTTTAAATTTTTTTGTATACAACACGCCGTCACTCATACTAGCCTATAGTAGTACTAATATCATAACACTCATTACTATATTCACTGCATGAAAACATGATAGGCCAACATTTGCTGTTCTTTTGATACATTAAGAAACTTTTCAAGATTTAGTCTTGTGTCCTAAAATTATCACGATGCACGTATAATTGGTTGCTTTGGTCTGTTTAGTGCTCGTTTATTGATTTTAAATGAAATTTACAATGCTCAAGATTACTATTGCTCAAGATATATTTTCAGATCAGAGTCAGAGCACCATGGCTGATCAGGGTAAAGGCACAATCATCTGGTTATTGTACTCCCTCTGTTGGCCGCTGGACATTATGGTATTTGCTAAATGTTTTAGTTAGCCTATCAAATGATCAACTCGTCACTATGACACGTCATAAAATTACGAGGAAGTGATTGAATCATGATGTGTAGGTAAAACAGGTGTTTTATCTGGAATAATAAGCACATTCTTTATAAATCTAAGTCTTTATTTCTTATGAAATGGTTTTGTAATGATATAGCTTTTGTTAGCCAACTTTATGACCATGAAGGACACTGTTGCCTTTACATGCACATGAACTTTAATGACATTCTTAATCCGTAGGGTTTAATATGGAGTTGGCCCACCCTTTGCAGCTATAACAGCTTCAACTCTTCTAGGAATGCTTTCCTCAAGTGTGTTTGGGAATTTTTGGCCAATCTTCTAGAAGCGCATTTGTGAGGTCAGGTACTGATGTAGGACGAGAAGGCCTGGCTCGCAGTCTCCGCTCTAATTCATCCCAAAGGTGTTCTATCGGGTTGAGGTCAGAACTCTGTGCAGGCCAGTCAAGTTCCTCAACACCAAACTCGCTCATCCATGTCTTTATGGACCTTGCTTTGTGCACTTGTGCGCTGTCATGTTTCAACAGGAAGGGGCCATCCCCAAACTGTTCCCACAAAGTTGAGAGCATGAAATTGTCAAAAATGTATTGGTATGCTGAAGCTTTAACAGTTTCTTTCACTGGAACTAAGGGGCCAAGCCCAAACCCTGAAAAACAACCCCACACGGTAATCCCCCCTCCAACAAACTTTACACTTGGCATAATGCAGTCAGGCAAGTACCGTTCTCCCGGCAACCATCAAACCCAGACTCGTCCATCGGATTGCCAGACAGAGAAGCGTGATTCATCACTCCAGAGAACACATCTCCACTGCTCTAGAGTCCAGTGGCGGCGTGCTTTATACCATTGCATCTGACGCTTTGCATTGCACTGATGTAAGGTTTGGATGCAGCTGCTCGGCCATGGAAACCCATTCCATGAAGCTCTATACTCACTGTTCTTGAGCTAATCTGTAGGCCACACAACGTTTGGAGGTCTATAGCTATTGACTCTGCAGAAAGTTGGTGACTTCTGCACACTGTGCGCCTCAGCATGCGCTGACCCTGCTCTGTGACTTTATATGGCCTACCACTTCATGGCTGAGTTGCTGTTGTTCCCAATTGCTTCCACTTTGTTATAATACCATCAAACAGTTGACCGTAAAATATTTAGTGAGGAAATATCATGAATGCACTTAATGCACCGGTGGCAACCTATCCTGGTACCACGCTTGAATTCACTGAGCTCCTGAGAGCGACCCATTCTTTCACAAATGTTTGTAGAAGCGTGCTTGCATGCCTAGATGCTTGATTTTATACACCTGTAGCCATGGAAGTGATTGGAACACCTGAATTCAGTGATTTGGAGGGGTGTCCCAATACTTTTGGCAATATAGTGTATGTTGACCTATTCTGGATTTCTTTGCAAATATAATATTTCTTAGGTTATAGATGCTGTTCCCTCTGGTCTAAAAATGCTTATTAAAAATACCTGTCCTCAGCTCTCTCCATACTCATTGGATCCGTCGGTCATATCTGTTTCTCTCTTTCCCATAATAAGAATAATAATTGTTGTGTACGGGAATTGTTTCAAAGGGATATTGTCTCCAGACCTGCTATTTTATCATTCTGGAATGGTTGTGTTGATGGTCTAAAATCTGGAAACTTCTTCATAAATATTTAATCACAAATTAAATCAAAGACATTTCTCTTAAACTCATTTCTAAATATTACCCTTGCCATTATTATCTTGTGAACAGATTTAATTGTGATATTGATATATCTTGTACATTCTGTGGTTTACACGTTGAAACATTTGATCATTTATTTTGGAGTTGTCCTCATTCAGTTTGTTTTGGTCAGATTTCTGTTCTTTTATCAAGGCTCACATCATGCCCAGCTTTCAACTGTGCTTTAAATAAAAATTCTCCTATGACAAATCTTATCATCAGGAATACTACTTAATTAATCTGCTTCTTCTTTTAGCAAAATTTAGTATTCATGAATGTACATTTGGAGGAAATATGCCTTTATTTTTAATATCTAAATCAACAAATATCTAACAATATCTAAACACAATGTTCTGTTTAAAGAATAAGAAAACTGTAAAATGTGTTTCCATTTGTAAACATTTCCATATTTTTTATTTAACTTTTAAAGGGTAACTTCAGTGAGCATTAGGCTTTGTATCAGTAGAAACCCCGTAGTATATTTGAATTATGGTACTTTCCCCCCTCATATCCCCCTGAGAGGAGAGAATTATAGATTTTTTATTTCTGGAAAAAGAAATCAGAGGATTTTTTGGCCAGAGGCTAAAGACTACAGCCACTAAATGGAGCTGTTCCGCATGTTTTCAAACCGCCCATAGGGGAGAGATCTCACGCACAGAATGTAAGAAACAGACGGCTGCACGGACAATCATAATCGGAGCGCGGTGCAGAGTAAAGTGAGTGTTTCAACTTTTCAATGAATTCCTGTGATAGTTTAGCTTTCATATGCGATCAGAAAACGTGCCAGACTGGCGCTTAAAGGGTAACTAAACCCCTGCTCAGAGCTTAACTCCACCCACTGGCAATTTTCAAAAAATGCTGGAAAAGTGGGCAGAGCCCGGCGGACACAGAGGGGACGAACCGAGGGCGGGGCTGAGCGGAGGGCGTGCACCTGAGACCCGCAGGGACGGATTGATTGACAGCTGTCTGACTCGCGAGTCGCAGAGATGTAGAGTGACTGGAGTGACGCCAGCTTTGCAACAGAGCGGTCATTTCTCCTACCTTCACCTGAAGTGGAGGAGGGTGAACTATCTGTAGACACAGGGTCAGAGCCTTATCAATGCAAGCCGCTGCTCAAACTGCGTTAACTCCCGATGCAGACGATGCTAGCGAAGCAGCCGCGCAAGAGAACTGACCTAATCTACCGGTATCTGCGTTCGTGGCAACCACTTGCGTGTCAGGGTTTGAAAGCGCGTCTCATGTATGAAAATTATCTGTACACATGACGGGCGGCAATAATATCGCAAGAAAAGCCTGACGTGTACTGACAACTGCATTATTTAACCGTATTTTCTTCAATACAATGTTAAAGCAAGTGTCAAGTGAGTTTCATTCATAATGTTTACTTCATGTAACATGACAGTTCATACTGGAGTGAAGCCGTTCTCATCGTGTGATTGGCGGAAACATTTCTGAGGGCGCGGTGAGCTCGTGCCAGGGGCGCGGATAGTGAGCCGTTGGAGGTACCATCCTACGTCACGATGTACCACAACGTCCAATAGGAAAATTCAACTGCAGTAGCCACCGTTCAACCTTAAGAGGGCAGCACTTTGGCGGTTTTACACCATATTTTATAGAATTAAAACACTTTATACTCAAATGTCAAAACATTTACTCGAATCAATGAACGGCATTAATAAAGCCCCATTATTACAGATCATTAACTAAAAAAAGTTGGTTTAGGGTTTAGTTTCCCTTTAACGTTTACTGTTACCTCAGTTCTGCTCAGCTCTTCATGATGAATGAAATCTGACACTGCTGCGTGCGTCTGTGCCGTGACTTTCGTTCGGCTCACTCACACTTTATTTTAGTGTTTATTCTCTAACTGAACGAAATTATTGTATTACTATGAAGATCAAAACGACGGTGTACGGAGTGGCCTCGAAGGGCAGCGAAGCAAGTGCATTCTGGGAGTTGTTGTCTTTCATCCACATGAGACAAAAATACATTTTCTGTCTTTTCTAAGTCTAGAAGGCACCAAATTCAAAAATAATTTCACATTTCTACTGCATAAATTACTCATTTTATATACAAAGCTTAATGCTAAATCACTGAAGTAACCTTTTAAGTTTGTCACTATTTTTTATTCATGTGTTTGTCTTTTTTTGTTTGTTTATTCAATGGACTGAAGTTGTAATTCTTTAAAACCATAAAAAAGAAAGCAAAATCATGATGTAGGTAAAACGGGGAAGAAAAAAAATCCTGACTGATTGGCCTTTAAATATGCAGGAGAAAATCAAAGGCAATGATTATTAAATGTAGGCTACATTGAAAATCCACTAATAAATGAAAGCCCTTCTTTTGCCTCTATTATGAATATAACATTAATCCTTTAATCTAAATTGCCATAACCTAAATTACATTTTCCTGTCCCACGTTACAATAAATAGTTTCAGGTAAAGTGCAACATGTTTAAAAACTGTTTACATTAAAGGTACACTATGTAAGATTTTTGGATTAAAATATCCAAAAAACACTCGAACAATGTAAAATATTTTGTTGACTTGTGTACTTTTATTCCAAAAGTTTCCAAGATTGTTTAAATCCAGAGAAATAGGCAATTTGAACCAGGACACAGACCGCGTCCGTGCGTCACCTATTAATGACATCCTACCCATGTCACCCTCGATTTCCGGTTTTATTTTGTAGAAACCATGGAAATACCAAAGACGCTTTAATATATTATGTGTTTTATTAAGACAGGTGAGCAACTGTTTGGATACATTAATCGACAGAAAACTAATCATTGTTATATAGCTCAACACAGTTAGTCTTATTGTTTGAATCTTGTTTTCTTGATTTACCATGAGTACATGTTTTACCATCCCTAATATCAATAGCTATACTGCAGTGTGCAACAAATGTCTCATAGTAGCCGCCAAGCGAACGCACAGAGTAGCATTATAACATAACTTTCAACATACTCAAATGTATCTGATAAAACTGCTTTGTTACCCCACATATGCATGAGCGGAAGAAGCAGAATCGGTCATCTGTGGCATAATAAAAGCTCAGCGAAATCAAGGCATCATCAAGCTACACGCCTTTGTTTTAAATAAGCGACCTCTAGCGGTGAAAAATTACACATTGTGGCTTTAATCATCATATTATTAGGAAGTAACATGAACCATGTCATGCAACAGTCTAAACTGCCTATTTCCTATTAGCCCATTGTAAATAAAGCTCAGACATGTGACTCTTCTGATGGTTTTTAGCTGGACCACAGTGCTGAGGCCGAACATTTCTACTGTTACTGCCCAAGAAAGTAGTTAATAGTAGTTAGTAAGTGTATTTTACTTGTCACTCTATGTGGAAAGTTGGAAACCTGCTGTTTATTGATAGGCCTATACTGATTTGAGTATAATACCTTTTGGGGAAATGTGACATTTGCTATAAAGTAATAAAAAGCCATTTTACCCAACACATCTGGAAAATTGTAGGCCTATTATATAGTACTTAAAGGCTTTTCAGCAAATTTTAAATAAAACAGTTGAATTCAGTTCAGTGTTTTGTTTGTTTACAGTTATTATACCTGAAACTAGCCTGAATCAGTGTGGTTATATTGTTTTTACTTGTTACCCAACAGCTACAGAAATATAATGATATTGTAGTTTTAGTTTGGAGGATAGAATTCACGGGTGTTTGTATTCAACATCCACTGCTAGAGAAAACAAGTATTTGTGCCACATTGTTCTCCATAAATTACTTTCTATTCAAATGGTGAAATGATGCAGGAATTTCTGTGAAATATAGGATTAATATGATAACTTCTCTCGTTATTTCCTGGGGTTTTCTCCGTCAGAGCAGTACAATACAACAAAATGACTCCTAACGATAATAATCACGTAATTACTCATCTCTGACAGGTTGCGACGGGCTATAATCAAACAATGGAATGTATACTAAGTAAATCTAATAGCACAAAACATAAGAAAAGGTAGTAAAAACATTGTTAAAATGTTATGAACCGACGAGAATACTTTTTGTGCGCAGAAACCAAAAAAAGAACAACTTTATTCAACAATTTCTTCTCGTCTGTGTCAGTCTCCTGGAGTAGCATCTGCCTGCACAACCGGAGGCTGCATTTTCAGGAACGCAGTCCTAGGACCGCATTTCTAGGACCCTAGGTTTTTATTGACAACGCCACCTAGCGAATTAGAGGACCAGCAAAGATGGATGACGATCAGAGTGTGAGTATCACATGTCAATCAGTTTTTATTTTAACATTAAAAACAATCGTGATGCATTTCATTGGAAAGTTAACGTAGCCGAAGTGATCGTGATTTGCTAGTCTTGAATAGCTATCATACGTATATTAGATAGTGCTGTAAATTAATTGTTAGCATGTTCGTTTAACTAAACTTGCATGAAAGCTGTGTCTTAAGACAACTGTATTACGTTCGTTGTGAAAGCTTGTTAGTTACTCGTTGTTTTTTTTCTTCATTTTAAAGTGGCACTTGTTTCGGATCTCCAAAACTAGGGTCCTGGAAATGCGTTCCTGGGATCGCGGTTCTCCGATTCGGTAGGTGGCGCTGTCACAAAAAAATAGGGTCCTAGAAATGCGGTCCTAGAAATGCGGTCCTGAAAGTGCAGTCTCCGGTATTGCAGACGGATAATGTTGGGGTCTCCTATGCTGTTGACGTTGGCCAGCTCCTCCATCATCAGACGCATACATCGTGGTGCTCATGTAAACAGCGTCGGCTAATGGTAAACGTGCATTCTGGCGTAACACTGACGTAACTCGGAAGCGCTGTACAGTATTACAGTGTGTCCACCAAAGCGTTTTTTCACGCAGCGGGCTGGAGTATTCAATTGTTTTCAATGGGAACACTGAAAACAATTGAATACGCCTGCGTGAAAAAACGCTTTGGTGGACACACTGTAATACTGTACAGCGCTTCCGAGTTACGTCGTTATGCCGCGTTTTTAGAACGCCATGAGCGTAACGAGGCGCTGAGCGAGTATTTCACGCTCAATCGCTGAGCGTTCAGCGTTTTTTACTGGTCGCCGAGAGTTGAAGAATGATCAACTTTAAGAAAAACGCAGTGCTCACCACTGTCACTTTTCACCCAGCCGTCCAATCAACTAACCCTTTAATATCCAATAATATCATTAATTTGAATGCACTGGCACTACTGGGTGAGAGCTGAACTGAACTGGACAACAACATTTTTCTACTATTTTTCTATTTTTCTACATAGTTTTCTACAGAACTGCTTTATAGGTGAAATTAACTAAATTAATAATTAAGGATCTTTATAACAGAACTGAATCAACACTGAACTGACTTCAGCTGTACAACAGCCGAAATTCATAACTTTCCTCTGCTTTAAACAATTTGTATAAAGCGCTATATAAATAAAGGTCTCATGACTTGACTTGATACTACAAAAGACACACAATGGCAGGTGGAAGGTGAAATTGAAAAGGAAAAAACAATATTTTTTTTGCTATTAAAACAAAATTAAACTGTTTAGTTTTAAACATTTTGATCAAAGAAAGGAAACATTGAAGAACCATATCTGCCAAATTTTCATATTTCAAGCACATGAAAAAAAGGCAAAATCCATTCAAATATAGGCCTACCAGTGAAAAGTGATTTAGGCTATAATTTCCCCAATTCTCATGCAATTGCAATTAATCACAATTACAAGTCAAAAGTTTGAACACATTACTGTTTTTAATGTTTTTGAAATAAGTCTCTTATGCTCATCTAGCCTGTATTTATTTGACCAAAAATAAAGGGAAAACTGTAATATTGTGAAATTCTAAGTATTTTAATATACTTTAAAATATTATTTATTCCTATGATGCAAAGCTGAAGCATCATTAGGCTACTCCAGTCTTCAGTGTCACACGATCCTTCAGAAATCGTTCTAATATAATGTATTATCAATGTTGGAAACAGCTAATTCATTTATTTATTTATTTTTTATCTGATAATTTTTTTCAGGATTCTTTGATGAATAAAGTTTAAAAAAAAGAACAGCATTTATTTAAAATAGAAATCTTTTGAAACAATACCTTATCATCTATCTATCTATAAGTAATTTATAATGTTCCCAAGTATATATACACACACTACAATATATATATATATATATATATATATATATATATATATATATATATATATATATATATATATATATAAGGGCTGTCAAAAGATTAATCGCGATTAATCGCATCCAAAATAAAATATATGTGTGTGTACTCTGTTAATTATTATTTATATATAAATACACACAAGCATGTATATATTTAAGAAAAAAATATAATTTTTATATATAAAACATTTATATTTATATATATTATAGATTATATAAATGTATATACAGTATATACATGCAAATATTTCTTAAATATATACATGAATGTGTGTGTATTTATATATAAATAATAATTAACAGAGTACATATTGACTGTCAGTTCCGTCTCAGAACAAAGCTCTTTAATGGGGAAGCTTATGAGGAAATCTGACAATCTGTATGCTACGTCTGGAAAAACAGCAAACGGGTAAAATGAAAACGCATCAAACTGTAGCAGCGGGCTGGAAATTCTGTATCTGAGAAATGTCACATGCTATACCATGAGAAATAAATCAATGTCAACACATGCTGGTCTGGTGAGGAGTTTCCACTGAGGGCGGCGCTACACTCTTTTCAGGAAGTGCTGGGACAGAGGAAATTTTATTTTCGTGGTAAATAAAAGTTCCTCGTTCATAACCCAGATATAATCAGGTGTATGGTATGTTTGCACGTCCACATAACTCCTATCCCAGAGAGAGCGAAGCAAGCGTGTCTGCGTCCGATGATCCGTTAACGAGCAGTAATGGCTGCAGTTTCTCTTGTGGATCTCACACATGTCCGCTGTTCACAACACGACATCTGTGTGAAAAGACGCATCAGCAAGTTCTGTGCACTGGCCGGGAATGGCTCACAGGAACCGGTCTTCTTCATAGCGGATCCAGAGAGCTCCGTGGGGACCGACATATTTCCTAGAAGCGCTGTTCTGGAGATGTTTATCGGTTTCAGCAAATCCCCAAAGGTCCTGTGCGAAAGCTCTCTTTCAGCCTCATTATACTCATTCAAACAGGCTATAGACAAAGAGGACATTAGTAATGTGAAGATCATGACCTCGAGCCACGGGAGAGGATTGTTTCAGGTCTACCAAGAGCTCCTCTTCACTTCTGCATATCATTTTGAGTACAGTATCATATTTGACAGTCTGTCCTGTGACTCGTCTCCCCTGGGTGTCTGCACAGACATCAGCACTCAGGAGGCAGAAGCAGAGGCAGCTGACGCTAAACACGAGCTCGGCACGTTTCTACAGCACCTCCCAGTGGTCAAAGGAGATATTACAGTTCTGAGATCTTCTAAAATTTCAGGTTGGTGGTTATATACATAAATGCTCTCAAAAAGTACATAGTAAAATTCCATCAAATTGAATTGAATAATCCTTACATATTATGAACTAAGAAAACTAGAGTTTAAAACATTTTGTATAGCCATAATCCTAATGGAACAAGGCAATGGACCGTTTAGTTTAAGTGATTCGTATTCATAAATAAAAAAATAAAAAACATTTACATTTAAGATTTTATACAGAATGTGTTATTAAATTAAGATTTAAAATTCTTAATTCATCATATGAATAAAATGTAATATGTAAGGATTATTCAATTAAATTTTATGGAAATGTACTATTAAAAAGATGTACTGCGTAAATCTTTTGAGCGCTTAATTTTTTGAGTGTATGTACTATTCATTATATTATTTATTTTGCATGCTTTTTATTTAACTAGTAATATAGTAACATTTTTAAACGTATGTTCATTGTCTACAAAACTAAAACTATATGAATTTGAGGGCTGGCATAATTTAATTTGGTATGATAAATACAATACAGTTAAAATTCTTCAGTGAATTTATGCTTCTTGTGATCTTTAAAACTTTTGTTGTAAATGCTTATGCTTGAAATTAGTTTAGTGCTCAAATACAAAATGTCTAAATATGATTTTATTTTTTTTATTTACAAAACTTAAATTCTTTTAATTTTATCTAAATTATAATCATATCTATAAATTATTATTATTATTATTAAAGCTGTAAAGCCCGCCATATGAAATAATATTAAGAAAAAAAAATGTTTATAGGAACAAAGTGTGTTTTATGTCTTGTGTATGTTTTATGGCTCTTGTATGATGTAGCAGAATATGGAGCTCACATTGAGGAGGAAAGAACACGTCACTTTTGTTCAGAGGCCCAAATGCTAGCTTCATGATCAAATCAGGGTAGTTTTCATTTTGCGGGCCAAAGCATATAATGCAATGCAGATCAATGGTGATTGAGAGATGAACAAATAAACACTCCCCAAAAGCCTGTTGTATCATATTTTATCACTCACATTTAAATTTAATTTATATATATATATAATCAGGTAAACCTAAATTGCTTCAGTGCAGTAAGTGTTCATTCTGAAATATTCATACATTATAAAAGTTTTATAAGATTTCACAGCAAAAAGAAACGTGTAACACAACCTGAAGGGGGACATTTTACAATTACACTAAAAAAGCCTTTTTTTCTTCCTGGTAAAGTATAAACTATTTAAAGGGCAGAAGACATGTAGTAAATTGTGTACAACAGGTTCCCTTTCAGACGGTCATGTTCAACGTTACGTTGACATCACTGACGTATTGGGATCACAATATGTCAGTGACATCGACTTAACGTCGAATGTGACCGACTGAAAGGAAACGTCTTGGTTATGTAAAGAAGCGCAGGTAAAGAAATTATGTTTTATTAACAAGGTTCAGAAGGAGCACGTTCAGATAATTGACACTAGTGGAGAGCACTCAGCTAATCTACAATAGAGGTGTATACACTCACCTAAAGGATTATTAGGATCACCATACTAATACTGTGTTTGACCCCCTTTTGCCTTCAGAACTGCCTTAATTATATGTGGCATTGATTCAACAAGGTGCTGTTCTTTAGAAATGTTGGCTCATATTGATAGGATAGCATCTTGCAGTTGATGGAGATTTGTGGGATGCACATCCAGGGCACGAAGCTCCCGTTCCACCACATCCCAAAGATGCTCTATTGGGTTGAGATCTGGTGACTGTGGGGGCCATTTTAGTACAGTGAACTCATTGTCATGTTCAAGAAACCAATTTGAAATGATTCGAGCTTTGTGACATGGTGCATTATCCTGCTGGAAGTAGCCATCAGAGGAAGGGTACATGATGGTCATAAAGGGATGGACATGGTCAGAAACAATGCTCAGGTTGGCCGTGGCATTTAAACGATGCCCAATTGGCACTATGGGGCCTAAAGTGGGCCAAGAAAACATCCCCCACACCATTACACCACCACCACCAGCCTGCACAGTGGTAACAAGGCATGATAGATCCATGTTCTAATTCTGTTTACGCCAAATTCTGACTCTACCATCTGAATGTCTCAACAGAAATCGAGACTCATCAGACCAGGCAACATTTTTCCAGTCTTCAACTGTCCAATTTTGGTGAGCTTGTGCAAAGTGTAGCCTCTTTTTCCTATTTGTAGTGGAGATGAGTGGTACCCGGTGGGGTCTTCTGCTGTCGTAGCCCATCCGCCTCAAGGTTGTGCGTGTTGTGGCTTCACAAATGCTTTGCTGCATACCTCGGTTGTAACGAGTGGTTATTTCAGTCAAAGTTGCTCTTCTATCAGCTTGAATCAGTCGGCCCATTCTCCTCTGACCTCTAGCATCAACAAGGCATTTTCGCCCACAGGACTGCCGCATACTGGATGTTTTTCCCTTTTCACACCATTCTTTGTAAACCCTAGAAATGGTTGTGCGTGAGAATCCCAGTAACTGAGCAGATTGTGAAATACTCAGACCGGCCCGTCTGGCACCAACAACCATGCCACGCTCAAAATTGCTTAAATCACCTTTCTTTCCCATTCTGACATTCAGTTTGGAGTTCAGGAGATTGTCTTGACCAGGAACACACCCCTAAATGCTTTGAAGCAACTGCCATGTGATTGGTTGATTAGATAATTGCATTAATGAGAAATTGAACAGGTGTTCCTAATAATCCTTTAGGTGAGTTTATATGCGCAGCAGTCCTACCTCCGTTTGTTGACAGTTATAGCATTCCTCCACCACCCCTTCTCCACACTTTTAGTTCTAACCACTTACATACACGGGGGTACTCTGGGTTCGGGCCAAATTCCGAGCTCAAAGCCCTCCCCCCCGGACAGCACACCAAATACGCATTTAAATTTACTCTCTATAAATGATATGTAAGTGTGAACTCGTGAAGCAGCTAATATATCTATTTCTGTCTCATTCAAAGACTGCTTTGGTCATGGCTTCACCACTCGTACTGGAGGAATCTCCTACATCAGCACCCTGAGCTCACTGAACCTCTTCTCTAACCCTCGGCGCAAAGACTCCAGAGCGGTGGTGGCCGAGAACCTCCGCCGGCTCGGCCTGCAGGCTGGATTTCACCCTCGTCAGTTCAACCTCATAAAGGTACTTTACCACAAAGAAAATATGAGGAAGTCGGTCTAAGAGCAAGCAGCATTTCATAACTTTAAACACTCCACTGCATCTCTAAAATTTCCTGTTGCATTCTGCCAAAGACGTTCTGGCTCACTCATTGATCTTTCACACTAAACATGCTTCTACATTGATTGCATCATGTGTCTTTGTTATTGACTTCAGTGCAATCATGCGAGTGATGTGTGGGTGATGGGCAAACCTGCCCCCGACAGTTACGACGGAATGGTGACCAATCAGGTGGGAGTCGTCATAGCAGCACCAGGGGCCGATTGCATGCAGCTGCTCTTCACTGACCCCGTGGAAAAGGTCATTGGAGTGGCACATGCAGGTTAGTCACATCACAATGCAAAAAATGCGTAATACATATCATTTCTACTTTCGTTCTTTTGATTTTAGAGTGAAACATGACCAAGACATTTTCTTGACAGGTTTAACTCGACCAAATACACTCAATAATAATGTAATTGATAAATTACGGTTAGATCTGCATAACCTTACAGTGATTTACTTGTGAGTTCTGTGGGAACTGGGAAGTATGTGTTCAAATAATCTGAAATGGAAGGGAAGTCAAGTCAACTTTATTTATATAGCGCTTTTTACAGTGCTGATTGTTTCAAAGCAGCTTCACAGTGTTAAACAGGAAAATAATGCAACAGAATTTGATTCAGCCGTACAGCCGTTCCGGAGAAAACGGTGATGTCATCAGCTCATTTCAATTATCATACAGTGACAATGTGGGCATTAGATCAGTAATAAGATCAGTAATTTAGTTTATATGGTTAATTTAGTTTACTAATTAGATTTATTTGGATATTTAGTTGAAAAATGTATTGTCCCCAACTGAGCAAGCCAAGCCAAAGGCGACCAAAACCCCATCAGGTGACCTAATGGAGAAAAATAAACCTTGGGAGAAACCAGACTCAGTCGGGGTGCCAGTTCTCCTCTGGTCAATTAAAAAACAGCGTATGATTATTATTCTGGCAACTTTACAGGTCAGAGGTCATAATAGATCTGAATATTTGAAAGATCGGAGGCAACACGCCGGAGACGGGTTTGTTGAGGATGATGTGTCGATTAAATAATTATTAAATAGGAATATTCAAAATATCGGAGGCATCACGCCAGAGACGGGTTTATTTATTGCTGAAGTCAAAAGGTGTGTTCCATTCGACCATATGTCCTAGTTTGTATGGCACTGTGAACGCCATATAAGGGAATAAGAGAACATCACTTGACAGGAAGTGGAGAAGGAAATTTACCCACCGGTTATTGCACATCACTCAAGTACTAAAGTAGTTTGAATAAAATAAACGCAGTGAAAATGAGCTGAATTGATCTTAAAAATATAAAGTATAGAGTGACAACTGATAGAGTGACAATCTGTTATACTGTAATAAAAATATAATTGATTTAAATATGATTTAAAAAGGTAGATTATATCTTACATCGATATAAATAACATCTCCCAAAGTGCCGGGTTCTTTCCTCCTCAATATGAGCTTCATATTCTGCTATATCATACAATGGCCATAAAACATACGCAAAAGATATAAAACACATGCAAACTTTTAGATTTCTTTTATATGTTTTTTTTTAATAATCTATAAAACCTTTTTATTTTTAATAAACCATTTCATTTAAAATATTTTTTTCGTACTATTATTTTATGACATGATTACATTTTTTTTTAAATAAAAATAATTAATTCATATGTAGACAATTTATATTTCAAGCATTTAAGCATAGCTACAAAAACATTTACAACAAAAGTTTGATAAAGATCATAATAATCATAAATTCACTGTATATTTTTAACTGTATTATATTTAGTCCCAGGTGTGTTTTGGATTGTTTCCACTACAGGATAAAAATACTTTATCTCGCAAACTTTTTTCTCACTATTCTCAAGTTAATATCTCACAATTCTGACTTTATTTCTCAGAATTACGACTTTATTTCAGAATTGCAACATTAAATCTCACAAAAAGTCAGAAAGTCATGACAATTTTTTCTCATAATTGCTTGTTTATATCACACATGTGGGCCTTTATAACTGTTAGACTGTCAGAATTGTGAGATAAAAAGTCACAACTACCTTTTTTATTCCATGGCGGAAACAAGCTTCCATAGTTTTATACACTGTTGTTTGATTGTATGATGGGTTAGGGCATGAGACGCAACAGTTACATAGCAATTTTAATGATTATAATTAACTTATATGATTATAATGAAATAATTATCTAACCAAATTGCATTATCATCATATTAGACATCAGAGCAGACATTCATCATGCGTTATATTGTCACATCCATCAGCTGGATGCTGGAGTGCTTATGATATCCACCAGAGGGCACTCCACCCTAGTCCATTGCTACCAGATCATGGTAGCATTTCCTATAACCCATTGCCTGGACTCATAATGTCGTGATTATGTTCAGCTGTTTCTCATTATCTTTTTAAACTGCCTATATAAGCCCTGTATTTTCACTTATTCTTGGTGAAGTCTTATAAGTGTCATGCATTTCACAGCACTCGCCCTCTGGTTACCCATGTTTTAGTTTTGTATTTCTGCCTGGTTTCCTGGATTTCCCTGTTTGCCTGTGATTTTCTGTCCTGTTGTCTTTTTGGATTATATGCCCTGTGTTTTGACCTGTTTAATGGATTATGATTCTGGATTGCCCTAATAAAGCTGCATTTGGATCCTCAGCTGTGCCAGAGCAGTATGTAATATATACAGTACACACGTACATTAAATGGAAGTACATTTTTTACAGAAGTATATTATGTCATTATACCTCAAACTATAATAAGCGTGACTCAAGTTTCGTCTGTGTGATGCCGTTGCAGACTTTTCCAAATGAGTGCATTTTGTCAAGTGAAGTGAACAAATTGATATCCCTTGCTTTGGGAGCAGGAAGCCGTGTACGCTGCACATGGACCTTGTCATCAAAACTGACAGACATAAATCAATGTGTGTTATCTGAAATTCAGTATTCTGTGAAGGATACATGCAATGGAGTTATTCTCAGTGCTGTTGTGCTTGCATAATCCTTGTTCATGCAGTATGATGATCATTTTCTGTTTATACATAATATCTATACCAGCTACCGTAAATCCTCTAATATAGGCCCGGGCCTTTATTTTACTCAAGCGCATCGCGGTCCAGGCCTTTATTGGAAGGAGGCCAGAATTAGAGGCAGGCCTCAATTTCTATTTGAGCAAATCAAACTACCAGTAGAATGACTAAAAATGAGATTTTGCGTCTATTTCAACCTATAAAATACTAGGTTCATTTATTGAAAACGTACAGTTACCATAACATTATGGTATGCATACAGAACATTAACAACAAATACCGGTAATTCAGGCTAAATTCCAGTGTAGAAATATGGTAACAAAAATGTAGCAAACATAGGCTACCGGTAGTGCATTGTAAACACTTAACCATACACGGTGATAATTAGGTTATTGATTCATAACAAAAGGCAACAGACACCTTACCGCTCCAAAGTTTAACCATTCCTGTCTCGTTTGGTTTGAAGTTATAAAAAAAAAATCCTCCAATTCTGTTTAATCCTCGTCCTCCTCAGTTTCCTCCTCCTTTTCATCTCTCCCTGTAAACTCCTCATCACTCGCGCCAGCCTCTACAACAAGTTAATTATTGTACAGCTCCTCTTCATCCTCCTCATGTTCCGCTGACCGCTGCGCGTCTGTTCTCATCCTCGCGCCGTAAACGTTAGCCTACCGGACCCAGTGACTGAAGTCTCACGTGCGAGTCAAGAGTGAGGTGATCAGACATCCCAACCTGAAAAAAGTCATTTCAGGGAGGTATCTCTTCTAAAATTATGTAGATCACTTTTACTATTTACATAAGCTGCTTATACTATTTATGTAAACTGCTTTTATTTATATTTCATTGCAACTTTAAACAGGTCTAAGGAGTTTGTTGTTTTCATGTAGCCTTGGCAACTAGCCGACCTGAAAAATATGTGAATATATCTGAAACTTGTTTAACTCAACCATAACATGTTAGTTACAAACTGTAGAGCGTGCAAGATTGTCATTATGTTTATACTTTATACTTTCGTTTTTTGGGGCACTCTCCCTCTGCCATGCGCTCCAGTTTCTAGATACACTGAACTGATTAATTCGGTTCGGGAGAAGAGATAAAAGCCCGCCCACACTGACAATTGATTGGTTGACTTACCGAAACAAGCCAATCAGGACGCTCTCCGTCTTACATGCGCTTCATTAGGTGCACACTAGCACACACACGTAAGGTTTCTCGCTCTCTCTCCCTCTCTGCCGTGCGCGCGTGCACAGTTTGTGTCTCGCATGCGCGCTCTTGCTCGCTCGCTCTAGATTGCGGGAGAATTTTACTAATTTGCGGGCATCAGGGAGCCGCTATAAATATGCGGGAGGCTTGGGATGTCTGGGTGATTGACATGACCAGTACCCTGTGGTACTTGCATGTTACTATCACAAGCAAGCATAATGTTGAGGCCTGCCCAGAAAAACGTTGGTTCTAATAATAGCCCCGGCCGCTATTAGAGACCGGCCTTAATTTACCTTCGGTGACAGCGAGACCGGCCAATGTTGGAGACCCGGCCGCTAATGGAATACAGGCCAATATTAGAGGATTTACGGTATAGCATAATGTAACAATTGTTTATCTGGTATTTCTTGTGTGTGTCCCAGGCTGGAAGGGGACCCTCATGGGAATTGCCATGGCAACAGTGAAAGCCATGGTGTCAGAGTTTGGCAGCAGGCCTGCAGACATTGTGTGTGTGATCGGGCCTTCTGTTGGGCCATGCTGCTTTACTCTGGAGCAAGATTCGGCCAGAGAGTTTCACGCCATACACCCCGACTGTGTAAGAAACATGGACTCATCTACACCTTATGTCGACATCCGACTCGCAACCAGGTGAAGTTCAAAGGTCAATCCTGGATTGACTTCCACTGTACTCCAGAGATGAGTTTTATTGATCCCTCAGTCATCTGTCACTCACGTAGGTCAAATAATTCCCTGAAGTGACTCACAGTAATGAAGGTGATATATCTCTGTTAGAATATAAGCAGAAACAAAGACTTATCATTTCCCAAGGGAAAGTGAACGCACATGTATGCAAACCAAAGCCGGGCTCAGACGACAGGAGTTTTTCAGATTGTGAAATTTGGTTGCATCACGCACATAAGGAGAATTTTCTTCTTTCAAATCTCAAACTTGCACACACTATAAGATATGACAATCGTGGCGCATCACACACTACAGGATATTCTTAAAACGTGATCTTTGCAAACAAAATGGATACTGTCTCCTGGCAACTTATCAATACTTATTCTTAGTAGCAAGAAAAAACAGCCGTGTTGTTGCCACATTTCCACCAGCCGTTCCTCCATCTCCGTTGTCCAACAGACCTGTACAGCCGATTGTTGTTTTCGTGGTCGCCATTTCAAAAGTCTCCTTGTAGACTTGTTTCCCAAGTACTGATGTAATCATAGTCAGAATCATCACAATTGAAAATCCTAAATATCAAACATGTTTAAAAATGTCATGGCGGCCCCAATGTGTCGCAAGCAGATCGGAAGATTTAAGATTTGATCTGTAAAGCCGGGCTCAGACTACACTATAGCGATTTATGCCCAATTTACCCCTTCCGACATTTGGAGAAAAAATCGTGTCCAGGCAGGGTATCGGTCTATTCCGATGTTTGGCCCAGATTATCTGGTAATGTGAGGCATTTACAGATCAGATCTTAAAGGGTTAGTTCACCCAAAAATGAAAATTAGCCCATGATTTACTCACCCTTAAGTCATCCTAGGTATATATAACATTCTTCTTATTTAAAAGCATGGCTCTTCCAAGCTTTATAATGGCTGTGAATGGCTTTATAGTTTTTAAAGTCCATACAAATGCATCTATCCATCATATAACTGCTCCACACGGCTCCGGGTGGTTAATAATGGCCTTCTAAAGCAAAGTGGAGCATTTGTGTAAGACAAAAATACATATTTAAAACTTTATAGACTAAAATAACTAACTTCCGGCAGATTGCTGTACGCATCGATTTACGGCGAAAGAGTAACCCTTGACGTATGCGTATTGACGAACACAGAAGCACAGAGGATAGAGCAAAACAAAACACCGGTCATGAATTAGAAGTCTAAAATGAGAATTTTTAAAGAGAAATGGTGGAGGGTTTCGATATGAGAAGAGGGGTTTGAGTTTGTTGTCCAGTACTATCCGCGAGAGGCGTCAAAGCTTGCGATTCTCCTATACATCACGGCAAGGGTTAGTCGGCTTGCGTACCGCTGACCACCGGAAGTTAGTTATTTTAGTCTATAAAGTTTTAAATATGTATATTTTTCTTACACAAGCGCGTCACTTCGCTTCAGAAGGCCTTTATTAACCCCCGGAGCCGTGTGGAGTGGTTATATGATGGATAGATGCACTTTTATGGACTTGAAAATAAAAACAATTAAAACTTTAAGCCTATTCTAAGAACGCTACTTTATCTTGCTTTTTTTTTTTAAATGCTACATGTCAACCAACCAATCGTACCTTGGTCTTTTAGAATTCTGCTGGAGAGAGGTGGGATTAAACCTGAAAACATCGAGGACATCAGGATCCCACAGCAGTCTGATTCCACACTGTGCACCTCCTGCCATCCCGAATTCTTCTTCTCCCATGTAAGAGATGGACTCAACTTTGGGACACAAATTGGCTTTGTGTGGATCAAATAATCCTGCATTCACGAGCTCTGATTGAATGTGCAGAAACATCACATCTACATGTGTCATTTAAGAAATGCATCTAAAAGCCAGTAGCCTATAAACGTACTAATGTAATAAATTAATTTGTATGAGATTACCATTTATGAATATGACACCACTATGAACACTTTCACTTGGTATATACACAAATAGACATGATTTTTTTTTTCTTTTTCAAAATCAAGCTTTTAGACTAAACATATTTTAATAAGAGAAAATTAGCCCATGATTAACTCACCCTCAAGCCATTCTAGGTGTAAATGACATTCTTCTTTCAGACTAATAAAATCTGAGTTATATTAAAAAATGTCCTTGCTCTTCCAAGCTTTATAATGGCAGTGAATGGCTGTTTCTGTTCTGCATCCATCCATTATAAAAGTGCTCCACACAGCTCTGGGGTGTTAATTCTGAAGCGAATCGATGCGTGTAAGAAAAATGTCCATATTTAAAACTTTACAAACTGCAATCTCTAACTTCCGCTATAACTGTCGTAAGTGCATTCATACTGGCGTTCCAGCATATGACGTAGGACGCTCCAGTGAGAATGCTAGTATATGCTAGTTCTCGCGAGAAGCAAGTTTTGTTTTGCTCTATCATCATCGCTTTCGTGTTCGTCTCCGGAACTTACGCTACGCCTGCGTCATATGAACGCCAGTCTCTTGTGAACAGGCAAACAACAGTTAGCGGAAGTTAGAGATTATAGTTTGTAAAGTTTTAAATATGGATATTTTTCTAACACAAACGCTTTGCTTCAGAAGGCCTTTATTAACCCCCCAGAGCCGTGTGGAGCAGTTATATGATGGATAGATGCACTTTTACGAGTCGTAGCCCAATGGTTAGAGAGTCAGACTTGTAACCTGAAGGTTGCGGGTTCGAGTCTCAGGTCCGGCAGGAATTGTCGGTGGGGGGAGTGAATAACCAGCGCTCTCCTCCACCCTCAATACCACGACTGAGCTGAGACCCTTGAGCAAGGCACCCCCCAACTGCTCCCCGTTCGCCGCAGCAATATGGCTCTCCACTGCTCTGGGTGTGTGTTCACGTTGTGCGTGCACTTGGATGGGTTAAATGCAGAGCACAAATTCCAAGTATGGGTCACCATACTTGGCCACACTTCACTTCATACTTTACTTCACTTTAATGGACTTCAAAACAGAAACAGCCATTCACTGCCATTATAAAGCTTGGAAGAGCCAGGACATTTGTTAATATAACTCAGATTGTATTCGCCTGAAAGAAGAATGTCATATTCACCTAGGATGGCTTGAGGTTGAGTAAATCATGGGCTAATTTTTATTTTTGGGTGAACTATCCCTTTCTTTTTGAAACTAAGGGGTAGTTGTACATCACAGGACAATGTACACATTTTATTTGCCAATTGCTGAATTGTTAAAATATTAAAACTTTACATAATACATAATTTTATGTATTGGACAAAAAAAAAAGTGATTTGTGCTGTCCAGCCATTCTAAAAATATAAGTGGGAAAATTAAAAGAAAAACGTACTTTTTCTATGAGTACAGTAAATTATATGTCGACACAACCCGTTATTGGAAGCTACCAAAACCTCACAAAAATATGAACTGTATGTTGATACAGTAGCTATATGTCAGCATGAGAGTGATTTGTGTTTTGTAAATTACTTTTTTCAAATATATTTTTAATGAACTATTTTGATGGGTTGAACCGGACTGTGAATGTACACAAGAGAAAGCCAATCGTTTGATTTCTTTCGTCTTGAACATTACATGTAATGAATTATCAGGAAAACTTAATTGTTTAGTTATTAAAAGTTCTGCTGTAATATTGCACTAAACTAATCACTAAACAGCTGCTTCTTGTCAGCCTATTTTTGTATTGTGTTGTGTATAATAAAATTAATGGTAAAATATGTGTAAAACCGCTTGTTTAGCGTTATTATGTGTATAATGTATAATGTCGTTTATCTTCACATCCGTTCTGTGTTTATTTGAGAGAGGACACTAGAGGGCGCTCGCGTCACTGTATCCTGTGCGCGCGCTTGTTTATTATTTGAGACGCTGATTGTTGGCTGCTGGCCAAGAGCCCTTCAGCAGCAGCATCACACACAGGCAGGCTTTTGTCTCCAACAGCACTTTTGCAATGTCACAAAAACATCTCAGCTATTCCTTATCGCGTGCTGTGGAAATGACATCAAGTCATTAAAGGTGATGTCCAAGAGTGACGTGGTGTTTTTTTACCAGCACTGAAGAAAAGACCCTTGTCAGCTAGAGCTATTGTCTGCACAAGCAGCAGCAGCGGGCAAGTGAGTGTAACAGAAAATGAGTGCCTGTGGTAAACCAAACTATTTGACAAAACATCGACAACACCTCTGCTGACCTACTAAGGGGTTTTCAATATGGGGTCCAGGGACCCCCAGGGGGCCGCAAAGGAGTGACAGGGGGGACAGTGGCAGGGGGTCTGTGGAAATATATAAATGAATAAGATTAAAATAAATAAATAAGTTATTAAATATAAAATTAACGTATGATAAAACATACAAAATAAATCATACAATTAAAATAAGTAAAAAACTAAATCTGCTTTATTTATTTATTATTTCTAGATTTGCTTAAAAATCTAGAGAACAATAAATAAATAAGATTAAACAAATTAATAAATGATTGATGATATATAAAGTACATAAATAAATTAGATTAAAATAAATAAGTGATTAAATGTTAAATTAACATCATAAAATGTAAAAAAATACTAAAATACACGAATAATGTGATTAAAATATTTGTATTCATCTATTAAACTAAAAAAATGTATATTAATCACATTTCTATTCATTTACTTGAATCTACTGTATTTGTTTTAATTTAATAATATTTAATATTTTTATTATTTGTTAATTTAACATTTAATCACTTATTTTTTTATTTCACACACTCGAATTAGATTGAAATAAACAACTAAATTATACTCTTCACAGTACATTATTATATTGAGTAGAAATGATGTATAATAAAGTAACTTAATAGAAACGAATGTTAGATTATATTAATATTTTTAGTGTATTAATTGGGTGTTTATAAAAGACAGATATCTTTTACATTTAAGGATAGGGGTTCCTTCCAAAAGGATGTTTATTTTGGGGGGTCCGTGGCATCGAACTATTTGAAAAGCCCTGTTGCCTACTATAAGGGATCAAACATTGCCAGCATGCACCTTAATCACCATACTAGCGTACCAGTGGTTCTGCTTTAGTACGAATGTTATGTGGAACTGTACCAAAATTGTTTATCATACAAAAGTAAACATGAACTGCATAGGCCGACCGATATGGAAAATGATTAACATGACAGAGGCTAAATAGGAAAATGTAGGTTAGGTTTGTAACTTTTTTTGATAAAAATAACAAAATGTTATAAACGATAGAGTGAAAAAGTCTTCTAACCCATATCTTTATTTTACACTTAGTCAATTGTGTATAATGATGATTTATTTTAAAGCTGTCTGGATGGTTTTCGCGTGCCTATGTGACGTCATATCTGTGGATAAAAGTAGTTCCGGTGTTCTGTCGATTTGTCCTACACTCTAAAAAAAAAGTCTCGTAATCATAAGGGAACCTTTTTTAGTGCTATATAGCACCAATTTTGGTGCTTCAGTGGTTCTTCAGAGGTGCTATATAGCACCTTAGTCAAAGAACCGGTGAAGAACCTCTGAAGAACCACTGAAGCACCACTGAAGCACCAAAAATGGTGCTATATAGCACTAAAAAAGGTTCCCCTATGATTACGAGCCAAGAACTATTTTTGGTGCCATATAGAACCTTTTTTTTTTAGAGTGTACCTTGTCAGATTTTGCTACCTCCCATTAAAACAGTAGGTAGCACGATTCGACAGCAAAAAATGCTGCCTATCAGATTGTGCTACCAGCATCATATTCATCTGATTTGAGGCTTTATTAATATCCATACCTACTCCTACCCTGAACCTACCTTTAAAACTATGTAAATATTTTAAATAAATAAATATTATATATGGATGTAAAATGCTACCTATCAGATTGTGCTACCAGAATCATATTAATGTGATTTACTTTATTAATATCCATCCCTATCCCTACCCTAAACCTACCCTTAAAATGTAAATATAAAAAAAATATTGATGTGAGCATGCGCAGTAAGCCTTGGTAGGACAATCTGACGGGTAGGATGAAATGTCAGGACACCGGCTGTAGGTAGCGAAGCCGCACGTTTGTTGTCAACCAACGAGAGAAAAAAATAGCCATGGATAATTAAAAAGAACAGACCTACGGGAATCACCGGTTGCAAAAGCAAAGAAGCCGTTATTTATTTGTCTGTGTGCTCTGATAAGATGTCCTATATGTGTACATTGGTGCCTGAACCCCATTGATCCGCGCAGAGAAGCTAGAACCAAAACAAAATAGGCCTACAGTATTTCCACAAGACTCATGCAGGTTTCATTTTTAACTGATAGAGATTACATCGTGTAGCTTTAAATTCATAAACAACAGCGGGATTATGATTTCTCAGTCATGAAACTAACACTGCTGGGGCAAATATTGTATTAATATTAGCCATGAATTTGAGTTAATATTGTAGTGTTTGATTGGACGCATATCCTTTGACGTCAATTGAGTTTATGGAAAAAAGTTTCTTTTGTTTTTTGTTTGTTACTTTATCTATGCACAGTTTACTGTTATTATTTGCATTTTCCCTGCCCTTCGTGACACTATTAGAACAAACCGATCTGAGTCTGCACACTTTACTCACTACCTTCTTTATGCCTTCAGCTAGCATTAACAGAGCAGGTCAAGTATTTATGTGAACTTGCAGCATCTTAACTGGGTCCCATATTTAAATATAGATTTACATGCCGTACAAAGACTTTCCTGCATGTGAGGTCAAACCTCAGATTAATAAAGTGCTTTTATGTGGGTCATGCAAAAAAAAAGGATGGTAATTTCCCTGCAACAGATGGGGAATTTCTAGATATGGTTGTCATGAAAATAACTCTTCATTTCAGATCATGGGTTAAAAAAACACTTGCACATTATGATGTTTAGAGTACATATTGTCTACAGTGTACTAAAGCCAGAGCCACATTATCATTAACACTTCTGGCACTGATATTAGGGTTTTATAGCACTTTAGACTGTAATGTTTGCAGAACCACAGTTCCATTTTTTGAATGACCGGAACAGATTTCTTGATTTATGACTTCCGATCATGCCTCAGCGTTCCTGTAACTTATTAAAGTACTCGACTCGCATATCCTTTGTGCTCGAGGAAACATTGTAACTTCCAAAGAAATTGCATTTGCAGACTTGTAAACAAATAAGAGCAAGTTAAATTGCATTTAGGAAACGGGATATAGACGTGGTAGGTGGTTTCCAAGTCCAGTGGTATTGCAAAACTCGTCTGGGAACCAGATGCACAAATCTTGGCCTGGGCAACTCCTGTGCTCTAGTTTGTTTTATTAACCTGAGTTCCAACTTAATCTACATTTACAATGAGCAAACACAACACCATCAGCCAGACTTACTGGAAATCATGTGATCTATAAAGGTGCAGATGTAAGGAGCCGTTTGATCGGCGAATGGGTGTGCTTTAAAGTAAAAATGATAACTATAACGATTCATTTTCTTCATAGGAGAAGCTAATTTATAATCCTTTAATGATGTGAGCTATGAGAATGTTAATCAATTTTTTGCCTTCAGAACTGCCTTAATTCATTGTGGCATAGATTCAATAAGGTGATGTAAACATTCCTCAAAGATTTTGGTCCATATTGACATGATAGGATCACGCAGTTGCTGCAGATTTGTCGGCTGCACATCCACGATGCGAATTTCCCATTCCAACTCATCCCAATGGTGCTCTATTGGATTGAGATCTGGTGACTGTGGAGTCAGTTTCAGTATAGTGAACTCATTGTCATGTTCAAGAAACCAGTTTGAGATGATTTGAGCTTTGTGTTATCCATCAGAAGATGTGTACACTGTGGTCATAAAGGGATGGACATGGTCAGCAACAATACTCAGGTCGGCTGTGGTGTTTAAACAATCGTCAAAAAGGGGCACAAAGTGTGCCAATAAAATACCCCTCACACCATTACACCACTAACAGCCTGAACTGAAGATACACAGCAGGATGGATCCATGCTTTCATGCTGTTCACGCCATATTCTGACCCTACCATCTGAATGTTGCGGCAGAAATCCAGACTCATCAGACCAGGCAGTGTTTTTCCAATCTTCGATTGTCCAATTTTGGACAGTTTCCTGTTCCTATCAGACAGGAGTGTCACCAGTGTGTCTACTCTTCTGCTGCTGTAGGCCGTCTGCTTTAAGATTCGACATGTTGTGCATTCATAGATGCTCTTCTGCAGACCTCGGTTGTATCGAGTGGTTATTTGAGTTACTGTTGGCTTTCTATCAGCTCAAACCAGTCTGGCCATTCTCCTTTGACCCCTGGCATCAACAGCATTTTCGCCCACAGAACTGCTGCTCACTGGATATTTTCCCTTTTTCAGACCATTCTCTATATAAACCCTAGAGATGGCAGTGCGTGAAAATCCCAGGTGATCAGCAGTTTCTGAAACACTCAGACCAGCCTGTCTGGCAAGAACAACCACGCCAAGTCACTTAAATCCACTTTCTTCCCCATTCTGATGCTCAGTTTGAACTTCAACGTCTTTTTCCATGTCTAGTTATTTTCTATAATGTGTTTTTTCATAGTTATCATTCTTGGTGTGAACGGGACTTTAGTCACTGTTCCTTAAGATTTAGTATAGTCAGACAACAGCATTTTGAACTAATCCAAAGCTTTAAATGCATATGTCGGTGATGACTGTGTGTGCCCGGCCCATTTGATTTGCTTCAATGAGGTAACATGGATTAAAAGCTTCCAAAATACAGATATGCAAACCTTTTGTTATGGAAAAAATAGCACGTCCTCACAACCAGCATCCATTTCTGCACGTAGCCCTGTCAGGCAGCAGTTATTTATAAGAGTGATTTACTGGAAACAGGCTTCCTGGCCTTTCTAAATATGCCGTGTCAGAATGCACACAAGATATCAGACATTCTTTCAGTCCATGTAAAAATAATATTTTAATATAAAACAACAAAAATATATGGATTATTTGTCTACTTGTAATGAAGAAATGTGGACTCTTGTATTATACACAGTACATATAATACACAATTTTACCATTTACCATTACAGCATTTAAAAAAATATATCTTAAAACTATGTTAATTTCAGGAAAAATTTAAATCACAGATTTTTCTGTGGTCTCAGTCTTTTGTACACTACGGCATATTGAGTTGAGATTAAGTCTTTCCTAAATTAGATTTCGAGACAAGTCTGCTTATGCAACTGTGCCGATGACCCTTTCCACCCCCATCATACACCTTTTTGCATTCTGTATAAACATTAGTGTTTATATCAGCAGTCCGCTGAAGCAGAACCTATTATATAAAAGCATATCCTGTCTATGAACATAGATAAGAAAAAAGAACATGTTTAACTTTAAAAGCTCCATAAACATTACAGATCCTTTTCAGATAAGTTTACAGTGAGCCTGAATCCCAAAGCTACTGAAATATTGTCTTATTAAAGATATGCTAATATCTAAATAGCTGCCGCTTGAGGCTAGAGCTTTTTCATGCTTCATGAGCCATGCACCCCCACCCGCTCCTTTCTTATCTTTGATGTGGGCGGCTTGGGTTTGCTCTGTCACGATTACTCTGTGGATATGAAAACAGGGGCTTGCTCAAAATACAGTTTTGGGTGTGGATAGTCTCTGACTGTCCTTTTCTGATTTCTTTTGTTGAGTCATGTCTGCAAACATAACATCCTAAAAGGAAAGGGATAACTAGCCAAAAAAAAGTAAAAATTGGTCAGAGGGCGAGTCAGACCAAGAGGCAAAATCCAGTTCCATCCGGATCTACAGTTCAGACGGCCCTTGTTTTATGTGGTTTGTGTCTCCCTCAGCCCAGGGCCTGATAATACATTTTTTTCTCATGCAATATGACTCAGACATATCCCTTTTTGAGTTTATGGCCACTATGAGCAATACACTTTTATGTTGAATTTTCAAGAAACTGGTGCTTTCCCATGCAGAACTTACTGGCACAATGCTACGTTTTGAATGGTTACTAGGATGTCACTCTTTGGTTGCTATGGTGTTCTGAGTGGTTGTTAGTACAATAATATGCAGTGGTTAGGGTGTTCTGGGTGGTTTCCAGAATGTTGCTATGCAGTTGCTACAGTGTACATAGTAGGCTACTTGTTAAGGTGTTGATATGTGGTCGCTAGGCTAGTGTGTGTGGCTGGTTGCCAGGGCGTTGCTATTGCAGTTGCTCTGAATGTTTGTTGGCACATTAATATGCATTAATTTCCCATTTGCTGCAGTGTTCAGTTCTTGTTAAGACATTTATATATGGTTGCTAGGGTGTGTGGGTGGTTACCAGGGCATGCAGATGCTACAGTGTTCTGACTGTTGATATGCATCTGTTATAGTGTGTTCTGGGTGGTTGACAGAGTGTTTCTATGTTTCTATGGTGTTCAGAGTGCTTGTTAAGATGCTGGTATGTGGTTGCTAGGGTGTGTGGCTGGTTCATATGCAGTGTTTATGGAGTTTGGAGGGGTGGTTTCCAGAGTGTTTATATGTAGTTTCTATGGTGTTATGAGTGCTTGTTAAGGAGTTGATATGTGGTTGCTAGGGTGTGTGGGTGGTTTCCAGGGTGTTGCTATGCATATCCTACAGTGTTCTGAATGATTGTTAGCACAGTAATATGCAGTTTTTTTGGGGGGTGTTCTGAGTGATTGCCAGAGTATTTCTATTTATTTGATATGGTTTTCAGTGCGATTGTTAAGACATTGATATGTGGTTGCTAGGGTGTGTGGGTGATTTCCAGGGTGTTGCTGCAATTCCTGCAGTGTTCTGAGTTGTTGTTGTTGTTGTTGTTAGCACATTAATTAGCAGTTTTTTGGATGTTCTGGGTGATTGCCAGAATAGTTATATGTTGTTCAGAGTGCTTGTTAAGGTGTTGATATGTGATTGTTAGGGTGTGTGAGTGGTTTGCAGAGTATTGCTATCTAATTCCTACAGTATTCTGTGATTGATAGCACAGTAATATACAGGGGTTTTGTGTGTGTGTGTGTGCGTGTGCGTGTGCGTGTGCGTGCGCGTGTGTGTGCGCGTGTGTGTGTGTGTGTGTGTGTGTTCTGGGTGTTTTCCAGAGTATTTCTATGCATTTTATTCAGCGTGCTTGCTAAGAAGTTTATACTGTATGTGGTTGCTAGGGTGTGTGGGTGGTATTCAGGGTGTTGCTATGCAATCCCTACAGTATTCTGAGTGGTTGTTGGCACATTAATATGCAGTTTCTATGGAGTTCAGAGGGGTTGTTGAGTATTTCTAAGCAGTTGCTACATACAATACAATCTGAATACAAGTTGCTACATACAAGTGAATATAATCTGAGTGATTGTATTCAGTTGCTAGGGTGTTCTGTGTGGTTGTTAGTGTGTTGCTATGCAGTTAATATGGTTCTGAGTGATTGGTGGAGTGTTGCTACAGTATGTGGTTCCTATTGTGTTTGGAGTGCTTGTTAGGATGTTGATCTGTGGTTGTTTGGTTGTGTGGAATGTTACCAAGGCGTTGCTATGCTGTTGTTCCAGGTGGTTTGCTATATGGTTACCTAAAACATCTATCTTAAATAAACCACATTATTAATACTTACCAATACTTACATTATTAATAAGTACCATTCTTGTAAATGTTGTTTGATGTTTGCTCATATTCCTTATAAAGAGGCTTCTGCCTCCTTAATATGTGGGTACAGTAGAGAGTAGTGTTGTAGCACTCGAGACCGGTCTTGGTCTTAAAACAATTTTTTGACGGTCTTGGTCTTGTCTCGGTCTCGACCACATTTGTACTCGGTCTTGTCTTGGTTTCAGACTAAGAGGACTCTGGATTGTGTTTCAAGACCGGTCAAGACCACAGCTGCTGGGATATTACTAAATTGCCAGTGCATTGCCTGATTTATTTTTTTAACATCATTAATGTGATTGGATGTCAGACTTACTGCTTCAGATGCAATCAATAACTTATTTCTTATTTGATTTATTTATTGTGCCGATTCAGAAATTAATTAGGGATTGTGTCAAAAATGTCACCAAAAATTAATACAAATGCTCAAAAAATTCAAGATATTGTTGCACCACGGCTGGTGTGCTATCTACTGCACCCTAGGTTCAACAAAGTCTAACAGTTTTAAAAGCACACAAAAATTGTGCTAATTAAAAAGAAACATTAGCTAATGCCAATTGCTGGGCCCTGTGGCATAACACTATTTCCATTACTTTTCCTCTGTCTGCTATAGCTGAGTCAGAGGAGGATCCGAGCCCAAGGGGGATCCTGGAGGGAAGATTCAGAGCCAGTGCAGGTCTGCAGTGCAGAGCAGTGTTGGCTGAAGTGCAGTATGGATTGCACGTGTTAATGCTGATGCAGCAGCTTTCTCTCACCTGCAGAAGCAGGCCTGCTGATAGAAGAGTTTACAGAGAGACAGACACATTCCTGGCACTTCCACCCACTGCTGTCAGCACAGGGCCACCAGCAATGAGGCTATAGCCTGGAAGACACTCTACCAACATACCCTACTGTACAAAATTTTGGGGTCAGTACCATTTTTCTTTTTTTTTTAATGAATGAATGAATTAAATGGATAGTTTTCTTCAGCAAGGATGCATTTAAATGATCAATAGTGAAAGTAAAGACATTTATAATGTTACAAAAAATTATATTTCTGTCATGACAACTCTCTGAGTGTTTGGCATTGTAATGGATATGACAATGTTGATATATTTGGTCTTGGTGGAATAGATCTGCTATGCTGCTGCTGTTATTGCTGCTTCTGCAGAGAAAGTAAAGGACTTACTACTGTCAATACATACACAACACGCTGCTGTGAGCGAGTAAGACATGCTGCTGCTGTACAATAGAGCGTACATGAATTACCCATAGCAGATCTATACAGGTGGAGCTGGGGAAGGTGCAGGGTTTCTGAAAGCGCGCTGCAACTGCAACAGGAAATGCTGACCGAGCGTCATTTGACGGTTAAACAGCGAGCTCATTGGCAACTGTTGCTGTTCTTTTGAGTTTTCTATATGTCAGAGATTCCTGATAAGGATATTAAGATACTAAAGTGTTTTCAACATTGATAATAATAATAAATATTTCTTGAGCAGAAAAGCAGCATATTAGAATGATTTCTGAAGGATCATGTGATTGAAGAATGGAGTAATGATGCTGAAAATTCAGCTTTGCGTCACAGAAATAAATTATATTTTAAAATGCATTAAAATAAAAGTTATTTTAAAGTAAATTTATTTTAAATATTTCACAATGTTACGTTTTTTCTTAATTTTTGATCAAATAAATGCAGCATTGGGAGTGACTTTCAAAATCATTAAAAAATCTGGCACTCTTTACTTAAAACCTTTTATATAATGCATTTTTAAAGTATTTTATTTCATTAAATGCATTAACTATGCCTTGTAATGCACGTTATAATGCAGTGTATTGTCTTATGAATAATTGTAACCACAATACATTATAATATTTATCTATTCATTGTTGCACCTTTAGAAAGTATTGTAACGTAGTCCACAGGAGGCAAGTTGAAGTGATGAACCCAAGTGCAGTTTTATTGATAAGCATGAAGTGATACAAAATAAACAAGGACTTGAACTTGACTGGACCAGACTTGACTTGGAACAGACTTGACTTGACTTGGACGCAGCCGATGTCGAACACACCTAAAATGACACAAGAGACTAAACACATGACAATGGAGCACATGGCAGATCACATGACAAACAGGGACACATGACAAAACCAGGAAACATGACTGAGAAAACAAGATAAGAACATGAAACATAACCCACACACTAGACATTACAAGTATATGCATTAAAACACACAACAATAATGAATTTCATATGTAACAAAGAATCTGCAGATATTATAATGATTTTAACTTTGGTTACACTTATTTATAAAAGAATATATAGTGCATTATAACGTACATTATGAACACCTTTATAATACATTGTACATAATGTAAAGGCCATTACCAAAAATCATAAATGAAGTAAAGTGTTACCAAAAATCATAATCGAAAGGCAGTGTACATGAATGCAGTTCAGCTTCATATGTTGTCCCATGTGGGTTTGCATTCTTCAGCGCAAAAGTTTTTAAAAATGTTTTGATTAGTATTTTTTCCCAGTAAAAACGTAAACAGGATACATTTACTTCAGAAAAAGTAAGACTTATTTATTTGTCTTTGTCCATCTGCAAATATTTGAAAATGAAAGCAATCTTGTTTAGAGCATATATCTGCAGTTTTGGATTATGTAAAGTATGTTTTTGGCCCAAAGCGGCTCATCTGCATCTCTGCACGCTACTGAGAAGCTTGACTGCTTTCATCATGTTTACAAGGATTATTGACCCTGGATTGACCTTCACCCTCTCTCTGTTCTTGAAACACGATGCCTTCTCTTCTCTAATCCCTCCATTGCCAAGAGCTCTGGACAGTTTAAATCATTTAGCCTCTTATCATGCTATGATTGAAACTAGCACATCACTTTGATCTTTTACATTTAAACAGACTGCTGTTACGGCTTCCTCCTGTGGCTGCTTAACTTCATCTTGGAGTGAATAAAAGCTTCCTTTGGCTCTTTTCTCCTTCTGGCCACAGTCCTGGAGTAATGCTGACTGTCCCCTTCATCTTGGGCGGCAGAGGCGGTTCAGCAGGTTTTGTGGCCACCCTAAAGCACACAGGAGGGAGAGACAATTAATAAGAGCCTCAGATGTCTCACTGCCAAGAAATCAGCCGCAGTGCCCTGCTGCCAGCTGACCCACTGTTCCACATCTTTTCACGTTTTTGAGTGGACTCGGGTGATAAATACAGCCTTAATGTGATTGAGTTTCCCCTCCCAGAAGGGAAAAAGTGCTTCAGTGTCTAGAGACATCTTTAATGAGCCCCAATCATTTTAATGGCATTGCTAACAGACTGCAGGATTCTCTAAATTCAGTCAGTGCCATAATGCTAAATGATAAGGCAAAAAATGTTGGCAAAAAAATGTCCCTACTACCTTTAAAATGACGTGTTGGTGTGATTCAAGTTGATTTAGACATACTATATTTTGACTTAATATAGTAAAAAAATAGAATCTTAGACTAGTTACCACATTAAGCACATTTTACTATAATTTATACCTAATCCAGCTCATCATAGAGCAACTTTAAATCCGCTGTGTGACAGTAATGTCTGTGAGAAACCTCCTTTCCCTCTTTGGCTTGGTTATTTTGGACCTCTAGATCCTTTAGCCTGTTCAATTGGCATTCTAATTGACCTATTGGTAAGCCCCTCCCCTCGAACGCAGATGAGCCAATAGCAGTTGAGTATCAGTTGCGCTGGGACTGGAACTCGGACATCTTTAGGTGTCAGCGCAATAGAGAAACATTGGAAAATCCGAAGCTGTCATCGATTTGATGGTGTTTATGCAACAAAAATGCCAAAACGTCCTGCCTGAGGTACTGTAACACTGATTCCAGGTATCCTGAGAGGATTTTCTGTTTGTCATACTCTCGTTAAGTTACGATTAAAGATCCTGCTAACATACAAACCGAAATAACTAACTGTTCTCACGTCATGTAACACTGTAGGTCAAAAACACGAAGGTCTACATTTCAGTGCCTCTCCATATTAAACTGGTTATATGTAAATTAATTTAATTTTAGATATGTTTAAGGTCTACATTATCTGTCCTACTAAGGAGGTCTCCTATTTTGATGGGTATTATAGTCTACGGATAGTGAAAGGAAGAGCTCGCACGCAGTTTATCGGAGTTGTTTTGCAGATACAAAGTTTACCAGTTATTAACTGCACCCTCGAAAAGTCATAAGCTCGGTGTATATGTTTGTTTACTGTTAGTTGTATGAGTGTTTTTGTGTAATTTGCTGTGTATGTTAATGGTAATGCAACGGAGAGAGAAACTAGGGGGCTTACCGATAGGTCAATTATGAGCTGTTTTAGGAAATACTGTAGCTGTTCTGCTTTCAGTTCTTCAACTCTGTCCAAAAATACAACTGTGAGAAATCATTTGTAAATGTTTTGTTAGTAAATCTGAGAAGAGGGTACAAATTGAGCACATTTTCATGCTGATAGTGAACCAATGTTGGTGTAACAGGTTGGGAGCTTAGCTTAGTTGGTTTTGTGTATAAGGTGGGCGAGAGAAAGTATTTCAACAATCAAAAAAACAAACAAATGCATATTACCTTTAACATTGGACAAAATACACACATTGAATGCGGTAACACCTAAAGTGTTCATGTTACAAATATAAATATACAACGATAACAATGTGCAAATACAAGCAGTTCCAAAAAATGATTAAATATTAAAGGATGTAATTTGCATTTTTATAGTATAATCCTTATAATAATAATAATTATTATTATTACAATTATATTACAATTAATAAAAATATTAAAAATAAAGATTATGCAAAGCTAGCTAATTTTATTTTCAAGAAGTATACATATGTTTATATATATATGTTTAATTAGTTTATTTTCTTTATTAAGATGTCTTTGAATGTATTCCCCCAGAATTATTATTTTTTTTTATTTAAAAAATATGTTCTTGGGGCGGCAGTGGCTCAGTGGTTCATGTAGGTTGTCTAAGCTGGAAGGTTGGTGGTTCAATTCCCCGATTCCACCTGACCAAGTATCGAGGTGTCCATGAGCAAGACACCTAACCCCAGCTGCTCCCGATGAGCTGGATGGTGCCTTGCATGGCTGACACCGCCATCGGTGTATGAATGGGTGAGGCAATATGTAAAGCGCTTTGGATGGCCATGGGTCTGTTGAAAGCGCTATACAAATGCATTTGCCAAGTGCATATGCACAAAGCCAAGATAACGAAGGAGTGGCTACAGGACAACTCTGTGACCTCTGTGTCCTTGAGTGACCCAGCCAGAGCCCAGACTTGAACCCGATTGAACATCTCTGGAGAGATCTGGAAATGACTGTGCACTGACAATCCCCATCCAACCTGATGGAGTTTGAGAGGTCCTGCAAAGAAGAATGGGAGAAACTGTCCAAAAATGTGTGTGTCAAGCTTGTAGCATCATACTCAAAAAGATTTGAGGCTGTAATTGGTTCCAAAGGTGCTTAAGCAAAGTATCGAGCAAAGGCTGTGATTACTTATGTGATTTTTTTTTTTTCCGTTTTTTATTTCTAATAAATTTGCAAAGATTTCAAACTTCTTTCATGTTGTCATTATGGGGTATTGTTTGTAGAATTTTGAGGAAAATTTTATCAATTTTTGAATAAGGCTGTAACATAAAATGTGGAAAAAGTGAAGCGCTGTGAATACTTTCTGAATGCACTGCATAAATACTTTGATATAAAGTTAAGTATTTTAGGAATTACATCTAAAGTAAACAGAAAAAAAATCAGTTCTCGTCAACAGCCCCTCCCAACAAGTGGTAAATAGAAATCTGAAACTGTTTATAATCTCAGACGAAACGACTTCTTTGGAATCTGTCAAAGAAACCGGTCTGATCTAGTTTGCTGCGTCTTGACAGGAAGTGAGCTGGGCTGAGCCAGCCAGCTGTTTTGGAGGGAGGATTTTTTTTCCTGGCGAGGGTAAAGGAAGTGCCAGTTGTACTCAGGTGATCTCAGCAGATGGGCTGAATAGGCTGTCTGTTATTCACGTCTGTGCACTGGCTCAGTCGCAGCTCTGAATCTATAAAGAGTGCAAACAAGCCAGGGGATGTTTTTATTCCCTCACATTCAGCAGATTTGTAGCCCTGGGGAAGACTAGTGAGGATCTTTCAACCGGGCACAGCTGACCCATATACCTGAACCGGCTCCTTCGAGACCGTCTGAGCCCTGTGTTCTTGAAGCCGGCTGGATCTCCACCCTCCGTGAGGCCTCTCTGCTTTACAGCTGCCAACCATTTGGCTAAATATTTTCCTCACATGTGGAGTGTATACATGTGTACATATGGACTGTGGGAAAAAAGCGGGGCCCACAGAGGGAAAGAGAGAGGAGTGTTCAAGAGACAGAGATGGTGTGTTGTCGGCTGTTTAAACAGCCCTGTTTGGTTTGGCTGCACTGGAATCTGTTTGATTGATTCTCCTCGTCTCAAACCACTGCTGAGGATGAGCCGCTCATTGCCTGAGCTTCATAATTGGCAAAGATAGGCTTGCACAATTGATTCTTTTTGAGAAATATTTGTTGCTTAGATCTCTAATCATCTCCCGAAATAGATGTATTTATTTGTCCTCAATGAGGAAATTATTTTCCACAGTGGTGCATATATAACAAAGACACATAGAACATTCAGACTCATACAAAATTTTAGGTTGCGTTCACACATGTTCGTTTGGGCTGAACCAAAAAATGAATAAATAGTCCTGGTCTGCTTAGCGTTCACACTGGGATTTTAACACCGAATCTATAGACATAGGGATGTGTTCACAACTTGATTGGTCTGCTTTTATTATGTATATTTCACGTCCGAACATCTAAAACAATGCTGTGTGCTGGGCTAAATGCGCTTGTTGTATATGCATAGCTACATGATGGTATTTTGCTTATAAAGTGTGTAAAGGAGTCAAACCAGCGGCAGGAATCCCTCCATCACAAACAAACGAAGATCTGCTGTGAGGAGATGCGGTTCTGATGCCTGTACCGAACTGTGATTGGCAACGTCACGACTATGACGAGAAAAAACAGGTATGCTTGCGCATTCTGTCCTTTTTAGGGTCGCATCTTGTGCTGTTTTTGGTTCATTTACATGTCTTTGGTTTGTGTTGCATTCAGATTTCATTAGAAGACTACCAGTGTTCGGTTCACTTGTTTGGTGCGCACCAGAGTTCGTTTGGAAGCAGGCCAAGACCCATCTTTTCATCGGTCTCGGTTAACTTGTTTGGTGTGTTCCAGTGTTTGTTTGGAAGCAGACCGAGACTCATCTTTTCAACGGTCTCGGTTAACTTGCTTGGTGCGTACCAGAGTTTGTTTGGAAGCAGACAGAGAGCCATCTTTTCAAAGGTCTCGGTTCACTTGTTTGGTGCACACCAGAGTTTGTTTGGAAGCAGACCGAGACTCATCTTTTCAACGGTCTCGGTTCACTTGTTTGGTGTGTTCCAGTGTTTGTTTGGAAGCAGACCGAGACTCATCTTTTCAACAGTCTCGGTTAACTTGCTTGGTGCGTACCAGAGTTTGTTTGGAAGCAGACAGAGAGCCATCTTTTCAAAGGTCTCGGTTCACTTGTTTGGTGCACACCAGAGTTTGTTTGGAAGCAGACCGAGACTCATCTTTTCAACGGTCTCGGTTAACTTGCTTGGTGCGCACCAGAGTTCGTTTGGAAGCAGGCCAAGACCCATCTTTTCAGTTGTCTCGGTTAACTTGTTTGGTGCGTACCAGAGTTTGTTTGGAAGCAGACCGAGACCCATCTTTTCAACGGTCTCGGTTCACTTGTTTGGTGTGTGCCAGAGTTTGTTTGGAAGCAGACCGAGACTCATCTTTTCAACGGTCTCGGTTCACTTGCTTGGCACGTACCAGAGTTTGTTTGGAAGCAGACCGAGACCCATCTTTTCAACGGTCTCGGTTCACTTGTTTGGTGCGTACCAGAGTTTGTTTGGAAGCAGACCGAGACCCATCTTTTACACGGTCTTGGTTGACTTGTTTGGTGCACACCAGAGTTTGTTTGGAAGCAGACCGAGACTCATCTTTTCAGCGGTCGCGGTTCACTTGTTTGGTGCGCACCAGAGTTTGTTTGGAAGCAGACCGAGACCCATCTTTTCAACGGTCTCGGTTAACTTTTTTGGTGAGCACCAGAGTTCGTTTGGAAGCAGACCGAGACCCATCTTTTCAGCGGTCGCGGTTCACTTGTTTGGTGCGCACCAGAGTTTGTTTGGAAGCAGACCGAGACCCATCTTTTCAACGGTCGCGGTTCACTTGTTTGGTGCGCACCAGAGTTTGTTTGGAAGCAGACCGAGACCCATCTTTTCAGCGGTCGCGGTTCACTTGTTTGGTGCGCTCCAGAGTTCGTTTGGAAGCAGACCGAGACCCATCTTTTCAACGGTCTTGGTTCACTTGTTTAGTGAGCACCAGAGTTCGTTTGGAAGCAGACCGAGACCCATCTTTTCAGCGGTCGCGGTTCACTTGTTTGGTGCGCACCAGAGTTTGTTTGGAAGCAGACCGAGACCCATCTTTTCAACGGTCTCGGTTCACTTGTTTGGTGAGCTCCAGAGTTCGTTTGGAAGCAGACCGAGACCCATCTTTTCAACGGTCTCGGTTCACTTGTTTGGTGAGCTCCAGAGTTTGTTTGGAAGCAGACCGAGACCCATCTTTTCAACGGTCTCGGTTCACTTGTTTGGTGAGCTCCAGAGTTCGTTTGGAAGCAGACCGAGACCCATCTTTTCAGTTGTCTCGGTTAACTTGTTTGGTGCGTACCAGAGTTTGTTTGGAAGCAGACCGAGACCCATCTTTTCAACGGTCTCGGTTCACTTGTTTGGTGTGTACCAGAGTTTGTTTGGAAGCAGACAGAGACTCATCTTTTCAACGGTCTCGGTTCACTTGCTTGGCACGTACCAGAGTTTGTTTGGAAGCAGACCGAGACCCATCTTTTCAACGGTCTCGGTTCACTTGTTTGGTGCGTACCAGAGTTTGTTTGGAAGCAGACCGAGACCCATCTTTTACACGGTCTTGGTTGACTTGTTTGGTGCACACCAGAGTTTGTTTGGAAGCCGACCGAGACTCATCTTTTCAGCGGTCACGGTTCACTTGTTTGGTGCGCACCAGAGTTTGTTTGGAAGCAGACAGAGACCCATCTTTTCAAAGGTCTCGGTTCACTTGTTTGGTGCACACCAGAGTTTGTTTGGAAGCAGACCGAGACTCATCTTTTCAACGGTCTCGGTTAACTTGCTTGGTGCGCACCAGAGTTCGTTTGGAAGCAGGCCAAGACCCATCTTTTCAGTTGTCTCGGTTAACTTGTTTGGTGCGTACCAGAGTTTGTTTGGAAGCAGACCGAGACCCATCTTTTCAACGGTCTCGGTTCACTTGTTTGGTGTGTACCAGAGTTTGTTTGGAAGCAGACCGAGACTCATCTTTTCAACGGTCTCGGTTCACTTGCTTGGCACGTACCAGAGTTTGTTTGGAAGCAGACCGAGACCCATCTTTTCAACGGTCTCGGTTCACTTGTTTGGTGCGTACCAGAGTTTGTTTGGAAGCAGACCGAGACTCATCTTTTCAGCGGTCGCGGTTCACTTGTTTGGTGCGCACCAGAGTTTGTTTGGAAGCAGACCGAGACCCATCTTTTCAACGGTCTCGGTTCACTTTTTTGGTGAGCACCAGAGTTCGTTTGGAAGCAGACCGAGACCCATCTTTTCAGCGGTCGCGGTTCACTTGTTTGGTGCGCACCAGAGTTTGTTTGGAAGCAGACCGAGACCCATCTTTTCAATGGTCGCGGTTCACTTGTTTGGTGAGCTCCAGAGTTCGTTTGGAAGCAGACCGAGACCCATCTTTTCAACGGTCTTGGTTCACTTGTTTAGTGAGCACCAGAGTTCGTTTGGAAGCAGACCGAGACCCATCTTTTCAGCGGTCGCGGTTCACTTGTTTGGTGCGCACCAGAGTTTGTTTGGAAGCAGACCGAGACCCATCTTTTCAACGGTCTCGGTTCACTTGTTTGGTGAGCACCAGAGTTCGTTTGGAAGCAGACCGAGACCCATCTTTTCAGCGGTCGCGGTTCACTTGTTTGGTGAGCTCCAGAGTTTGTTTGGAAGCAGACCGAGACCCATCTTTTCAACGGTCTCGGTTCACTTGTTTGGTGAGCACCAGAGTTCGTTTGGAAGCAGACCGAGACCCATCTTTTCAACGGTCTTGGTTCACTTGTTTGGTGCACACCAGAGTTTGTTTGGAAGCCGACCGAGACTCATCTTTTCAGCGGTCGCGGTTCACTTGTTTGGTGCGCACCAGAGTTTGTTTGGAAGCAGACCGAGACCCATCCTTTCAACGGTCTCGGTTCACTTGTTTGGTGCGCACCAGAGTTCAGATGGCAGCATTCACACTTATTCAAATGAGCAGCACTAACAGAGCAATCACACCAGGGTTCGTTTTAATCGAACCAAACATGGCAATTGTGAACACACCCTAATAAACACACCAAATCACAAAGAATGACAAGTGCATATCACACAAGTGGCTGATCCTCTATGTGCATTGAAAGGATTGTTTGGCTGTAGAGACGAAGCTCTTACTATAACTGACCTTTCTACACATGGGTATTAAGTACCTATGGCCAGAAGGGAAGGGGGTAAATTATTGATGAAATGGATGATCAGAATCATGTATAATTGTCAACACTTTACGGATCAACAATGACTTAACAGATAAACTGGGAGTTGAAACACCAACAATTTTGAGTTATCTTGTTCTTATTAGTGACTGAAAGCATATCAAAAACAGATCACCATACAAACCATACAATGCAAAACAACTGGTTCAATAATGCTACAATACAGAAGAAGATGAGGTTGGACAGACAGGTTTTTTAATTTCCAGATAACTGTCAGTCTTTGTTGACAACGCTTATAAACACTCAAAGAATGCTGCGTGACGTTGAGTTCTTTATCCATTGTAATACCAAGGTATCATTTCAACCTTCTCTCCTTTAATGGTAATACCAGAAGGAAGGATCGGCTCCCGTGATGTAACGCCACTTTGACACTTTGACTTTGTCTTTTGTGGAGCTCGTACCAGTGCGGGTTCTGCAAAATTGCACATCGAGGGCGCATATCGACCGCAAAAGGGGAGCTAGCGAACACCCTTCTGAAACCTTTTTTTGGGGTCATTTTTTTCAGTGTTTGAGTAGTTTTTGTCTTACCCAGATCCTGGGTCAGACGTAACAACCCAGGGGTTGAGGTATTTATCACGGCATTCCCTGGCTTTTTGCGACATCTTCGGGAGAGAGCAGTGCCAAATTGGTGCATGTCTTTGGTAAAACACAGTTTTGTGTACATTTTATTTTATCCATATATTCGTTATTGTGCTGTATTTTATGCAAAGCAACATACAGGGGCACGATGTGAGTCACATAAACGAGTGTCTTTTTGCGTGATGGAATGGCCTGGTGCTATGCCCTTGCATACAATTCTATGATTTTATTAAAAAATATACAGAATATAAATACGTAGGATGTTAAAATATGTATCTCATGGAATTAGCTGATTAGAGTGTGGCACCAGGTGTCTTCAATATTTAACCTTTTCACAATATTCAAATTTTCTGAGATACTGAATTTGGGATTTTCCTTAGTTGTCAGTTATAATCATCAAAATTAAAAGAAATAAACATTTGAAATATATCAGTCTGTGTGTAATGAATGGATATAATATACAAGTTTCACTTTTTGAATGGAATTAGTGAAATAAATCAAAATTTTTGATGATATTCTAATTATATGACCAGCACCTGTAGATGTTGCAATGCATACAGCACTAGTCTAAAACAGCATGCTCAAATGCATCTAAAACTATTATGTTTTTAACATTAATTATGATTGCATGCAAAGTTTTTTAAGATCAAAAGTGGGAGCGTATATTAAGCTCAGTCTGAAGCGCAGTGTACCTTCACAAACATACGCCGTTGTCACCTCACAGGAAGTGGGCAGGGAAATTTAATTTACTCATCAGTCATTGTGGCCCATCTGAAAGAGAGAGGAAGCATTTCAACATTTAAACATTAATGAAGAGATATGCGAATGCAGCTTATGTGTCTCTGGCCACATGTGGTGATGCAATTTGTCCAGGCTCAGATAGTCCTGAGGTTGTGAATGTTTGAAAAGGTTCTCGGAAATAATTTACCCAGGTCACAGAGATCTCAGAGTAATTACTCCAGTATTGTGAGTAATTGCCATGGACACCTTGAAACCCGTTGAGCGTATAACCCGCAGTACCAGGAAGATTCACTCTATCCTCACTCATTAATAAAAAGCCGGCATGATATAACCTTACGTGACAGTCTCGGACTTCCATTGCCTTTACAATGCGTGCATGTAAAAATTGGGTCGCTTTGAGTCTCGAGTTGTGTTGCTTTTCAAAACAAACGGATCATTGTCAACAGGAATGTGGCTTGGAAGATGAAATTGTGCGGATTGAACCATCATGACTTCCCACGCAAGACTCTCGTTACGCTCTCAGATCGGTGACGGCGTCAGGTGACACATCAGAGACTGAGACGCAGGGTTTACTGGAGGCAAAACAAACACAATCCCACAAAGACCTCAGCCTGTGTGTTTGCTCTGAGCTGTGGCTGTGTCACCTATACGGCTGAATAACTCTGGTCTGACATAACACGGCCTTATATGTGCTTGCGTGACAAGGTGCCTATTATGTGCAATACTGAAACTATCAGGTTTAGCAGAGGAATTCAGGATGAGTGCTGAGAACATCTAAAGAGCTTCAAATGTCTTCACTCTGTAAACATACAACTGGATACAACATGAGGCATGAAAAGTTTGGTTTGGGGTGCATTTTTTTATTACAAATGTGAAAAGATCTGAATCATCTTACATTCATTTCATATAATGTTTTAAAATGTTCTAAATCCTAAAATGTTCGGTTTATTTCCGTTAATTGTTTCAAAGCAACTTTACAGAGATAAACGGAAATAATGGTCAGTGATCATTCAGATGAAGTCAGTTCAGTGTTGATTCAGTTTAGTTCAATAATTGTGCAACGTTCAATTCAGCTTGAGTAGCTATAAAGACAATAGTGTTGAGTCAGTTCAATGTTGATTCAATTCAGTTCAATAAAAGTCTTGATGTTGCAAAATTCGTCAATTATGAAATGAAGTCAAATCCGATATAAAGTAGCTCTTCTCTTCAGTTTTCTACTCATCCAATACTGTCAGTGCAGTCAAACAATATTACTGAATACTAACTAGTATATTAAAGGGATAGTTCACAGAAAGAAAAAAAAATGACCCCATGATTTACTCACCCTCAAGTCATCCAAGGTGTATATGACTTTCTTCTTTCAGACGAATACAGTCGGAGTTATATAAAAAAATGTCCTGGCTCTTCCAAGCTTTATAATGGCAGTGAATGGCAGCCCAAAATTTGAAGACCAAAAAAGTGTATCCATCCATTATAAAAGTAATCCACACGGCTCCAGGGGGTTAATAAAGGCCTTCTGAAGTGAATCGATGGGTTTTTGTAAGAAAAATAGCCATATTTAACATGTTATAAAGTAAAATATCTAGCGTCTTCCATATTCAACTTACGAAAAAAGCATAACTGGCGCGGTAATGATGTCGGACATAGCGTAAGCGTTTTGAACTGCGAGAGGCGCAACACTTTCTGCGTAAGTTGAATACGGAGGGCCGTCCGCCGAGAGCTAGATATTTTACTTCATAACGTGTTAAATATGGATATTTTGCCCAATGTTCTTCAGAAAAATCCTCTAGGTCCTGCAAATTCTTCAGTTTTCCAGCATTTTTGCAGTGAATGTATGATTTTGAGATCCGTCTTTTCACACTGAGGACAATTCAACATTCATTGATGCGCCAGAAGGAAACACAATGCATTAAAGGGTTAGTTCACCCAAAAATGAAAATTCTGTCATTAATTACTCACCCTCATGTCGTTGGACACCCGTAAGACCTCCGTTCATATTCGGAACACAAATGAAGATATTTTAGTTGAAAGCTGATGGCTGAGAAAGGCTTCAGATAGGCCTCCATTGGCATTCAGTACATTGACACTTCCAAGATCCATAAAAGGCACTTAAAACGTCGTTTCCACAATCTCACCACAGTGGCTCTACAATAATTTTACGATGCGACGACAATAGTTTTTGTGCGCAAAAAAAAATCTAAATAACACCTTTATCCAACTTGTTCTCGACTTCCGTGTGTGCCTCCACGACGCATGCGCGAGAATATGATGCAGATCCGGCGTTCGGACACATGACCCAGAAGCGATTTGTTTACGAGCAGAGGAAGACGCGCGTGTCTAAGCTGTTGAATTCTACATTGATCGTGCTTTAGGTCTCGGCGTAGTTCTCAAAATGGGGCTTAAGTGTGTATTTCATGGATTCCCGAACGCCGGCGCTACGTCATATTCTCGCGCATGCGTCGTGGAGGCATACACGGAAGTCGGGAACAAGTTGGATAAAGGTGTTATTTTGATTTTTTTTTGCGCACAAAAACTATTGTCGTCGCATCGTAAAATTATTGTAGAGTCACTGTGGTGAGATGGACTTTGTAACGACGTTTTAAGTGCCTTTTATGGGTCTTGGGAGTGTAAATGTACTGAATGCCAATGGAGGCCTGTCTGAAGCCTTTCTCAGCCATCAGCTTTCAACTAAAATATCTTCATTTATGTTCCGAATATGAACTGAGGTCTTACGGGTGTCCAACGACATGAGGGTGAGTAATTAATGACAGAATTTTCATTTTTGGGTGAACTAACCCTTTAAGAGCCTTTTGAACAGAATGAAGATGTCCAACATTTTTCTTATTTTGTTTAAATACCAACTTTTTTCATTTAGTACAGCCCTTCAGAAGCGACAGGAGATACTTACATGTTTCCCGGAAGACAAATTAAGTACAATTTACCTTGATCTTCAAATTCAAAATGTTTTCACCCCCCAGGCCCCAGATCTTAATGCATCGTGTTTCCTTCTGGAGCATCAGTGAATGTTTCAACCTTTTTTATTAGTTGTGTTTGAGTCCCTCAATCATCCTCGGTGTGAAAGATGGATCTCAAAAACGTACTGTCACTGCTGGAAAGGGTTAAAATATGCAAAATATGCTGGGAAAACTGAAGAATTTTTGTGATTCTCGGGATTTCTGGATTTTTTCTGGAGAACATTGGGCAGTTTAACATAGGACAAAGAACAACCATCACAAAACAAACAAAAAACAACCTTGATTCTTAAAGGGTTAGTTCACCCAAAAATGAAAATTCTGTCATTAATTACTTACCCTCATGTCGTTCGACACCCGTAAGACCTCCGTTCATCTTCGGAACACAGATTAAGATATTTTAGTTGAAATCTGATGGCTCAGAAAGGCCTCCATTGGCAGCAATGACATTTCCTCTCTCAAGACCCATAAAAGGTACTAAAGACGTCGTTACAAAGTCCATCTCACTACAGCGGTTCTACTAAATTTTATGAAGTGACGAGAATAGTTTTTGTGTGCAAAAAAAATCAAAACAACGACTTTATTCAAAAAATTCTTGTCTTCTGCCTGGGCCTTTGACGTGAACTCACGAAGCACCACGGCACATGCGCGAGAGTATGACTTTCATTTCGCGGCTTTGATAAGGCACTTTTACGTTCACTTGTTCGTTTCTCACGGTTCGGGCATCCAGGAAATGCACAATTTAGCCCCATTTTGGCCACTAGGCTACGCCAAGATCTAAAGCACGATCAATGTAGAATTCAACAGCTTAGATATGGCGCTTCTTCCTCTGCTTGTAAACAAAGCTCCTCGCTTCCGGGTCATGTGTAAGAAGAATTCCGGCTCCACGTCATATTCTCGCGCATGCGTCGTGGTGCTTCGTGAGTTCACGTCAAAGGCCCAGGCGGAAGACAAGACTTTGTTGAATAAAGTCGTTATTTAGATTTTTTTGTGCACAAAAATGATTCTCGTCGCTTCATAAAATGATTGTAGAACCACTGTAGTGAGATGGACTTTGTAACGACGCCTTTTATGGGTCTTTTGCAGATAACATTGCTGCCAATGAAGGCCTTTATGAGCCATCGATTTCAACACAAATATCTTAATTTGTGTTCTAAAGATGAACGGAGGTCTTACGGGTGTCGAACGACATGAGGGTAAGTATTTAATGACAGCATTTTCATTTTTGGGTTAACTAACCCTTTAATGCTGTGTGTCTTCACCTGGATGATCCACGGCTATGTAAGCTTTTGAAGGGGGTCATTTTTATAAATTCAGCTGTTTTTTGTCTTGTGGACTGTATGTAAACATCTCTTACATAAAATATCTTACTCAGGACAGTACTAAATGAAAAATAACATGCATTTTGTATGATCCCTCTTATTTTGTTAAAATTATTCACAGATTCTGCAAGGGGTGTGTAAACTTTTGAGCAAGACTGTATATAAAATTCATTGTGGTATACCTCAAAGGTACATATTACTATTCTAAGGCACTAATATGCACCTTTTAGTGGTAAATAAGATAAAGATATCCATTTTAAGGGTCAGTGACAAGCTGTTGTACCAGTTGTAAAGGTACAGATTTGCTCATTTTTTTCTGACGGTGATATATAAACTAAATAATACTAATCAGAATGAATTGATAACATGCAAATCAGCTTTAAGCAGCTGTACAGATTATTTAAACACTGAGTAGAACACATCTCAACTGCTTAACAGATTTCATTATAATAGTTGTGAGAAATCACACCTGCGACAGCCTTATCTGTAAACAGCATAAAACAGTCAAGTGAGCAGCCCAAAAACGAGCCAATCAGAAATGCTTTTTCCCATAAGTTTTGCTGACATCAGATTGAAATGTCCTGCTTGCCAAAACAGCTGAAAGCACTTCCAGCACCTTTAAACCATTACGGAAACGCAGCGTGTCTGTATGTAAACTACTGTTGACTTTCACCTGCATTCCTGCTCTGACTCATGAGCTGCAGGCTTCAGCAGAGACAATGGCTGTCGCATGCTTCTGTGAAACCTGCCCTTCACCCTGTCACTCAAGTGAGGAGCGTTTCACTAACGCTTCCATGGGGAATGCCCGCCTCAAACATTACATCATTAGTGACAGGCTAAGAATACCAGCAGGCGAGATATAGATGAACTGCTCAGCTGTGTGTGTTCAGGATTTGGCACGAAGGGACAAAATGTCAAGCTCCTGCATAGACACGTACACTAAAGTACACCTGACCTGTCCTGTAGATTCCTGGGTATTCCCTTTAACAGGGTACACTTTGATGCCACATTACTTTACAAAAATCCTGTGTATTTTGTATACTCTTTGAATAAAAGTTTCAGTGGGATTCTATATAGGACCCTAGGGTTCATGACTTTTAAAGGTCCCATGGCATGAAATTTTCATTTTATGAGGTATTTCAACATTAATATGAGTTCCCCTAGCCTGAATATTGTCCCCAAGTGGATAGAAATGTTGATCGGTGTAAACCCGAGTTCTGGCTGTCTTTCTCTGTCTTTGAGAAAATGACAGGCCAGACGAGCCAATCCTGAAGTCTCCTGGTTTGACGTCCAAGCAGGAGCGGTTTCCTCCCTTTCCTCCGCCCAGAGAATCTGGCACGCCCATGCAAACGCTCGAGAGATCATTAACGTTACTTGTGAACGAGTGAACACTGGCAGTTTCTCAGTGTTTGGATGTACAAATGAAAACAGAAGTCTTTCTTCAGTTCCTTCTGATCTGTGATCATTGATTTCTTATGTGTAGCTTATTATTTATTATTTGTGGACACGCAGCGGCCTCTCCCGACAGAACAGTGTTTTCGTGTTTTCTATCTTGTGAGTCAGTGTTTTTGTACGTCCTTGTCGCGTCTATCTGTTCTAAAATGTGCATACAGTCTTTTCTGTGTAACATCAGCAGTCACATCTTTAGAGATAAACTTCACACACGCCGAAGCTCGGCCTCCAACATCCCCGACCCCCAGTACTGCATCTGGCCCACAGCGGAGGAGCCAAACGCGGCGTGAGATTAAGCAGAAGGAGGGTAAGCATGAGGGTATCCGGCTAGGCTAGCCAGCTTTCCCCACAATAAACTGGATTACATTCAATTACAGCTGTTGTGTCTTTGTTTGCGCTGTGTAACGTTACTCAATGCGCGTCATATTCATATGATTGGAACATATCTAGAAATACTGCTTTAATCAACACTTACTAACTCGTTCATCTCGCTGTAATGGTACATTGCATGTGTTACAAAGTTGGTAGAATAATGATGAAGAGGACTCGGTGTGACTGGGACTCGTGTTTATTCAGAACTCTCAGATACAAACACAATAAACTCCGCTGACTGACAGCGCTCTCATAACTCAGTAGTTACTATAAATAACTTTATTAGCAATCGCTTCGTCTCCGTGATGTCCGGTTCGCGAACGAATCATTCTTTTGAATCGGTTCTTTTTAGTGAACCGAACCAGTTCACCAAATCGGACTGAATCATTCTAAACGGTTCGCGTCTCGAGTCAGCGCTGATCCATAATTTACTAAAGTTACTAACTTTCTGACATGAGTGACAGCCCCTCCGACTAGAAATAAACTAATAACCTGAAGTATATGCTAGTAACTACAACAGTTCACCCTGAACTGAGACATGCTGAGAGAACTGATGAGAAGTGAAAACAGGTCCATCCGTCTCTCTGGCAGACTCGTGCCTGCTCGTGCCTCGTTAAACCACGCCCCCTCCGCTCATTTAAAATGCAAAGATGTCAGCCAATCACAACAGTGGGCGTTTTTACTGAAGTCTCACAGCAGACACGCCTCTTGAAGCAGGGCATTCAGCCACAGGGCAAACAGCAGTATAGAAAAAATGCCTTTTATTTCTAAATTATGACATTTTATGATGTAAAAATCATAATAATTATATAAGTACACCTCAGAAAACACTATAAAATAATAGAAAAATGCCATGCCATGGGACCTTTAAAGCCTCTTTATACCAAAAAGGTTCAGGAGAAATGTCTCAAGTAATTACACTATATACTTTGATGACCTGTTAAAAGTTATTCAAATTATTTTGACAATTGATTTAATTCGTAAAATGTAATCAAAATAAAACAAATAATTAAAACAAAATTAATTAATAAAAACTTCAGTTCAGTTCAATTCAATTCAGTTATTTAAATCAATCAGCAATGTCTTTTCTTTGATATAATCTATTGAATTGATATTCAATCAAAGTAGCAACTTTGTACTTTTTATCATTTTAATTACCAAAAACAAAATGTCCATGCTTATTCACATGATTATGGGCCTGTTACCAAAAGTGGAGAATTTGGATAAAATTTAATTTGTAATAATATAATATATTACATAATATATTCTAATATACAACATAATTTGGGCCCTTTCTACAACATGCAGGAAAATCTATATTAATAATAATAATAATAAAAATCAGCATTTACACACATTGTGTTGCTGATTCATCAAGCTCAGCCGTTCAGTCATGTTACTATATTATTGTAAGAAAAAATATTAAACAAATATTTTTCTTTACTGTATCAGAAATATAATTTGATATATTTACACCAACATACACAGCCCTTACTGAGTAACAGTTTAATTATTTCAATTTCCTTTATTTCAAAATTTGACTGTCATTTATAATAATATATTTATTTATAATAATATATAATAAAAATAATAATTTCCCTATTAATAATTTCCCTAAATTTTGACTAACAAAGTCACAAAAATTGCAAGTCTGGAAACTGCTAATTTTTCAAGGTTAAGCACCTCATTTCACACACACACACACACACACACACACACACACACACACACACACACACACACACACACACACACACACACACACACACATATGTTGGGTTTTCATGTTTTATGGGGACTTTCCATAGGCGTAATGGTTTTTATACCGTACATACCGTATATTCTATCCCCCTACACTGCCCCTGCCCCTAAACCTACCCATCACATTTTACATTTTCAAAAAACATCACTTAGTCTGATTTATAAGATGTTTTCCTCATGGGGACCTTAAAAAGTTTCAAAAGGATGAGGATTTCGGATATTGCCATCTTTGTGGGGCTATAACGTAGGGATTACCAGTTCACACACACACACACACACACACACACACACACACACACACACACACACATACATTTATATACAGTACCAGTCAAACGTTTGGAAACATTGCTATTTTTTGTGTTTTTGAAAGACGTCACTTATGCTCATCAAGGCTATTATTTGATCAAAAATACAGTAATATTGTGAAATTTTATTACAATTCAAAATAATGGTTTTCTGTTTTAATATACTTTAAAATATTATTCATTCCTGTGATGCAAAGCTGAATTGTCAGCATCATTACTCCAGTCTTCAGTGTCACATGGTCCTTCAGAAATCATTCTAATATGATGACTTATTATCAATCCTGGAAACAGTTGTGCTGCTTAATAATTTTTTTATACCCTTTGATATTTTTTTCAGGATTCAATGATGAATAAAAAGTTAAAAAGAACAGCATTTATTCAAAATATTAAATTTTGAATAAACTACTAATTAAAGATAGTAATATTTACAAAAGTATAACTATCACTTTTTATCAGTTTAACACATCCTTGCTGAATATAATTTGTTTTGTTTTTTCAAAAAAAGAAAGAAAAAATTACCGACCCCAAATTTTTGAACGGTAGTGTATGTTGTTATTATAATAACTGAGTAATAACTAATTACTGAGCATCATATCATAATATTAGAATGAGTAATGATGCTGAAAATACAGCTGTGTGTGTGTGTGTGTGTGTGTGTGTGTGTGTGTGTGTGTGTGTGTGTGTGTGTGTGTGTGTGTGTGTGTGTGTGTGTGTGTGTGTGTGTGTGTGTGTGTGTGTGTGTGTGTGTGTGTGTGTGTGTGTGTGTGTGTGTGTGTGTGTGTGTGTGTGTGTGTGTGTGTGTGTGTGTGTTTAGTTGTGTGCTCTATTATGTGTTCTATTAATGGAAAGTGCCTTTTCCTTAAATGCATGTGTAATGCAAGTCTCATGTGAAGGCATGAGAAGTGTTTTTGTCGCTCCACCTCTGTTATTCTCCAGACTGCAGTTTACATTAAGATCACTCTACACTCAGGGAACTCCAGCACCACACCCACAAACCCAAATAAAGTCTTAAAGTAGACTGCGCTTCACCTCCGCAATGTTGTATCAGACCCGTGACATCACAAAGCTGACGTGTCAATTCCTAGAAAGATAAGGTCGCCATGGCGCTTGTTTTCAAAACACCACCGCTGGAGTTTCACACGAAACTGCAGCGCGCCGGGAGCAGCCGTGCATAAGACCTGTAAACCCAGACTGTTTGTTTTATAGGCAGGGCCGTAAGGAACTAATTGTGGTCCAGTCTCAAGTCTCAATGACATGTTTGAGGGAGCTTGACTCTTTTGCCGCTCTCTCATTCAGAAAGCTGTTTGGCTTGTCATGAGGCGACCCACTTTCCGCTGTCCTGAATAGTGGCACAGGCTGGTGGCATAGATGGCTTATTCACACAGGCTGGCGTTTCAGGTCACACTTCTAAACTTTTGTGTGGCTCGGTTTAAGCGAGTGGAAGGAAAGGTTTTTTTAGTTTTTGTTGACTTTGGCAACACGAGGCTGGCTAGGCTACTTTGAAAATAATTGAATGCCCGTGGAGCGGCTGAAAGGCAGCAGTTTTCGCTTGTTTATCTAAATAAAATCTCCTTTGATTGTGGTAAGGGTGTGAGGGAAAGCCAAGTGTATAAATATTGGTATTCCCGCACAGGAATGTGTCTTTTGAACTAGTTAGGTTAAGTTCTGTTCGTTCGCTTCTGTTTGGCCATGTGTGTTTTGTAGGCATGTGAGGGTCATTGAGCAGAACAGACAGCACAAACACACGCGCACGCTTGCACAGTCATAACAGCTCTGTCGTGACTGGAGACGCAAAATAGCGCTGCAAGGACGAGCTGGAGAGCGGATGAGCCAGTCTGCCATTTAATATTCACCAGGGCTGTAAATCAGAGGCCTCTGCAAAGGCATTAGAACAGCAGTGAGAGAAAGAGCCAGAACTGACTCCGGATCCCTTCTCTTGATGAGAACACCACTAGAAAATGTATAAAACAATAAAGATAAAGATGCTATATTATATATTATATTTTAATGCTACATTTTAGTAATATAATATTAAAGATATTAATGCTTTTATTTAGCAAGAATGCATCAAATTGATCAAAAGTGACAGTAAAGACATTTCTAATGTTAAAAAAGATTTCTATTTCTAATAAATATAGTTTATATGTACACTCTAAAAAATGCTGGGTTGTTTTAACCCAAATTTGGGTCAAATATGACAAACCCAACTGTTGGGTTAAAAATTTAAATGTAACCCAATGGTTGGGTTTGACCATATTTGACCCACATTTGGGTTAAAACAATTTGTTAGAGTGTTAAGATAAAGTATATAAATATATTTATAGATATCAATATAAATATTCTTTGTATGTAAATATACTTTCAGTTTCCACCAAAATATTAAGCAACACAACGGTTTTCAATCTTGATAATAATAGTAAATGTTTCCAAATCAACATATTAGAATGATTTCTGGAGTATCATGTGATCAATTCAGCTTTGTCATCATAGGAATAAAATACTTTTTTTCAATATATTCAAATAGAATTTTGTTTATTTTAAACCGTAATAATATTTCACAATATAATAGCATATTCTGGTTTGGGAGGAACAATAAATTCCACATAGTTTAACTATGGGGTAGAATTGATTTTAGCAGTAATCAACAGTCTTAGAAACCCCCTAGCAACGCCCTAGCAACCACCCAAAACACCATAGCAGCCACTATAGCAACTCCCTGACAACAACCTGTAACACAACCTGGAGTTTTTGCACAGGTAAGCAACAGATTCAATTCTACTCACATGATAATAATACAATAAATTATAATAAAAAGCTTTTGAATGTCTCTTATGCTCACCAAGGCTGCATTCATTTGGTAAAAAATACAGTAATATTTGACCATTTTTTCATGATACTGTATGTTGCGCTTCATCTGCAGTTTACTGTATTGAATTTGCAGATGATTTGCATACAAAACGCAGCTGCAAATGTCCAGTAACATGTCAAAACTGATCATCCTCAAGGCTAAGTCTCCCCATAAATATCCTGCACAGTAAAAATCTGTTGGCAAGTTTGTTAAAGTGTGTGTCATTGGTGCAAATGAACTATGTCCAGGTCAAATGCCACTGTATTCCTTCCCACATTCATGACATGGGTCACGTCCACCCCGCATGACATGATGTTTGTTTTCATTTCCATGTACCAGCAGAATCCATATCCACCCATCTTGCTGAATTCATATACCTCACTGACAGCGGTTGTCAGGGGTCAGGCTTTGTGTCCCTTTTGTGGTTGACCGCTTTGTTCCTCTAAAGGGTGGATCGCTTAAACGGCGCAGGCGTGCTCAAATAGTTTTGTGTGGGGCCGCAGCATTAACAATATGACCAGTGGCAAGCTTACAGAAGCACTAGAAGTGTTTGACAAAGAAGAAAATGGCTGCGCTAATCGCACGCAGGGCTGAAACAATACGGGCCGAGTAACGCGGCTGAGCCCCCCACCGATGCAGCCCTGCTTCATGTTCTCTGCGCTTCATCCACTTCAGAGTGGAGCCAAATACATCTCTCTCTGAACAGACCATCCTTCTGTCCATCGCAGTCACACACATACACCTCTTCATCCACAATTACAACACCCTTTTGTTTACTGGGCTTTTGTGCAATAAAAACTCTTGGTAATCCTAAGATTTGCTAAGATTTATTAAATCTATTTGACACTCCCTTAATTATCCACTAAGCAACTCCCAAGTATTTTGCATTTTTTGGTTGCTATAGAGTTCACTGCAAAATATTGCATCTTTGAAAGATGACTTTTATTTGAGTATTTTGTAGTTATTATTTAATAAACCACATTTTTAGATTTATTGATCAATGATTTGATCTATTCATTTATTATTGATGTTTTTAGTTATTGAATTACATTTTTTTTAGGGCATCATTTAAAAATGGCCAGGGTGTTAAAACTGTCCTCATATAGTAATGAGAAAATATTATTATTATTTGTATTATTATTAAATTGTTGTGCAACCAACATGCAAAAACAAAAGAGGACTCCTGCTGACCCATTATGAATAGTTTAATATAACAATAAAATATATATTTATGTACAATCATTTATATATAAATATATAATTACTTATAATATTCTAGAATTTTAATATAACAATAAATTATATATTTATGTATAATAGTGTATATATATATTTTTCTTGAACAGTATATATATATATATATATATATATATATATATATATATATATATATATATATATATATATATATATATATATATATATATATATATATATATATATATATATATATATATATATATATATATATACTATATGTATAACTATATATATATATTGTGTGTGTGTGTAAATTTATATTTTTATAACAATAAATTATATATTTATGTATAATAGTGTGTATGTGCGTATATATATATATAGATTTATATATTAAAATGATAAAACAACAATATATTTTCTGAAAAAAGTCTTAATATTTTATTATATTTATTATATTTTTACCCCAAAACAAGAGGAAAACACTGCTATATTGAAATCTAATATGGTTAATATATATATATATATATATATGTTATATTATTCCTTAACACATTCATGACATGGGTCACGTCCACCCAGCATGATGTTTGTTTTAATCTCCATGTACCAGCAGAATCCATATCCACCCATCTTGCTTCATATACCTCACTGTTTACAAGTGTTTATATATATATATATATATATATATATATATATATATATATATATATATATATATATATATATATATATATATATATATATATATATTTACCTTCAAAATATGTATAAAACATATTTACAATTATTAATCTCAGATATTTTGACCTAAAAACGGGAAAAAAATACTGTTCAAGAAAATGATTTTGCAGTCTTAGCAATGTTGGCTTACACCTCATCATTAGCTCACACAATGTCTGCAAGCTTTCCCTCACTACACCATTAAATATTAATCAGTTTCGTCTCTGCTCTGAATTTTGCTGTCCCGGTCCCAGAATATGATTAGGCTTTGACTGAAGCAGCTTCTGACTGGATCTTCTTTGTGTTGTCTCTTATATTTCAAGACTCCTTTCATCAGATGCTATTGTGAAGGGCATTTGCGATGTTTTGGTCTTAGACGTGCCGTATTGTGTTCCATGTAAAGGTAACCCGTCAGGTTCTCGAAAGGGTGTGACTGAGTGTTAGCGTGAGAACTCAGTCGCATGTGTTTCTCGGCACTGCATAGATTCGGTTCAGTGAATCAATTATGGATGACCTTTGAGCAGAGTGTGGTCCCGTCGCTCTCTCAGACAGTTTGACCCACAGAGCGTACAGTGAGCTATAACTGTCTGTCTTTGTGTGCAGGTCAACAAACTTCTTCTTAAATGGACAGAAGTACACCGAGCCCAGCAGTTTCTTAACAATAATAACTCTCTATGAGAACAGAAATTAACTCTGTTCATGTGTGTGACCCACTTACAGTTTATGTGTTCTGGTGTTTTCACACTGTTTATTCATATGGCAAACAGTAGACAGTCAGAGTTTGCTACTTTACCTCAAAAAATCCAGCCTGCTTCTTTCTTCAAATGCAGAGAACACAAGTATACATAACACTTCTTAATAAATTAGTATATTTCATAATTCAGATGGTAATGAGTCGATATGCCAGCTGTAAGAATTGGAAGTTCCAACTTTAAGCTAAAAAAGCAACCTCACATTAGCATCAGCATGCTAAAGCTGAAGAAGCTAAATGTATGACTTTTGTCACATTCTATTATTTATTTCTTGTCACATTTGTTGCTTTTATTCAGTCTTTCATATGTATATGTTTTGCCTAGAAAACACCTGCATGTTACCAAGATAAACTGACTTTGGTTAAAAGACTAACGATGCATCTGAATATGGCGACTATATACTATATAGTTGCTGAAAAACAGCCGAGTAGTACAGTATGTCCAAATTCAGAGTATTCATTCAACAGTCGGCGAAAAGTACCTGGATGACCCACTACTTCCGGCAAGATTCTGAAGTGTGCATTCGATAGACACTTTACTATCCCATGAGGCCATGGGAGAAGATTTATGAATGAAAGTGAAGTGACGCAACTGAGGCTGTAGGTCACATGATAACGACAACATGGCCAATGTAGTCCGTTCAGATTACATTCATATTACACACATTCATAATATAGAACATACTTTTTAAAGATCGCAAAGTTAGTTTCAAACCATATGTTGCACAATTATGTGATTTTTAGATCCAGCATAGGAGATGGCATTGGCATTGGATGTTTGTAAATGTTTATTATTATAGTACACTTCAAAATAAAGGTTCCAAAAGGGGTTTTTTGCAACAATGCGAACCTTTCAGTGATTTTTTCTTAGTTTGAAGAACATTTTAATAATCTAAAGAACCATTTTCCACTATAAAGAACCTTTTGTGCAATCATGATGTTTAAAGGGTTAATTGAAAATTATCCCATATTTTACTCGCCCTTTAAGCCATCCTAGGTCTGACTTTCTTCTTTCAGCCAAACACAATCTGAGTTATATTTAACAATATCCAAAAGCTTTTTAATGGGAGTGAATAGTATTTTGAAGACTCAAAAAAGTTCATCCATCCATCATATAATCCATACAGCTCCAAGGGGTTAATAATGACCTTCTGAAGAAAAATATCCATATTTATAACTTTATAAACTATAATCACTGGCTTCCGGGAATGAGTCTAGTTCTGGCGGAAGAGTGACCTCTGACCCGATGCATTTGTATTGACGTATTGACGTATAGACAACACACCGGTAATGAATTAGAAGTCTAAAATTAGGATTTTTAAAGAGTAGTGTCGGAGGAGCTTGAGTTTGTTGCCCAACCCTCTCACCGAACATCCTACATCCCACGTCATGCGTCGGGTCAGAGGTCAGAGGTCTTTATTAACCCCCTGGAGTCATATGGATTACTTTTATGATGGATGGATGCGCTTTTTGGAGCTTCAAAAACTCAGGCTAGATGGCAGTAAAGAAGCTTTATTTTTAAGAATGTATTATTTCTTCATTGTATTGCAATATGAATCAACAGCCTGTCGGCTAATCTTCAACATGCTTGCCATTAGAACATTCCTTTTGTATTGATACATTTTTCTCTTACTCTATAATGTGACTGGTTATCAAGGTGCATTGACCATTTCCAAGTTGATTGTTTCTCCAGTACTTGCGCCAATATGAAGTATATACAAAGTTAGTATCTTGTTTCAAATATAGCCTGTGATTTTGATGCTTCAAACAGTCCGTCTTCTACTAGTAAAACAGTAACTGGTGTTTTAACCACTTATGCTCTGGGACCATTTTTGGGATTTCCGCCTGGATTTGGATCCAAATTTAAAAGCTTCCCATACCCACATACAGTGGTCTAAATACACAATTTTGGTGTCATGTTAAAGAAAACCCTTTGAAGTTACATAAACCACTGCTAAAAGTGATACACGTTTAAGTATATGTTTTCTGAGCTGTAATAACACTTTATGAGTTTTTGGTTATAAATTCAGTTTTGAAAGTGTATAACTCAGGCTCTGTGTGCTCTAGCATCCTGCAGACAGTTTGGGCTGTTTCCACTGGATTCCAGAAAATACTGGACAAAATAATTTTGTCTGTATCATGTTGTATTCAAGATTTATTCAAATGGATCTGAAGGGAGGAATATTGCAATTTTATGTAATTTCCTCCTAAAAAGCGTCTCTTTTTGGGGGGGTTACATCTTAGACAACATATACTTTCATGTTTATCACTTTTAGTAGCGTTTTATGTAACTTCAAAGGGTTGCCTGTAAAATGACACCAAAATTGTGTATTTAGACCACTGTATGTGGGTATGGGAAACTTTTCAATTTGGGTCGCCCAAATCCAGGCGGAAATGGTCCCAGAGTAATTTAGTGTAAACGAGTTACTTTGTGTAAAACAAATACCAAAGTGATGCATATCTCCAGAAACTAGAGACTATAAGCTTTCAAATGGTACCACTTATGAGGTCCGAGGCTCCTCCATAGACATTTAAAATGCAAAGTATATACTTGATGATGTCATCCCGGACCCTGTTCAGGGTCTGCAGAGTTTAACGTTCTCAGTTCACAGCACCTGAAATACCTGTAGGTGTACCGGGCTTCCAAGTGACCTCTGCTCCCCTGTTCAGTGTGTATCAGCCCTCTCTGGCCTTGTTTGTTTCCTGCAGCGGGACTCCCAGACTAAACATCTGGAGGCACGGAAGCATTCACTTGTCAACCACAGATAAATTGCACTGGTCTGTGACAGCTGCAAAACAAATGCATTAAGGACAAATGAAGGCAAGGCTTGAGGAAACCAGAACATAGTGTAACATGCACATACACACGTTTTTCTTTTTCTGGGAAAGAGACAAAACACAATATTGACTCCATTATGCACTTATGCTAGAGCAAAATACACCACCATTCAAACATTTGAGGTTAATTTGTCTTTATTTTTTCTTTGAGGAAAATGTATACTTTTCATTGTACAAGAATGCAAAAGCCCAAGGCCACATTGTAATGTGAGATTTTAATGAAAATTTAGGAGGCAAAGAAAAATAAATACTTCAGATTGCAATATTTTTTGGTCCCTAATCAAATAAATAATTTTGTGACATTCATCGTGTGACTCTTGGTACAGATGGACAGAAGTTCTTGCTTCCATTGAAGCTTAAGATGTTTTCTGGATCATCTAAAAAAAAAACATGCCGGAGAACACGATCATCAGGTTTAACACAAACTTGTGAAGTTCATGCAGCTTGAGTGCAGCTGTCATTAAAGTATGAGAGAAACAAAAGAATTAAATTAATCTTGTCATGTTATGATCATCTAATTTGTAATAAAATATGTTGAATTGAATCAGACTTTTGGAGCCTATTAACTGACTTAGATTTTTTTTTTTTTTCATCATATTAAAATGTGAATATCAAACATCAGGCTTTTGAAGAATGTTTATTTGTTCATCTCTCAATCATCATTGTTCTGCATTACATTATATGTTTTGGCCCCACAATGAAATCTACAGATATTTGATTGTAAAATGAAGCATTCGAGATAGCGTGAGAGTTGATATTTATGCATTGTATGTAAGTATTCTCTTATTGTAGAGCTCATTGATTTACTCAACAAAAAACACACAATATATATATTGTCTAAAGATTAAATTAACTGTCCATTAAAAAAATTCTGACTTTTATTTCATATGTCAGGCTTTACAGGGATAGTTGTGGCCTAATGGTTAGAGAGTTGGACTCGTGGGTTCGAGTTTCAGTACCGACAATGGAAATGTAGGTTGGGGGAGTGAATGAACAGTGCTCTCTTCCACTCTCATTACCCACAACTGAGGTGCCCTTGAGCCAATCGTTCCCGTCGCTGCAGCAAAAATGGCTGCCCACTGCTCCGGGTGTGCTCCGGGTGTGGGTTCAATACTCGCTGCTCTGTGTGTGCACTTGGATGGGTGAAATGCAGAGCACAAATTCCAAGAATGGGACACCATACTTGGCTACACATCACTTTAAAGGAAAAAAATGAAAAATGATTTACTCACCCTCAAGCCATCCACAGTGTGTATGACTTTCTTATTTCAGCCAAACACAATCAGCGTTATATTTAAAAAATCCTGGCTCTTCCAAGCTTTATAATGGGTGTAAGTAGAGCCTGAGTTTTTGAAGCCCCAAAAAAGCACATCCATCCATCATAAAAGTAATCCATATGGCTCCGGGTGGTTAATAAAGGCGTTCTGAAGCGAAGCGATGCATTTTTGTAAGAAAAATATAAATATTTATATTATTACAAACTATAATCACTGGCTTCCGGTAACGGCCGTACGCGAATCGAGTTCCGGTGGAAGAGTGACCTCTGACCCGACCCATGACGTATTGACGAACATGGAAGCGCAGGAGATAGAGCAAAACACCGGTCAAAAATTAGAAGTCTAAAACGAGAATTTTTAAAGAGAAATGTTGGAGAAGCTTGAGTTTGAAACGCGAGAGGCGTCTACTCTCAGCTAAGCTTACGCTATGTCTACATCCTACGTCATGCGTCGTGTCAGAGGTCACTCTTCCACCGGAACTAGACTCGCGTACGGCTGTTACCGGAAGCATTATAGTTTATAAAGTTATGCATTTTGATATAAAACCCATTGCATCGCTTCGCTTCAGAAGACCTTTTTTAACCCCCTGGAGTCGTTTGGATTACTTTTATGATGGATGGATGTGTTTTTTGGAGCTTCAAAAACTCCCATTATAAATTCCATTATTATTCACTCCCATTATAAAGCTTGGAACTCTGATTGTGTTTGGCTGAAACAAGAAAGTCATATACACCTAGGATGGCTTGAGGGTGAGTAAATCATGGGATAATTATCATTTTTGGGTGAACTATCCCTTTAAGGGCTCAGAAAGGAGGACATTACTCTTCGTTCTTCCGACATGGACAAACAGGTCACCTGTAATCTGACTGTCCCCGAGAGGCGGCCCTGGCTCCAAAGACCCGAGACAGCACAGCCTTCCACAAAAAGTCGTACAGAGATGTAAAGGGTCTCTGATAGGCCCCTCTTGTTCTGTCTGCTCCTGAGGGACGCATCTTCAGTGTCAGATCCACCGGCATAAAACTGGGCAGACAAAGACCTGGGATGTGACTTTTGAGGAGGTGCGCCGGGGTGAACGGAAGTACTTTTCACCATGACCTACATATCTGCTGCAGCTCCGTCTGAGACATGCGTGCCTGTAAATCATGAGCTGCTGGAGGGGGATGGTGCTTGCCTCTGATCATCATCTCAGTGGTTCTCAAGTGCTTTTGCTTTAGTAGACAGATTTTATACAAAATATTGTATAAATGATGTGAACTGTTTTGTTTCTAAATGCCTCAGTGATTTTCTCAGTGACAAACATGGAATCATGATCTTTGAGGTTTGATGTTAGTTGAAAATAGTTTGAAATGTTCTGCGGCAGTTCAGAAATGACTTTTTTTCTGAGTGGCACTAAAAAATGAATATTTGAAAATAACGTAGCACCTACACTAAACCCTACTCTAAACCTAAGCAATAGTGTTAAGAAAAGTACGTGATATAAAAACACATTTGCTGAAGCAATGTTATAGTCAGGGATGGCTGTGTAGTGAAGATCCAAGGATGCGTGATGCAGAAAGAACAATAATAATGGACTTTCAGTGAACATAAAGAACTTACACATAACAACGTAACATTAACACAAAGAGCCAGGGTGACGGCGAAGGCCTGGAGGGCCACGGCGGAGCTGGAGGTGGGCGTGACCGAGGTGGAGGCTTGGGCTGGGCAGACCGGGGCAGAGACATTGGGAGTGTGGAGGGTAAAGGCGTAGCTGCTGACTCTGAAGTCCGAGGCGTAGCCAGGGTGACTATCGACCAAGATGGAGCCAGAGGAACAAGGGAGCCCGGTGGAGCCTGAAGGATGACAGTCCATAGTGGAGCCAAGGGAGCTTTAAGCCAAGGTGGCTTAAATGTGTTGGCTTGCTTCTATTCTAAGTCTTTGAGCTCTTTTATCGTGACTCGTGTTTCACAGAACTCGTGTACACATGCATTCTGCATTGCAAGTGCCAAAGACTGTATATACAGAAAGACGGTGCACTTTTATTACTATGAATATGTGAAAAAGCAATGCTAAATATGGCGGAATATGTCACGCCTTCTAAATAAAAGTAATTGCATCACTGCCGTTAGAATTTAAAATAAAATACAATTGATTAAAATAAATAAATGATTAAAACAAAAAATGTGTTACTTTAATTGATAGATTGACCAATGCTGCGCAGTAAAATGCAACGGTTGTTTTCAAACTTATTGGTTATGCCTAGCCTACGATGTCATTTTCTTTGCACATAGTTCAAGATTACGTTTTTTCAAGAAATCACGGAAAGATGAGCGAGAAGGAGAAGTGCCATATACAACTGAGCCTACTTCACTTTTCTGAGTGAATAACTGAGGCTTCCCATTTCCAGGACATGCATATTTCATCATTGGACTATAGTGAGACTTCCACAAATTGGCACAATTACAAATGATTTTGTCTCATTATAACAGTGGAAACAACTTAAAATATGCCATCATTTATGATCATACAGTTAAGAGTATGACATCATTCAAAACTGTAAGGGGTCTGTTTATTTAAGTATATTCACAATAAAAAATATTGTGCTTTTTTAATATAAAGAAAACAAACCATATGCTTTTTTTTTTTACGCATGCTTGTGGAGCGTGTCACAAAAATTAATCGAAACTCAGAGCACCATCTGAAGTCTTGTTTTGGGTTGGTGCATATATATTCACTTCTTTTTATGCTCTTTTTCCTGTTGTGGTGGTTAGCAAACAGCGTTGCATTTACGCGCGCGCCCCCTTCTGGATTGGAGAGTGGATCGCTTGTGACTGACTGTATTCGTCGTCTGACTGTATGCACTGAACCGTGACATCCGTAGGATTTGAATACATGTACCTTTACACCCTTAATATCCACCATAAATTTTAATACCATATCCATCTGATTCTATATACATTATGACACATGCATATGACTCAAGCAATCCATGTGATTCTTCCCCACGAAGGTTTAGCTAGAGCATAATTGGACGAGTAATTTAGGGGTAAACAGATCTGAATCTAGGTCAGACATTTCCTCTCCCTCTTTTGGCTCAGGGATTTAAAATGCGGCTGCACTGGCAGTGAATCTCAGGACAATGGATAAAGACTTTTATGTTTCTCCTGATAGTTAATATTTCAAAGCACACATAAAGGAACCGTCTTATAGTACATTGTTCTGGCACCTGACACAGAGGGACATTGTGCCGAGGACACGAGAGGAGGAGGGAAAAGAGGATGCCCACTGGGCGAATTAGGTGAATACAGAGAGTGAATGTGCCAATTTGTATGTATAAAAGTGTGTGGGAAAGCAAAGGAGAGGGTAAGAGAAACCCTTGCGGTAGACAGAAAGAAATAGGATTCGAAGCTCAAACAGAGGAAGTTAAACCGTCTGTTGAGGTGACATCGAGGTTATAGGTTTTACTTCCTTAACCTTTTTGCTATGGTCCCATAACAGGCCTCACTACGTCCTTTTTTCTTGACTATTTAACCATCACTGGTCTGAAAATCAGAACCACAATGCCTCTTCTGTCCTTAAAATCAAAAGAAAAGACTTCTAATGAATGCTGCCTGCTCTGTGTGATCAAATTTCTGGTGTATTGGTGTGCTATTTACAAGCAGTGTTTAGGTTTCATGAATCAGTTTCGTTATTAGTATGCATCTCAGTTCTCCTGTGTTGTGGTATGTGCTACAGTCATATTAAGAGGTAAAGCATGAGTGGAATGCAGAAAGTCAATGCTGTGCTGCTGTAAAAAAAACATGGTAGATACTCAGCATGCCCTTGAGAACATTTGGGATATGGAACATGTAACACATAAGGGCTTTATCCCTCAAAATAATCATAGTCCAAGGCTAAAAAATGAATGGCTAATGCTGATGAATATTTCTTGTATTAAAATGGTGTTTATGCTCGGAAGGAGTTTATTTAGCATATAAAAGAGATAAAGCAAATATATATATATGCGTCAGAACATCTCCAAAGAAAGTCAGCCACAATACCGCACAGCTATTTGCGCAATGTGGCATTTTTCATGGCTGGATGATTCTTGGACACAGCAGAAATGAAAAGTGCACTGTGGTCGCATCTCAACATGCGTTGTAATGTGAAATGTGAACCCAGAGAACGCCTGAGCTCTTTGCTATGGCATTGAAGGTGTGCGCTGCTGTGCACAACCCCCTTGATGCAGTTGCTAAGCAACCGCTTTATCGTCTTGTAGGACCTGTGCCGATTGCTGAGGCAACCTTGTATCTGACTAACTGGCACCAACTCAAAAATACAGCAAAAATAGGGCATTATTCACCTTGACAGTTGTGGGGAAACTCAGTGGGAAAGCACAGTATTCCCCAAGGAATTAAAAAGACATGGAGAAGTCCACTGCAACTTAAAGTTACTCTGGGAACAATACTTTAGGAGGTGTTGAAGGAAATCCCTGCTGGGAAATCCAGCTGGTAGCTGGGTTTTGGAACATGGACCTTGTCCAAGCTGGACCAACAACAAACCAGCTGGTTATCAGATCAGATCATGGTGATTTTTTGCAACATAGTATCTGGTAAAACAGCATACCACATGCTTAGAACAGTAAATAAACTGCTTAGGTCCACTAATAACAACAGGACAAAAACTAGCTTGGGCCAGACCAACTTGGACCAGCTAGCCATCCTAAAAACAGGCCATTTGGGGTGTGTGCTAGTGACCATCTTGGACCAGCTAATTACCATCCTAGATAAGCTTTAAGCTTGGTCCAGCTAGTGGCCATCTTGGACCAGCTTTGGCCATTGTAAAAACAGCTATAACCATATTAGACCAGCTACTTACCATCCTAGATTAGCATTGTACAGCTTGGTCCAGCTAGTGGCTGTCTTGGACCTGCTAATAACAAGCTTTGTTTAGCTAGTGACCATCTTGGACCAGCTAATGACCATTTAGGAACAGTTATGACCAGCTTGATCCAGCTAGTGACCATCTTGGACCAGCTAATGACCATTCTGGAACAGCTAGTGACCAGCGTGATCCAGCTAGTGACCATCTTGGCCAGCTAATGACCATTCTGGAGCAGCTATGACCAGCGTGATCCAGCTAGTGACCATCTTGGACCAGCTAATGACCATTCAGGAACAGCTATGACTAGCTTGATCCAGCTAGTGACCATCTTGGACCAGCTAATGACCATTCAGGAACAGCTATGACTAGCTTGATCCAGCTAGTGACCATCTTGGACCAGCTAATGACCATTCAGGAACAGCTATGACTAGCGTGATCCAGCTAGTGACCATCTTGGGCCAGCTAATGACCATTCGGGAACGCTATGACTAGCGTGATCCAGCTAGTGACCATCTTGGACCAGCTAATGACCATTCAGGAACAGCTATGACTAGCTTGATCCAGCTAGTGACCATCTTGGACCAGCTAATGACCATTCAGGAACAGCTATGACTAGCGTGATCCAGCTAGTGACCATCTTGGGCCAGCTAATGACCATTCGGGAACGCTATGACCAGCTTGTTCCAGCTAGTGACCATCTTGGACCAGCTAATGACCATTCAGGAACAGCTATGACTAGCTTGATCCAGCTAGTGACTATCTTGGACCAGCTAATGACCATTCTGGAACAGCTATGACCAGCTTGTTCCAGCTAGTGACCATCTTGGACCAGCTAATGACCATTCAGGAACGCTATGACCAGCTTGTTCCAGCTAGTGACCATCTTGGACCAGCTAATGACCATTCAGGAACAGCTATGACCAGCGGGATCCAGCTAGTGACCATCTTGGCCAACTAATGACCATTCAGGAACGCTATGACCAGCTTGTCCCAGCTAGTGACCATCTTGGCCAGCTAATGACCATTCAGGAACAGCTATGACCAGCTTGATCCAGACAGTGAACATCTTGGCCAGCTAATGACCATTCAGGAACGCTATGACCAGCTTGATCCAGACAGTGAACATCTTGGCCAGCTAATGACCATTCAGGAACAGCTATGACCAGCTTGATCAGACAGTGAACATCTTGGCCAGCTAATGACCATTCAGGAACGCTATGACCAGCTTGATCCAGACAGTGAACATCTTGGCCAGCTAATGACCATTCTGGAACAGCTATGACCAGCGGGATCCAGCTAGTGACCATCTTGGCCAGCTAATGACCATTCAGGAACAGCTATGACCAGCTTGATCAGACAGTGAACATCTTGGCCAGCTAATGACCATTCAGGAACGCTATGACCAGCTTGATCCAGACAGTGAACATCTTGGCCAGGTAATGACCATTCTGGAGCAGCTATGACCAGCTTGATCCAACTAGTGACCATCTTGTACCAGCTAATGATCATTCAGGAACAGCTTTGACCTGCATAATAACCAGCTTGCACCAACTAGTGACCATCTTGGCCAGCTAATGACCCTTCTGGAACAGCTATGACCTGCATGGTCCATCTAGTGACCATGCTGGACCTGCTAATAACTAGTTTGGGCCAGCTAGTGACCAACTTAGACAGGGTTGTCAACTCTCACGCATTAAGCCCAAGACACACTTTCAGCTTCGGTGTCAAATTAAAAAAAGCCAATGGTTTTATTTTTGTTATGTATTTTGACATCATACGCCATTCGGTCTGTACAGCACCACATTAAGTCGAACACACATATTTACAAGGTATGGGTTTTAATTAAACCAATGATGACCTGCTGCAACCTCTGTACCAATCACATTTTCCCCACATGGTGCAAGGTCACTGTATAAGCTGCTGACCCCCACCTGCACAACAATCACCAAAGATGTTAAGGCGGCATTGTGAATTGCAGTGTGATTGTTTTTTTTTCCCACACAAAGCAGATTTACACATTTAAAATAACTATAATTCAGTTGAGTTGTTAAAGCCACACTATGTAATTTTTCACCGTTAGAGGTCCTCTTCTTCCGCTCATGCGCATGTAGGATAACACAGCGCTGTTTTATCACATTAGATACATTTGAGTGTGTTGAAAGTTATAATGCTACTCTGTGCATTCGTTTTGCGGCTACTATGAGACACTTGTTGCACATAATATTAGACATCCAGGACTTCGATTGCTCGCTGATCGATTGCTCCTGTCTGCCTGCTGTGTCTCCTGTCTGTCTGCCTCCTGTCTGCCTGCTGTGTCTGTTGCTCTGTAGCTCAAGTCTGTAGCTCTGTAGAGCCTTGCTTACGTTTGAATCTTTATTTTGATATTTCCTCTTTCTTCTACTGCTAAATATAACTTACTCATCAGCATACATTGTTTAAAAATTGCCTATCACGTTAAATTTGACATCGCTAGCTTTTAATCTAAATCACCATCACACGTTAGCATTTTGCTAGCCTGTTAGCTTGTTATCTCTGCACCCGGGCCTCCCTTTTTCTGAGTTCATAACTTGGATTAGTAAATTGTGTCCAGCAAACGATTGTGGTAAGTGGTAAATTGGATTAATCAACAAACACGGTAAGTCATGTCTTCTCCTGTCATTATCACCTGCAGTGCATGCCACATGTTCAGTATAGGCTTCTCCGCTGGCGAAAAGGGCTTCACATGTGATAAATGTAAGGAGATAGTTAGGCTGACGGAGAAGATTTCAGAATTAGAAACACGCATCCATACTTTATCTGAGAGTAGTGAGGATGTAACAGCTTTAGACACTGATTTGGATGCGAATAGCTTAGTGAACTCTGTACATTCTTCGGTTCCGGCTGCAGGGCCCTCGCAGCAGGGAAACTGGGTAACAGTGAGGCAGCATAGTCGCAGACCAAAGAACCGCTTTTCCGTTCCGGTTAGAACATCAAACAGGTTCTCCCCTCTCAGTGAAGCACCCACTGAGTATCCTGTTGAAAGTGCCCTAGTCATTGGCGATTCTATTACACGGAACGTGAAGATAGAGACACCAGCTACCATAGTCACTTGTTTACCGGGAGCCAGAGCACCTGACATCAAAGCAAATTTAAAAGTGCTGGCTAAAGCTAATCGTAAATTCTCTAAGATTATTATTCACGTCGGCACTAATGATGTTCGACTTCGCCAGTCGGAGATCACCAAAATTAACATTAAAGAGGTGTGTGAACTCGCTAGTACGATGTCTGAGGCTGTTTTTTGTTCTGGACCGCTCCCGGTAAAAAGGAGTGATGAGATAGTTAGCAGACTATCATCACTCAATGGCTGGTTGTCTAAGTGGTGTCTGCAAAATAACATAGGGTTCATAGACAATTGGAAAAGTTTTTGGGGCAGACCTGACCTGTTGAAGAAGGATGGCATCCATCCCTCTTGGGGTGGTGCCGCTCTTCTCTCTAGTAATCTGGCACATAGTCTTAGAGCTAAACCTTGACTCACTAGGGCCCAGGTCAGGAAGCAGACAAACTGGCTAAACCGACCGTCTGCTAGCTGTCTCACGTTACCGGAGTCAGATAAATCCCAGCACATAGAGACTCTTTCACCTAGATATTATCATATAGAGACTGTGTCTGTTCCCCGAATTAGTAAATACAAAAAAACATCAAAACCATTCAACAGTAAAAATTTAATTGACGTCCAACAAATAAACAAAATATATAATACAGATGAACAATTGATAAAGCTTGGGTTGCTGAATATTAGATCCCTTTCCCCAAAAGCGCTTATTGTTAATGATATTATTACAGATAATAATCTAGATGTGCTCTGTTTGACAGAAACCTGGCTAAAACCTGACGACTACATTACCTTAAATGAGTCCACCCCCCAAGATTATTGTTATAAACATGAGCCGCGTCTGAAAGGTAAAGGGGGAGGGGTCGCTGTAATTTATAATAATATCTTCAGTATTACTCAGAAGTCTAGTTTCAAATATAATTCCTTCGAAGTTTTGGTGCTTTATGTAACGCTATGTAGTGTACATGATAAAACCCGTTCAACATTTGTGTTAGCTACTGTATACAGGCCACCTGGGCATAATACAGACTTTATCAAAGAATTTGCTGATTTTCTATCAGAGTTAGTACTGGCCGTAGATAAAGTACTAATTGTTGGTGATTTTAATATCCATGTTGACAACGGAAAAGACGTATTGGGATTAGCATTTAAAGACACACTAAACTCTATTGGAGTTAGGCAACACGTGTCAGGAGCCACTCATCGCCATAATCATACTTTAGACCTAATATTGTCACATGGAATAAATGTTGATACCGTTGAAATTCTGCAGCAGAGCGATGACATCTCAGATCATTACTTAGTATCATGTATACTTAATTTAGCTAAGGTTGCAAAGCCGCCCCCTCGCTTTAAAAATGGCAGGACAATCACTGCCGCTACTAAAGATTGCTTTTTAAATAATCTCCCTCATCAGTATCATCTGCTCAGCATCCCAGATAGTATAGAAGAACTCGATGTTGCAACAGAAACTATTGACTCTCTCTTTTGCAGTACTTTAGACACAGTTGCTCCTCTGCGCTTAAAGAAGATTAAAGAAAATAGTCCAACGCCGTGGTACAACGAGCACACCCGGGCCCTTAAAACAGCAGCCAGAAAAATGGAGCGCAGCTGGAAGAAAACAAAATTAGAGGTATTTCGTAATTCGTGGAAAGAGCACATGATCACATACAGAAAGGCTGTAAAAACTGCTAGATCTGCTTATTTCTCAACTCTCTTGGAAGAAAACAAACACAACCCAAGGTATTTATTCGATACAGTGGCTAAATTAACCAAAAATAAAGCTTCAACTTCTGATGATTGTAAACAGCACAGCAGTAATGACTTTATGAACTTCTTCACATGTAAGATTGATAATATTAGGAAAAAATTTTTAACCATGCAGCCGTCTAATACAGCATCACATCAGACAGAGCATTGTAGTGTCACTGAGGAAAAATTACACTCATTCACTGCTATAGGAGAAGAAGAATTGGCTAAACTCGTTAAATCATCAAAATCGACAACATGTATGCTCGACCCTATACCAACTAGGCTATTAAAAGAGATGCTACCAGAGGTCATAGATCCTCTTCTTAATATCATTAATTCATCTTTGTCATTAGGATATGTACCGAAAACTTTTAAGTTGGCAATTATTAAACCACTTATTAAAAAACCGCAACTTGATCCTACAGATTTAGTCAATTATAGACCAATCTCAAATCTACCCTTTCTGTCAAAAATACTTGAAAAGGCAGTGTCTTCACAATTATGTTCCTTTTTAGAAAGAAATGGTATCTGTGAGGATTTCCAGTCAGGATTTAGACCGTATCATAGCACTGAGACTGCTCTCGTCAGAGTTACAAATGATTTGCTCTTATCATCCGATCGTGGCTGTATCTCTCTATTAGTGTTACTCGATCTTAGCGCTGCATTTGATACTATCGACCACAACATTCTTTTGAATAGACTCGAAAATTATGTAGGTATTAGTGGAATTGCATTATCATGGTTTAAATCATACCTATGCGACCGTTATCAGTTTGTAGTAGTAAATGAAGATATGTCACACCGATCGCAAGTTCAGTATGGAGTACCGCAAGGCTCAGTGCTAGGACCGCTACTCTTCACCCTGTACATGCTACCACTGGGAGATATCATTAGGAAGCATGGCGTTAGTTTTCATTGTTATGCTGACGATACTCAGCTCTATATTTCTTCACGCCCTAAAGAAACTTACCAATCCACAAGATTAACGGAATGCATAGCTGATATAAAACATTGGATGACTGGTAATTTCCTGCAACTCAATTCAGAAAAAACTGAATTTTTAATTATTGGACAAAAAAGCTCCACAAGTAGTAACCTAGAATACTGTCTAACACTTGATGGCTGTTCTGTCAAGTCCTCGTCGTCAGTGAGGAACCTGGGTGTGCTCTTTGATACCAATCTTTCGTTTGAAAGCCACGTTTCTAGCATCTGTAAAACTGCTTTCTACCATCTTAAAAATATATCTAAATTACGGCACATGCTCTCAATGCAAAATGCTGAACAGTTAGTTCATGCGTTCATGACCTCAAGGTTAGATTATTGTAATGCTCTACTGGGTGGTTGCCCTGCTCGCTTAATAAATAAACTCCAGCTGGTCCAAAACGCAGCAGCTCGAGTTCTTACTAGAACCAGGAAGTATGACCATATTAGCCCAGTTCTGTCAACACTGCACTGGCTGCCTATTAAACATCGCATAAATTTTAAAATCGTACTTATTACTTACAAAGCACTAAATGGTTTAGCTCCCCAATACTTGAGCGAGCTCTTAACATATTATACTCCATCACGTCTACTGCGGTCTCAAAATTCTGGCCAGTTGATCATACCGAGAATATCCAAATCAACTGCAGGCGGTCGATCGTTTTCCTATTTAGCACCTAAACTCTGGAACAGTCTTCCTAACATTGTTCGGGAAGCAGACACACTCTGTCAGTTTAAATCTAGACTAAAAACACATCTCTTTACTGTGGCATACACATAAAACACTTTTTCAATGAAATGATTGTTAGGCTGCATTAACTAGGTCAGCCGGAACCGGGAACACTTCCCATAACACCTGATGTACTCGTTACATCATCAGAAGAATGGCATCTACGCTAATGTTAGTCTCTCTGTTTTATCCCGAGGTTTACTGCAGTCAGCTGGATCCGGGCCGTATCCAGATCAGATGGTGGACCTGCGCCCAGAGAAGACCAACACAGGACCCCGAAGTGTCTGGGAGACCGTGATTAGACTCCCCCTGAAACTGCCTCATCGACACGGCATCTCAATAAACCCGTCTCCTGCGTGTTGCCTCCGATCATTCGAATATTGCACTTTAATAATTATTTAATCAACATCATCCTCAATAAACCCGTCTCCAGCATGTTGCCCCCGGTCCCTCGAATATTCTGATCTATTATGACCTCCGAGCTGTAAAACTGCCAGAATAATAATAATAATACGCTGTTTGTTAATTGGCCAGAGGAGAACTGGCACCCCGACTGAGCCTGGTTTCTCCCAAGGTTTATTTTTCTCCATTAGGTCACCTAATGGGGTTTTGGTTTCCTTGCCACTGTTGCCTCTGGCTTGGCGTGCTCAGTTGGGGACACTAAATTTTTCAACTAAACATCAAAATACATCTAAATAATAAACTAAATTAACCATTTAAACTAAATTACTGATCAAATTATTAATCTAAAGCCCACACTGTCACTGTATGATACTTGAAATTTTTCCAGAATGGCTATACAGCTGAATAAAATTATGCTGCATTATTTTCCTGTTTAACACTGTAAAGCTGCTTTGAAACAATCTACATTGTTAAAAGCGCTATATAAATAAAGTTGACTTGACTTGACTTGACATGGTAAAACATGGTACTCGCGGTAACTCAAGAAAACAAGATTCAAACAATAAGACTAACTGTGTTGAGCTATATAACAATGATTCATTTTCTGTTGATGAATGCATCCAAACAATTGCTCACCTGTCTAATAAAACACACAATATATTAAAACGTCTTTGATGTTTCCATGGTTGCTACAAAATAAAAGTATGATGCCAATGATAGGCGACGCACGGCTTATTTCTCTGGATTCAAACATTCTTGGAAACATTTGGGATAATGTAATACAAGTCAACAAAATACATAACATTGTTCTAGTGGTTTTTGGATATTTTAATCCAAAAATCTTACATACTGTGCCTTTAATAATAATACCAACTGACAGGGCTCCCTGTATGTTTACAGCATTAGTTGAGAGTTTTTTTTTCCTTGAGAAAAATGTACATGTAGCTACTGTATATTTATCTAAATTATAAAAACAATATCGCAAGCTTATGAATTGAAATCGTGAAATTTGTGTCAGACAAGCACTAATAAAAACAGTATCGCTACCAGTTATTGTACCATTGAAACATGTTGTCATCATTAAACTTAATGAAATCAGGTTTCACGCATAGTGTATAACCTATTAGGTTATATAGGTTATAGTGTCTAACCTAGTCACTATAACCTTATAGTGGTTATACTATATTAGATTATATACAACCCAAATCAGAAAAAGTTGGGACAGAATGGAAAACAGAAAAAAAAAAAAAAAAGGGATTTCTAAATTTACTTTGACTTGTATTTCATGGCAGACAATATGAACACAAAATATTTCATGTTTTGTCTGGTCAACTTCATGTCATTTGTAAATATGCATCCTTTCCTGTCATTCAGACCTGCAACACATTTCAAAAAAAGTTGGGACAGTAAAGCATTTACCACTTTGTAATGTTGCCATTCCTTTTCATAACGCTTAAAAGATGTTTAGGGACTGAAGACACAAAGTGATGAAGTGTTTCAGGTGTAATTTTGTCCCATTCTTCCTGCAAACAAGTCTTAAGGTGGGCAACAGTACGGGGTCTTTGTTGTCGCATTTTGCGCTTCAAAATGCGCCACACATTCTCTATTGGAGACAGGTCGGGACTGCAGGCAGGCCAGTCAAGTACCCGTACCTTCTTCCTCCGCAGCCAGGACTTTGTAATGTGTGCAGAATGTGGTTTTGCATTGTCTTGTTGAAATATGCATGGACGTCCCTGGAAAAGATGTCTTCTTGAAGGCAGCATATTATGCTCCAAAATCTCTATGTACTTTTCAGCATTAATTGTGCCTTCACAGAAGTGCAAGTTACCTTTGCCAAGGGCACTGACACAACCCCATACCATGACAGACCCAGGCTTTTGGACTTGTTGCTGGTAACAGTCTGGATGATCCTTTTCTTCTTTGGTCCGGAGCACACGGCGTCCATTCCTCCCAAAAAATACCTGAAATACTGATTCATCTGACCACAGTACACGTTTCCACTGTGTGATGGTCCATCCCAGATGCCTCCGAGCCCAGAGAAGTCGACGGCGCTTCTGGACACTGTTAACATAGGGCTTCCTTTTGGCACAGTACAGTTTTAACTGGCATTTGTGGATGTAACTACGTATTGTGGTACTTGACAAAGGTTTGCCAAAGTAGTCCTGAGCCCATGTGGTGATATCGCTTATAGATGAATGACGATTCTTGATGCAGTGCCGCCTGAGGGATCGGAGATCACGGTTGCTCAGCTTAGGCTTGCGCCCTTGTCCTTTACGCACTGAAATTCCTCCAGATTCCTTGAATCTTTTAATTATGTTATGCACTACTGAATGTGAAATATCCAAATCTCTTCCTATCTTTCTTTGAGGAACATTGTTTTTAAACATTTCAATAATTTTCTCACGTATTTGTTGGCAAACTGGCGATCCTCGGCCCATCTTTGCTCCTAAAGGATTAGACCTTTCTTGGATGCTGCTTTTGTACCAAATCATAATTACAATCACCTGTTGACATCACCTGTTTCAAATCACATCATTATTTAACCATTTTACCTCATTACTACCCCTAAATTGCTCCTGTCCCAACTTTTTTTGAAATGTGTTGCAGGTCTGAATGACAGGAAAGGATGCATATTTACAAATGACATGAAGTTGACCAGACAAAACATGAAATATTTTGTGTTCATATTGTCTGCAATGAAATACAAGTCAAAGTAAATTTAGAAATCACTTCTTTTTTTTTGCATTTTCCATACTGTCCCAACTTTTTCTGATTTGGGGTTGTAGGTTATAGTGACCCTCTTGGACCAGCTATCCTAAAAACACCTATAACCATTTTGGACCCACTAGTGACCATCCTAGATAAGCATTGACCAGCTTGGTCCAGCAAATGACCACCTTGGACCTGCTAATTACCAGCTTGGTTCAGCGAGCGATCATCTTGGACCGGGTGATAACCATTTTGGAACAGCTATAACCAGCGTGGTCCATTGTGACCATCTTGGACCTGCCAATAACTAGCTTGGACCAGCCAGTGAGCAACTTGGACCAGCTACTATCCTGCACGCTATGACCAGTTTGGATCAGCTAATAAACAGCTAGATGTTCCAAAACAAATACCAGTTTCAACTGGATTTCCCAATAGGGAATAACATGTTTATTTAGTTTCCATATTAGCCTATTATTATTATAATTATTAATTATTTGTATTGTCATATTAACCCTTTAGGGTGTGATAAATCAAGGTTTTAAATTCACATGCGATTAAAAAATATCAACGAAAAAATAGAAATATGTGCAGTTTAATGGAGCTGGGAGATGGAGCTGAGCTAAAGAGCGAGCGCGTCCCTCTAGACGTTATTAGGCTGCATGGAGGCGCACTTCCGTCCCGCATAAATCGGTTTAGGGGAGCAGGTGCAGGGAAGGGGACTGAAGCATCACCCTAGATAAAGCAATATATTTGATTTACTGTAGCGTTTAATTCATACATATACGCTGGCTCGGAAGATGGTAGCAAAACAAAGGATCCGTATGGCAAACGAGAAGCACAGTAAAAACATCACTCAGAGGGGGAACGTGGCGAAGACCCTGGTAAGACTGGCATTGTCGCCTGTATAAACGCAAAAGAATGACGCTCGTGTCACTTATGTATGGATGTCGTTTTTATGTGCATGATTTGGGGTTATCGTGACTGATTTCGAGGCCATCATCAGTTTTATCGACGGTGTTTTATTCACACATCATATGAGGCGAGTGCAAGTCTAATTCTTCACCTAATTCTTTGCAGTATCGGGGATCATCTTAAATTAGCCTTAATTCGCATGCAACGTAAACGTGCTATTGTTTTACATAATCACAATCTGCCCAATAAGCTTTATTGAGTCAATGAGCATGATGCACACCAGATCTAGTTAACCTTGACGCCTGTGCTGTTGCCATGGCCACAGTTGTACAAACTGATGACAGATGCACATAACTAATCTGACCATTGGTGACCCTCCCTCGTAAAGGTGCAGTTTAACTGGGTCACAACATCTGTCATAGGCATCAATGAAATCATTTTGCCCTGTATGGCAAGCTGCCGTTGTGTTTACTGGGAGAATGTGGCAAGGGTTAATGCATGATGAAGATCCATATGAAGTACGTTAAAGGATTAGTTCACTTTTAAATAAACTTTTGCTGATAATTTACTCACCCCCATGTCATCCAAGATGTCCATGTCTTTCTTTCTCAAGGTTTTGGATGAAAACAGTCCAGGGGTTTCCTCCATATAATGGACTTGAATGGGCTACAAACGGTTCAAGGTCCAAATGACAGTTTCAGCGCAGCTTCAAAGGGCTTTAAACGATACCAGTATTTATGCTATTATTTTACCTCTTAACAGGAGAAACGCGATTGTCTCTGAGCTCCGCCATTACTTCCGGCAAGTAAGGTCAAATTTGATCGTGGTCATAGATATATCGATAGTAGATGGCTCATTCTACTGATCCGTGCAGTCGCTAATGAGGCATCTACGTATACATCTATGACCACAATCAAATTTGACCTTACTTGCCGGAAGTAATTTGGACCATGATCCGTTTGGAACCCACTGAAGTCCATTATATGGAGGAAACCCCTGGACTGTTTTCATCCAAAACCTTAATTTCTTTTCGACTGCAGAAAGAAAGACATGGACATCTTGGATGACATGGGGGTGAGTAAATTATCAGCAAAAGTTTATTTAAAAGTGAACTAATCCTTGAATGAGTATTTCGGTCATTATGACAGGAATATACCCGATAGTGATTAGCAACATACAACATGTCCTATGTGGATCCGTTCTGATTTTGCAGAATTTGGAATTTTTATATTTTTGCGTGTATGTATCCGTTTAAGCACAAAATAACTGAATTCTGTGTTCCTATATATACACACACACACACACACACAAGGGTTGGACAATGAAACTGAAACACTGGCCAAAATAGTGTTGGAGGTTTCACGCCTATATACGGTCTTCACTGATTTTTACATTCCATTAGTAAGAGCCGAGTGTGAAGGATGAGTTAGCAGAGCAATAGCACAGCTGTACATAAAATATTGCAATCCGCACAACATAATGCGAGACATATCAGAGTTCAAAAGAGGACAAATTGAGGAAGTCTTTGTGGTGTATCGAGGGTAATGTCAGCAATACCTCCACGAAGGACGAACCACATCCAACAGGAGTAACTGTCGACGCAAGAGGAAGCTCTCTGAAAGAGAAGTCCAGATACTAACCCGAATTGTATCCCTTCCCAAAAAATAAAAAATAAAACCACAGCTGCCCAACTCACTGCAGAATTAAATGCGCACCTCGACTCTCCTGTTTCCACCAAAATTGTTTGTCGGGAGCTCCACAGGGTCAGTATTCATGGTCAGGCTGCTATAGACAAACCTTTGGTCACTCGTGCCGATGCCAAATGTCGATTTCATTGGTGCCAACAGTGCAAATCTTGGGCTGTAGACAATGTGAAAATGTGACAAATGTATTGATCTCTGACGAGTCCACCTTCAGTTTTTCCCACATCCCTGGGAATTAAGGTGTGGAGAAGCCCCAAAGAGGCTTAACACCTGGGGCCAGTTGTTCAAAAGTAATCTGAGCGGATTGGATTAAATCTTGAAAATGGATTATTCAAAAGAAAAAGAAAAAATGATTCTGAAATCAGATTAGATCACAAAATCCAATCTTGGTTTTGATCTGGATCAAATCATCAGTTTGTGTTGTTCAAAACTTTTTAGTAAAATTGGGATACATAAAAAAAAAAAAAAAAAAACATTATACTGGATTATACTGATCCAAGCAGAAGGGTGGATTTCAGGAATAAAACCTTAAAATTGGTCAAAAAATACAACATTTGCGTCATGTTATTAGTCAAGTAATTTGTGTCAAAAAAATAGAAGTAGACATTAAGGCTTTTGGTAGCCAACAGAAAAGTAAAAAAGAGATTTTGGCACCATAAATAATCCCCAAACAGCTGTAAATATCAAACCAAAAATATATATATTTCATTTAAGGTGTTTTTTATCACTGTTTGTAAACTGTATACTCATAAGAGATGACCCAGTCGAAAGTTCTTCACGAGCGAACAGTTTCGCAAAAGCATTACATTTTTCCCCCCATGCATCTCATATTTTTTCCATTACCATTTCCCTATAGGGGCTCCGTAGAGCACTAGCAATCAAGATTTGGTTATCTGAAAAAGTGTGTATCTGTATATGGGTGATCCAAATCCAATTTTGCTTTGAAAAACCGGCACAAAAGTAAGATCCTGGAAAGCAAAACATGGGATTTCCAAATCCAGATTAAACGTTTTGAACAACTGGCCCTGGGACTGTTTCTGCTCAGAATGAAGCATGTTGGTGGATCAGTCATGGTTTGGGCTGCAATATCAAGGCATTCCCTATACTGTGCTTGACCATGGTTCAAAGATTGTACCCTGAAGGGGTCGAGGTGTATTACACAGCAAGACTTGTGACAGAATGCTTTGATGAACATGAAAGTGAAGTTGAACTTCTCCCATGGCCTGCACAGTCACCAGATCGAAATATTTGTGAGCCACTTTAGGGTATTTTGGAGGAGTGAGCCAGGAAATGTTTTGCTCCACTAGCGTCACAGTGACCTGCCAGTGTTCTGCCAGGAAAAAATCCCTCTGGTCACTGTGAAGGACTTGTATTTCCCAAGTGGAGGCCCTACCCCATACTAATAAACCAGGTGTTTCGGTTTCATTGTCCAATCCCTTTATATAAAGATAAATGACTAAAATGGCTATAGCAGATCTTGACGCACAAAAATAATTGTATGGACAAACGCAACCTAGGAAAAAGTCTTCAGGTGTTTGTTTTCTTTTCGTTACTGTGACATTATGTAGACATTTGTGTCATGTGTAAACAGATGCATCTGCCGAAATTCCAGACCATATTGAGCTTTGTTTATGAAATATACATTTTTTTTGTTTATGAAACACTTGACTTTCACTGGTCCAAAACTCTTGAATCTTGAATCTTGTTTCAGCGACCGCAGGAGGAGAAATATCCGGTGGGGCCATGGCTTTTGGCACTCTTTGTATTTGTTGTTTGTGGATCAGGTAATATCAAAGTTTGCATTTTTGTAGTTTAAATGTGCTGAGTCCTGCTTGTTTAATAAACTGATTCTGTCATTTTTCTTTCCCGTTTTCAGCCATTTTTCAGATTATTCAAAGTATCCGAATGGGAATGTGAGTCCCGGCGTTCTTCACATACCCTGCCCCATATCTGAATGAGATTTTGTGGGTGATTGGATACGATCTGAAGGAAGACTGGAAGGTCGGAATCCGGCTCTTTGTGGGTCAGAGGGTTGTATGCTTGAGCTGGATCTAGTGTACAATACTACATGACATTGTCACACATGTTTACAGTGTCCCTGGAGGAAGGGAACACATGCTTTTCTACAGAACCATCGTTGTTGTTGACGCATCTTATCATGTTTGTCATATTTATTTGTGATTGATGATTTCCATGATCTATTTCTCTATTTAACCGTGTTTGCGTGAGCCTTTTTCAAATAAACGTCAAACACATTTGGATAATGCCTCATATACGGTTTGCTGATTCAAAAGCAGTTCATTTTCAAATGTAAACATTCGTGAATGTTACAGTTGATTATGTAAAAAAATTACATTTGTCATGTAAAATTAGCACCCAGCACATTACTGTACAGACTACAGACAACCCCACTGGATCAGGGATGTTTGTGAAAGGGATAGTTCATCCAAAAATGTCTACTTTTTCACTCTCAAGTTGTTCCAAACCGGAGTTTCTTTCTTCTGTTGAACACAAAATATGTTTTAAAGATTGTTGGGAACCAGAAAGTAGATGGCACCCCAAAAAAATGCTACGGAAGTCAATGGGTGCCGTCAACTTTCTGGTTACCGACATTTTTCTAAATATCTTCTTTTGTGTTCAACAGAAACTCATACAGGTTTGGAACAACATGAGGGTGAGTAAATGACAATTTTCATTTTTGGGTGAACCATCCCTTGAATGGGACCTGGATTTCAAAACGTGTAACTTGAGAGATTTACTATCTAGCTTTGAAGTCCTTAAGAAAACATGGATAAACGAAAGAGGAATTATTTTAAATTCAATTGTTTTGATTTTTCACGCGTCATAAAGAGGGACTTGTTTAGATGCTTGTGCCATGATGTTACAGTTTAAGATTACATTATGCACCGTACTATGAAGGCCAACAAAATAATGCAATTTTATATTTACTATGAAATCGGCATTTTCTAAACACGTTTTAGTCATACACGATTAATCTATGCATGTTTTGTTATTACCTTTTTTTTGTCATCTCAACTTTTAACCAAAATATAACGCGATCTTCCAGTGAAAATGACATTAGATTTACGACTTGACTACAGCTGTTTGGCCAACTAACATCTGAACTGAGAAAAAAAGCAGCGAATATAAATATGTAGTATATAAAATCATGTCCCTGTACTATGATAAACCCTAGCATTTTTAGTCTGGCACGTCACATAAGCTAAAGCATCTCAAGGATTTTTCTCAACGGCGTTCACAAACATGACTTTATTGAGAGTTGTGATGTGCAACTGGCAAGTGCAATTACAGTATTTTTTTTACAACTTATCTCCTGGTTTGAGAACATGCACAGAACATAAGCATACAAGTTGTACACAATGCAAACCCATGTCAGCTATATGATAGTCAAGAGTAACTGTAAGTTAAAAGATTGATCCAGAATACTTCACTGTCCAAACTGAAAACAGAAATCACATGGTTGTAATACTTCAAAATCATCTCAAGTGAACAAAGTAGTGTACAGCAGGTGTTAGATGAGTAGTTTCTTCCATTTTATCAGATAAATATCGTAAGACTGATCCTGCTTTAAAGCATAAAAAAAAAAAGCAAAAAAAAAAAAGGATGTCATCTCCTGGGTGAGCCAACTACCTCGCTACCCTTTAAATATGTACAACCTATATAGTGTCTCTTTAACCGCTTCACATACCATCGCTATTTTACAAAATACTTACACTAATCATACAATAATATACAGCCTGTCCACCTCGAAATTCAGCTTGCGTCTCATCCGTCATTCTCACTGCGCAGAGAGCGAATGCAGATTTTAAGCATCATGCCTCCTGGTTTTCTTCATTCAAAAGAGTATCATGATTACGCCAACGCAATTGGAAGTCATCGATGCGTCCACCTTCCCCATGCCAGCTGGGGCACAGATTGGCAGACCTTCAAAGTTTCGTCACATTCGTCACCATAAAAGTGCTTGCTTTATTAGAAGCTCGCAGTCTAAAAAGACCGCCGTCAGCATTTACACTACAAAGGTAAGGGAGACATGGAAAACAGCCTTGACTGAAAACCAACTTTAGACACAGGCACATTGATTCTTTATATCATGTCCTCTCCGATTGTTTTCTTCCACCTGACAAATCACATTCTGTGGATTTTGGCAACGTCCCAACCTCAGCCAACTGGATTGTCACGGGTGTATAAATCACCTCAGTACGACATTTGTCAAGTTTTGAAAGGTGTGCAAATTTCATCAGTCTAACATGTGAGCGAGGCATGTTTGTTCATAAGCTTCAGTCCGTTTCCTTTGTGGTTTCGATCCGATCCGTCGTCCTCAACAGGAACTTTCATTCTGTGCTACGCCGAAGGTCCAGAGTTTTGTGCTGCCAGTTGGGCCGGCGGGGCGGGCGGCTGCGCTCCCTGCGTGGACGACGCCGGTGGCGAGCCGGTCTGAACTTGCGCCTGGAACTGTGCAAGCTGCTCCGGACTGGCCAGGTTCTTCAGCAGGTTGTTTTCTTGCTCCAGTTGAGAATTTCTCTCAATCAGTTCTTTAATCTGTTCTTTCAACACCTCCACCTCCTCACGAACAGCATACATCAAGTGACTCTTCACAAGATCCTGAAAGTGGACAACAAAGAGTTATTCTCAAATCGTATTTATTCAAACAAAAACACCTGTGTTCATTCACACCTTCATTTTATTACATGTATCATATTGTTGTGTGGAAACACAACTGTCCTCTGAGGTGCTGCGTTCACAGTCAGGAGGGTTTGGAATAAAAGCCTTGAAAAGCTGCATCCTACTCGCTACCCACCTCCCTCCCTTTATGCCGCTGCTTGGCGTCACCAAACCAACAAAATGGCCGTCCCACACCGCGTCAGACCAATCAGAGGCCGAGATATTTTTAACTAGGTGTAAAAGCTTTGGGGTTTGCCTAGCAACAGTAACAAGGCGCACAGATCGCGTGAGCACGCAGGCAAAGCCCCAGGCAAGTCAGCAAACAAACACCGAACACTTCACTCGTTTTCTTTCCTTTTTTTTAAGTTCAAACTTACCCTGGACTTGAGCGAAAAAGCTTAACGTTACCATGTTCAAAACAATGAAATGATTTACACTGAAACGACGCTGTCAAAATGACAGAGCAACAATCATTTGATAAGGATTACATAATTCATTCCACTGAAGCAACTCGACACACTGATTACAGCATCTAAACACAATATCTATTTAAATATGCAATATTAATGATGAGAAAAGTGATGAAAATGACTTACCATCGCTTGTTCAATTTTGTTGTCTATGGCCACAACACTGGCACCCGAAGAGCTGTGGGAAGAAAGAGAGAGAATCGTTACTTCACGGCTTAAATACACCACCAACACACGAGAAACTATGGCAACAGCAAAACAACATCACCCTAAACACATAACATTTCGAAAATCGTCGTTTTCAAGGTAATGTCATATTACACATACTAATGTTTTCTGTTTTACAGCGCTGCTGTATTCAGTGTATTTGTTCAGAAAGACATATATTTAATGCTGCCTTCAGCACCATCTTTCAGACCGTGAGTGAACTGAAACAGCAGGCAAGCCGCTTACAGCTTAGGGTTTTCACCCGACCCAAGCAAAAAAACAGCAATAAAAACGCTCAGCTGTGATACCAATGAGCCGAATACCACACAACAGCACCGCGTATATTTTCATTTTCACCGCTCTATTTTTGCACAATACACATTGCACGAGCTTTAGCCTTTATTACGAGCATAACAAGTCTGACATTTTACCTATTGTCGAGCTTGACGGACGAAGTCTCGGTCCCCAACAACGACGAGAGAAAAGATATTGAGAAATTTCTAAGCTGACAAACACCAAGATCCATCGCCACGGAATAGCATGGAGAATTCATGCTATTGCGTCCATATGAAATCGGGCAGGGAAGCGAGCGCGTGTCCTTCCTACAGCGTTTTGAGCATTACATCCTTTGTGTACGTTTGCAGGAATATTGTGCCGTGACTCCCCAGCAGAAAAGCTCGCTTTATCAAGAGACCGTACATCCAGTGCCGCAGCACAAAGAAACTCCAAGGTCAGCTCATCTCTGCGCTGGTGAATATCTGCAGCCTGGGCTATTTGCATAATTTATTTTACACCAGCGCTGCTCAGCACGCCATTGGCGAAGAGCAAGAGCATTTAAATAATCTATGCAGCGACGCCCCTTTTGAAGCTCTTCCGACTCGCTCTGGATAATTTATTCAAACGCGACTTGCCTTATTAGACAATCCGGTTGGAGCGAGTTGATGTTATTTCCATCAAAATTCTCAAGGCACCAACAGCTCTTAACAGCCCATTTATATTACTCAGCATCTATTACCGCAGAAAGCAGGCAGAAATAATCAGTTCTTCTCCATTTTATGTCATTTGCATGGTCCTTGTAGGGAAAAGTATTTTTTTCAAATACTGATTTTTACAAAATGTTTCCCAGTTTGTTTAGTTTTATTGAATGCACGGGCAAAACAATATTTGAAGGGCAATGCCTATGCTTTGAGCACATGTCGCCACTTATCGGCAACCAGCGGAACTGCAGTTAAGTGAATCCCTAAAACAGGGGGTTTCCACCTTTACAAAGGCAACTGGAGCCCCATCAGGACCTTGGACCATCACAGGGACTCCCAAATAAAAAAGCAAAACATTTTATCGATAAAACGCCATATCCTCCTGAGAACTAATATAATATAATTAATATAATATAATATAATTAATATAATATATAATATATATATATATATATATATATATATATATATATATATATATATATATATATATATATATAATTTATTATTATTATTTTTTAATTTTGTAGTTTGTTTCTTATGCTCTAAACAATGTAGACATGGAAAAAAATTGAAAAAATTAAAAATATATTTTATTCATAATATGTTATGCTATGTCCTCTGTAGTGGACACCTGGGGCCTCATTTATAAACGTTGCGTACGCACAAAAGAAGGCGTACGCCACTCTATACGCAATAATTGGTATTTATAAAAAGCAAACTTGACGGGAAAATGTGCGGTCCTTCACGCAAGCTCTGACCCAGGCGTACGCACAAAAACGGGTGAAATGAGAAATGGCGACACCGTCGGCAGATGGAAGAAACACGTGAAAGTGTGTGAAACTGCAGACCGTTGTGTAAAAGAAATGGCAATACTGCCTCTCATAAATAACTTGAAGACTTCACAAAGCAAGAATTACAATTAACAGCCTACACAAACACCCGTTTGATCGATCTGCAGTGTAAAACAAACAAAATCAAACGAAAATCACAACAGAAATGCAAAAAAAAAAAAAAAACGTGAAATATGTTCTGCAACAATATTGGCATGTTATGCAATTCATCCTCATAAATAATATGGTAAACAGAACGAAATAATGTACAAAACTGATATTCTCGTCAATGTGTCCGTCTGGCGGAGCAGATATAGATGCAATTAGATAGACAGATAGATAGATAATTAGGGAGATATATAGATAAATAGATAGATAGATGTATTAATTGTCCACTGGGGAAAGTTGTTTTCATAGTAAAAATTTCTTCATCAGCTCCGGAATCATGGTATTCATGCAAATGCCTTTAGTTTGTTTTATTTTCGATAAAAATAACATATGACGTATGTCTCAACCATTCAGAAAGCTGCAAGAAATTACATTTGCACTGAACTATATCCCATTTCCACGTAGATAATAGGGATAGGGATTAATAGGGATTCCCCAATAATTGCCGCCAGTCTCTCATCAAGAGGGGTCAGCTCCGGTGTCCCGGTTCCCCCACCCGTGGCAGACACACTCTGGCGATGGAGCGCTAGACGCTTTTTTGCCTCGACTTTGATGTCCGATCATTTCTTTTTTTTTTTCGGCCACGGTCCGAGGTTGTGATGCTACAGCATTTACGGCGTCTGCAACCTTTTGCCACTCAAGTGCCTTTTTGGCATTAGTAATGCCCACACTGTGCCCTCCAAAAAATATTTTTCTCCTCTTTTCCACCACGCCAACGATAATTTCTACTTCACATTGAGTGAAGTTACGTTTTTTTGATTTCCTCTCTGTATTTGCCATGATTTCGCAATCGATAAATATTAACTTGTGGGCGTTTCACAGACTATTTATGGGCAACTATGGGCGTGACATGAAGCCGCAAAAGCTGCGCTACATTTAGAATTGATTGTGATTTATTAAGGGAAAACTGCGTAGGATGTGCGTGCGCACTGTTTTATAAATCCGAATATTTCCACTTCGGACGCAAATCCTACGCAAAGTTTTATAAATGAGGCCCCAGGACTCAGTTGTTTAAAAAATAAAAAAGACATGAAATTACATGTATAGGCAAAAACAATGGGATTTTTTTTTTAGGTTTTATGATGTGATATAAAGATGATTCTCAACTATGTTATGAAAGATATAACAAAATGAATTGATATACCATTTTACTTTATGCATTATGTGGATAAAATGGCCATAAATGGAAGTCCCATTCAATGCAATGCATCTATACACTGCATATATTTGTGTTCTTGGGGCAACTTGTAATGTAAAAAAAAGAAGTGTAATAATTGGCAACATTTTCATAATAATATCTCTTGATGTGTAATTTCTTTCCCTATTCACTTGTGTCTCCCAAAATGCCTGATGAACATGCTTTAAGTCCTGGTGTCCTCTACAGTGGACATGTAAGAAATCAATGCCCTGTATCATAACAGAAAGTCAAACATTTTCTTGAGAAGTTGATTTATGACAAACCTCTTAAAATGAGATTTAAATGATAATTACAAAATATATTTACAAAGGAGATTTGAGTGAGATAGATTTGATCACTAAATGAATGGCTGCGTTCACACTTGGCATTAACATGCGATCACCGTGATCTGATCAAGCTGATCGTATCAGTCAATCAGGACATGGCACGTTTACACTTGTCAACAAAGCAAGTGGCTTCTGTAGATCTGGATAACTGATAGGATCTCTCTTTGGTCTGCAGAGGATGGCCACGGTGCAAAGTCGATTTGAAGTGGTGGGTTTTCTTTTAAAAGCATTTTCACTCACGGGAGATTTTACAAATCTCGCAAAATGAGGATGAGGATGAGGTTGCAAAGATGCCACAATGGAAACGCTACAAAGAAATATATGGATTCGAGATCGTAGCCAGCGGTGGTGGAAAAATGCACGTTCTTTACAGAGAATGAATGGTTCTGCAACTTTCAGGAAGGGAAATAATGACAGTGGGTGGGGTTTCGTGTGACGTCAACCTGTAAATGCAGACGCGGTGCTGGATTGGGTTTTTACATTATACTAAGATACGATCACAATGCCTCATCGACTACCACCGAACCAGGACATGTTCATCGGATAACATGCGCGTTTACACTCGTCTTTCCAATGCGTATGTGGACAACATCCAGATACAGGTCGCATGTTAATGCCGAGTTGAAAAGCAGCCAATTTCAGTCGTTCTTGGCATCTCTGAAAAGCCCTGAATGTGCTCTTTACAGGACACCTAGACTTAAAACTGACATGCATGTTGTCAGAGAAATTCACTAAAATATACTAAAAGTCTATTCCTGGGTCCCAGGACGATATAAAAAAGTAAAAAGGACAGTTCAGCCAAAAATGAAAATGATCATCTATTGGTGTTCATTTTTATGTGAACTATCAATTCAACAGATTATTAACGTACCACATTTTGCAATACATTTTTAAATATACAAACTATTTGTACATATTTGTTTGCACATGGACCTGTAGCTGAAAGCTGAGGTCCTAATTTAGAAAGCATCTACAGCATGTTTAGATAAAACTCAGTCCCCTACGATTTAGGCGCAGCTAACTAATCTCATGTGAGCTTTAATTAACGTGTTTAACTACACATCAGCGTGCTTCATATTATCTGCGTGTGCACATGTGTTTGGTTTGCAAGGTTCAGTGTGATGCGAATTCAGTTGCAGAAGAGACAGAAGACTAAACTCAAGCACACCAATTCAGGAGGACAGTTTAATATTTTTAAATGCTAACATGTTCCAAGTGTGCACCACATAGCTACATGTACAGCTTTCAAAGCATGCATTTCTAAATGCACATTATTGAGCTTATTGTGAACAATTCATTCATGCATTTTTATTATTTAAATTTCTTTTTGACCTGTAATACTTAAATCAAAATGTCATTAGTCAATCTTTCAGTGAAATGGTAGACTTCTCTCCAGTGACGTATGCTGGACTTCTCCAATCATTTAGTGTGTTTAAACCGCCTCACTTATAATCGACTTCAAGTTCATTGATGGACAGAACCACAGAACCACTTGCGTTATAGCGACTTTAAGTTGTATTTACAACCATAATAGAGTAGACTAGGTGGAAAAGTTACACAATCTTCAATCTTGTGAGATAAGGATATAAATAGATATTGGGACAGTAAAAGGTAAACAAAAAATGTACTGTTGATTAAAATGCTGACTTTGGTATTACATTGGGGTGGAAATGAATAGGCTTGGACTGTTGCTGGTAACCCAATGCACAGGACAATGGCGACACCAGAAAAATATTGTGACGTTTTTGATAACGCGATCAAATATAGCAACCAGGACGTGTGTGAGAGAGGCGGGCACGCTTCTAAATGCAGCACATGTCAGAAGTGTGAACGCATTAAAAAGTGTCTGAGATAGACTGTCTGCAAATGGCCATTTTTGCATCCAAACACCCTCAAATGCAAGCAAGAGCACCCTCAGTTGATACTATAATAATATATTGGCAAATGTAGTAATATAGAACGTCAAATGTATCCATTTACAATGCGTTTCTGCAGCGGTGACAGGCTCGTAAAAACCTCTCATGAACAAACAAACAAAGTGTAGATGACGCAGGTAAGATATTTATTGTGCATTGTTAGCAGCTTCATTGAACTTTGTACTTTGTGAGACCGCGATGAACTGACATAGTGACAGCGTTTAGTGATCGTAAATGGAGCGTTCTTGGCTCGCTTTTGAGTCTACAGTCTATATAATACATCCATTGAATAAAACTAGTGTTTTTCCTGTTGCAAAAAGGATTAATGGCCAATTGCACGCTGCAAAGTTTCGGAAGTGACAGTGAAATGGTAACGCATTAAAGCAATGTAAAGGCAGACTAATAGATTAATAGAAAAATATTTGTTGCAAAATATTTTTGAAATTCTAAATAATCTTAAATGTCTCACTGTACACTCACTGCTGTGGTGGAGCCGTTGCTTAGCCTAGATCTGCACTTTAAAAGAGCACCCTCAGTGATTTCAGAAGCACCCTCAGTGGTTTGATTATGATACCTGTAGGCATAATAGGCCAAAGATAGGAAGGCATAAGTTGGCCAAATAAAAATATATATATAATTTTTATTATTTATTTTATTACATTTTAAATTTAAATTTTATTATATATTTATTTTAAGTTATATTGTGCTTTGTTTGGAATGCTAAAAAAATGTTCAGTGTTAAATAAATAATTTCAAATTGTAGTTTTGTAATTTATATTTCTTTAAAAAAAAGCAAGACAAAATAGTAAAAAGCTAATATTTACTATTTAATTTATGCAATGGTGAATAAAAATAAATAAATAAAATAAATAAAATAATATATATATATATATATATATATACACAAAACCGCGTTCAGTATTCAGTATTCGGGTTCAGCCAAGAATTTTCCTTTCGGTGCATCCCTAGTCACTGACTAGATATATTTAAAATAATTCAGGCCAAACTGGTAACAAAAAGACATTTGGCATTATCAGGACCCACAAATATCCCCCCATTGCATTATTATACATTATATTCAACATTATATAGTAGTAGTTTAATATAGTAATGACACTAAAACTCTGTGAACTTGATTTTTTCATACACTATAATTTTATTTTGGGTGAGCTGTACACAATACACCATCCACGGTACATATTGTTGCATTTTTGTATTGCGATATATTTTGACCACCCCTAATATAGATGTTTTTAGTTTTTTTTTTAAAATCACCTGGTCATGATCACAAAATAAACTGAGACGGGGTGTTCAGAATAAACTAAACAAACAAAAATAAACTAATGGAAATGAAATGTTGAGTTGATATCAAAGAAATTAAACAAGACATTAAACTAGATATGTAGGAAATCGTTAGGGACAACAGTAAATTATATATAGTTAAATCATGATACAAAAATATCTGATAAAATGCTTTAATGTCCACATAAGATGTGGATATTTCACCATCCAGCTACATCAGCTTCGCAGTTTCAACACACTGTCATTATGATTGTGGTTAGCTATAAAGGCGTGTACAATCCACATAGATGGTAAACTATAATAAAGGTGGCGTAACACCCAACCTTAAGCACAGAGGAATGCTTCATTACACTCACTGGATCATTTCCCGCCAAATGACAACCGATATCCGCAGTTCCTCAGAAGCATTGCATAAGACCTGCCCATTAATGACAATCCTTTGAAAACATTAGAAGGCTTTAGTAATGATGAAATGTTTAAACCAAGTGTATGCTTGCATCCAGTAAAAATAGATCACTTATCCTAATTAAATGCACACCAAATGAAGCCCCAAACTAAGCAGCTCAGGACGCTGTTAGCTGTTCCAGGCTCTTTGACTGGAAGTGGATTTAAGCAATTATGGAGTCCAAATATACCTCTGCTGTTAATGACCTGACCTCATACTACCACCATTCAGAGCGTCATCTAAACGCAACCCACTTATTCATTGACATCTTTGTGTGCCTATCGCAGTTCGCCATCTCACTATTGAAACGGTCTCAATTAAAAAACAGGCCAACTCCAGCTACGTACCTGAAGCCATGACAATTGATATGAACACCTGATTGGGCCAGTAGAAGGTTCTCTGGACAGTGTGTACTCACATAATGAACATGAAGAACATGTTGTCTTTGATAAAGAAGCTTCAGCCCAGACACTTGGACAGAACAACTCATCCATCTACCATTGCCACTTAAAAGTTCCATTGAAGCTCGAACAGAAGATCATTGAACTAGAAATGCCAAAGTCATGCGTTCAATACCCAGGGAATGGATGAACTGAAAACAAATGTTGAATGCAACGCAAGTTACTTTGGATAAAAGCATCTGTGTAAACGTAAATGGCTTTCAACAGAGATCAAATGACACCTGCCAAAATATGCAAAATATTAGAAGTGTTTGACATGCATTGCTATCTAAAAACATGTCAATGGACCAAATATTATTTTGAAGTAAAACTTTCCTTCTGTAACTCAAAATATACTTTGATTCGGTTGACAGACTGAACATGATTTCCTCATTAAAATGAGCAGATTAATCTGACACGCATATGATGCTCAGAGGAACAAAGACCACCTGAGACTATCCAACAAATAGAGGCCATACTTTTCATTCATACGGTCAAATGCATTAGCATCTTTCCGTTTAAAGTATCTTCCAAGGAACAATCTGAATAGAAAATGCTGTGTAAACTATTACATTAGATGTAAGACCAGGCAGTGTAAAACACACTTTACCTTTTCAAATGTTGCTCTAACTCCCAGAACAAAAGCTTCATGGCCAGTTCGTCTCGGCCGTGAACGCTGAGGACTTTTTCTCTCATTGATGTGTCAATCAGCGGGCCTCCAAAAACAGAACTTGCTCCTCTAATCCTCACACGACTCAAAAACACACACGTGCACATGCACAAAGAGGCATGGCCACTGTTTTGCTCCCTTTATCTTCTCCAGCAGTAGTAAAGGTTGAACCACCACCACAAGGCCTGGTTATAGCTCCGTGGTCCTGCCTCCGTTTGTCTTCACTACACTGCCTTTGTGCATCTTACAGGGAGATTCGTGAACAAGAGTGAAAACAAGAGTAGGGCAAGCTGTGATGTCACGTCACTCACAGGGTCACGTGACTGTTACATAAACCAGCAACAGAGATTAAAATATTCCCAATGATCGTTTCTCGCACGCACCCGTGCGCTCGGGGAGGCTGCTTTCCTCACAACCCTCAACGGCTATCCAAACCTATCCCAATGTTTTTTCCCCTCTCTTTATTTTCCCGGCACAGAAGCGTGCATTTCTCCCCTGTGGAGAGAAGAGACGGGCCCCTGCACTTGAGCCGGGACTTATCTTGTCACTTCTCATCAGTCTCGTAGCCCGATGCAGGCTTACAGCGTGTGCGGCTGGTGAAACACGCACACACGACTCTCTAGCTTAGGCTGCTTGCAGCAAAAACAACAACATGGATCCCAACATTGGGAGGGATTTTACCTGTTCAGATAACACTCAGTGACAGCTTTGAATGGCATTGTGAAGCTCCTGTACTTGCGCTACAGACAGCTGATCAGAATGAACACAGCCGCATGACTTCAACTTGACTGAAGCTCAGGAGGCGTACACTCGTCAAGCCTTCATAATACTTCAGAATCTGAACTCAAAAGGAAGTGAACTTCTGTCCAGTATGATAGTTTTAAATCACTGCATTGCACTGTGAATAAAATAAAATAACTAAATAGGCCTGTGGCTATCAGGACATATTACTAGGAGTGGAACAATATATCGGGTCACAATATATCGCACTTAAAAATGCAACAATATGTATCTTGGATATTGACAATGTATCTTGTGTATAGTTCCCCTAAAATGAAAATTACTGTGAGAAAACAAATTCAAGTTTACTGAGTTTTAGTGTCAATACTACATAACTACTATATATAAATTAGAGCTGCAACTAACGATAATTTTTTCTGTCGACTAATCTAACGATTATTTTTTCGATTAGTTGACTAATCTAACGATTGTTTTTCGATTAGTTGACTAATCTAACGATTGTTTTTTCCGGATTAATCTGATGATTCTTTTTTACTGATTATTGTACTTCAAAGAGGGTAGTGCATTTGTATATTATTTTAACATGAAATCGATGAATGATGACAATATTAATTGTATTTCAGGAAGGGTAGTGTACTTAAGCCATTTTAGAATGAAATATATGAACATAAGAGGCATTTTAAACATTATGTAAAACTAATGATACTATTCATCAAAAAATGTATACAGAATAGGCCTAATTAGGAAATGTTGTTTACTATAATAGTGGAGTATGATTTACTTATTGATTTGTGTCAATAGAAAACGAAAATGCACTTGTATTTATCTGAAAAAGGTTCACATACAGGAGCTTTCAGTATAGTGTTAATGTATAACTAGTCGTCTATTTTGAAGATATACATGTGCATAAACAACGACTAAAGCTGCCAGAAGTTTTTGCCCAAACTTCAAAGACACATTTAAATGATTAAAGCTAGAGGCATATCTTAATTTTAATGTTACTTTAATCATGTAAACTACCTATATACAGCATGTTATATATGCATATGTGTTTGGGACAGAGGGGAACCCGGTCGCATTTGCAGCAGATATATGCTGGCCATCATAAATCAAAGCATTAGACGTACTCGGGTCTGAGAAGAACACCGGAAAAGGTGACCAAATAGACAATATTCGTCTGTATTTGCAATACACACGCCACGGTTCAGCTACGCGAGATGAACACTGGCAGTGTGAAAGCTCCCGCTCTCCACGCGCACGGCTTTTAACCGGCGTTACAGAGCCAACCAAGCACAGTTTTATTCGGCTTCTGTTTAAAGTACTCCCACACTTTTGAATGTCGCGTTCTGGCTTTATATGATAAATGATAATTTTCACTATGCCTGGGAGCAGAAGCCGCCATTATTCTAGATCTGTTCTATCTAGAACGTAAAGAATGTGACGCTTCGACACATTTCACGCATGTCAACATTTTCGTAGTCCGTCGTTGCAGCCCTAATATAAATGTTGAATATATATAAACATATATAAATAAAATAATGCAATGGGGGAATATTGGTGGGTCCTGATAATTCTAAATGTCTTGTTACCACTAGTGGCCTACATTACTTTAAATATATCTAGCCAGTAACAGAGTGCAAGCATATTCGTCTAAAATAATTATGTATTTTCAGCTTCAGAATCATGAATATTTGTATTCTGGTGTCACCATTGTCCTGTGCATTTGGTTACCAGCACCAGTCCGAGGCCTATTCATTTCCAACCCCAATGCAATACCAAATTTAGCATTTTAAATCAACAATACATTTTTTGTTAACCTTTTACCATGCATTTTTTGGAAAATCGCAATAATATCGTACCGTGAGTTCAGTATCGTCATCTGCATCGAATCTCGACATAAGGGTTACACCCCTATATATTACATAATAATCACATTTTTATGTAATATATAAAATTACATATATATATTACATATGATTATTGTGATTATTTTAAAATAATAATCACATTCTGAGATATTAACAATCATTGTACTCTTTACATTTCAAATCATGTTATTTAACAACTGATATTTTGTATACATTTCATATATACAGCAGTTCTTATTCACCAAAGAACAAAAGGAATTTTAAGTGAATATAGAAATTACACAAAATGCCCACTTGTCTCCGTTTCTGGTGCATTAGTGCGCTATGAGAGCACTCTATATGACCTCAAAATAGGCGTGTTTTAAATGGTTCATGTTAAGTCCACAGCGCAGCTTGCATTATGATAATGCATTATGCACATGATGCAGTCCAGGCTTCACCTTTTCACATTTATGCATAATTTTTAGCCATTACCATCTCTAAAGGAGATGATTAATTAAAAAATATTATTTTTAACAATGAATAGCAGTAAGCATTTAAAATTAAATAGCCAAAAGCCTAACCCTAACATTTGTTTTCAAAGCCTTAAAGGAAATCATATTCAAAGTAAATAAACAACAGTGTATTTGGGATTAAGCTTGTGACATGAGTGACCATTAATCGCTAGCAAGTTTCATAATCCTGACAGTCCTAGTCTGAGAACTGGGCAGCCTCGATATTTACATGTAAAATAGACTGACATGATTTGAATAAGAGCCTGGTGAGTTTCGTCGAGAGAGGAGCTGAAATGGACACTGTTTAAACAGCTGTGCAGGATCTGCTGCTGCAGATGAGGACTGCTGCTTACAGAAGCCCTGCAGTCAGCAGCTCCCTGATACCCATGAGCCTTCAGTGCCACAAAATGTATAGAAAGGTTGCGTGTTTCAAACAGTGTATATAGACAGGCAGGGCTGTCCCTAGGCAACCGGCCACCCTCAGTGTGTGTAGTCAGGTTGCAGATGCCATTTTCCACATAGTCTTGAACCTGACCCTACTTTATGATTTTCCCTGATTCACAATGGCCGTCTGAAATGGTCCACCAACTTAACACATTAGAACTGAATGTGTACCCTGCATACGTTGGAAATGAATAGGCAAAAAAAACAAAAAAGAACAATCATTATTATGCAAGAGCGCTACAAATGACATACACGGCGAACTGGTCGAGAGGCACATCTCATGAACCTGGTCTAGCTGGAAGATTGGCGAGATCACATTGTGGGATTTCGACATGAACAAACGAAGGGCACGCTGCGTGAGAGAGAAAGTGCCATTTTGCCAATTGGGCTGACAGCAGCAGGTTGCACAACAGAGCTTCATCCTGTATTCTCCAGCTCAAACTCTGACAGTGCAGCACACACAGAATAGACTGGACAACCTCAGCAAGTTTCACTCCATGAGCAAGAAAAGAAGCATGTGAGGACAGCTTCAGTGTGCACGGTGCACATTTACTGCTCAGTATGACTTAATATGGTGACGTTTTTCTAAGAGGAGACAGATGTGCACTTTGCACATCTAGAAATTCCACAATTCACTCTTAATGAAGTGATTTTATGGCACAGATTATAGGCATGTAAAAAGTAAAAGGGAAAAGCGTTTGCTTCTGCTGGTTGTATCTTGCACAGAGTCCCACAGGTTTGTGAGCAATGTGGTTTTATTTTCCGTAGAGTATAGAGTATTCCGTAGAGAAACAGGTATAAGTAATGTGGAGTGAAACCTGGAATTAGCAGGATTAGCCCAAAAGCAAAACAGACCTGGGACGAGTCATTGAAGTAGTTTCCACTACAAAAAGCATGAAGGCCTGCGGCTAGAATAGTAGAAGCCTTCTTGCCTTGCCGCTGTTAAACGCACCAAATCTGCACCGGTCCGCCCTCTCCCTTTGTCTGGAAGCACTGTAGCCTTTATATAAAGTGACAGACGAGGCACTGTAGAGACGCAAGACTGTGGGAATTTACGTTCCCATTTAATTTTGCATTGTGTGCACCTTATAGCCTCATTGCACGCAATATATTGAAGCATTCACCGCTTTATAAGTGCACTTTTCTCAAGTGAACACTTCAAAAGCTGTAAACTGAAGACTGCCGGAGACAAACAGCCATTGATGGTGCGGTTAAGCTCCAGTTCGTTGGGGCTGATCGAGTGAGACAATAGCTGGGATGTAGGCGAATTGAGGGGGATCTGAGAGGGGGGTTGTTTACATTGTACACGATGTTCTTGATGCAGACGGCCAGTCAAGCGCGAGTATTACTTCCACTCTAGCTCCTAATGCGATTTGTGGGCTTTTCGGTATGTTTGCAGACAGTGTCAAGATGTAGCAATATTATGTCAGACTGGGACCATAAAAGAAAAGTGTGCCAAAGATGGCCTGTTCTCCACATGGCACTTTTACATTGTCAAAAGGATGTGATTAAAATAGCCGAATCCTGTAAAACTAGTACATCATTTTCCCACTCAGTCCTGGTCTGAGACATGGCTAGCTTCAATATTTAATTAAATATAAAATAGACTAACATAAAATATAAAATACAATAAGTTCTTTGAGACAAATCACACATTAAACTTGTGCTTTACCACAAAAATCTAATTACAACAAACTAATTTGAAATATATTTTATGAAAAAAGTTGCAAAACTACTTTTTTCTTTCGAACAAAACTGATCCAGCACCCAGCAGCCCTCCATCTTTTAATGGCGTTAAGGCTTCTGTGAATGTTTTCTCGGCTTTAAACCACTTTTACAAATGAGACGTCTCACGGCATGCAGAGAAAGCATTGAGGCTGATGCTTTATCCAATTTAAACAGCAGTATGAGCACTGGGATAATCCGAGAAGGATATTGCATCATTTCCATCTGTCCCACTGTGATGTAGAAGCCTAAAAAGGAAGAGGCATCTCCTCCTGACTGCACTTGGGGAACAGAGCGTTCCTACAGCAACTCTATAGGACAGGTAGTGTGTGAGAACAGCCTGGGACCAAAAGCACACAGTTCTCAGGTGAAGCAGGGTTCATGTTCACAGACTGAGCAGTAATTACCCTGATGGAGCAAACGAGATAACAGGCCTGCCCTCAGTTCATATTTTGGTTTAAAACATGAATCATTCCAGTTTCATGTGCAACTACATGCCAAACAGCCAACACCAAGCAATTTGTTTTTAAGAATTCTCTCCAACTGTGTTAGGCCGATTAATCCGCTGATATTATATTTTACTATTTAATTTTTTTGGCCAAGCTGAATTTTCAGCTCCAGTCTTTACATGATCCATCATAAATCACTCTAATATGCTGATGAAACATTTATTATTATTATTATTATTATCATCATCATCAATGCTGAACACAGTGCTGCTAAATATTTTTGTGGAAATAATGATTTCTTTGTTCATGAAGTTGCAATCACACTTATAGATTTGTTCGCTTGGTCTAGACCAGGGGTGTCCAAACTCGGTCCTGGAGGGCCGCTGTCCTGCAGAGTTTAGCTCTTACTTGCCTCAACACCTGTCTGGAAGTTTCTAGTATGCCTAATAAGACCTTGATTAGCTGGTTTAGGTGTGTTTAATTGGGGTTGGAGCTAAACTTTGCAAGACAGTGGCCCTCCAGGATCAGGATTGGAAACCCCTGGTCTAGACCATAGATCATTTGTAAAAAAATATGGACGTAGTGTCCGTGATGTCACCCATAGGATTCTGAAGAGCAGTTTTGAAGCGTAAAGTAGGGACGAGCTGGCCGTTGCCATCTTGACAGCGCGTCACTCCCGGATAACAGAAAATGGGCAAAGAGCCGGGACGTGGGCGGAGCTGAGGTGACGCGATGACTAACAGACAGCAGATAAACGGCTATCCACCTGTCACTCGAAGTGGCCACGCCCTTAATTATTCTGAACTTTAAGGCTTTATATAATGTAAACGAATGAGTTATAAAAAAAATTCACCCCCCTCACAGTTGTCATGAAGGGCAAAATTAGCCGTATAGACCAAAACCACAATTTGTACCAGGCTGTAAACAGGTTTTTTTTTTTCTGCTGTAAAGTTGGGCATTTTAACATGAGGCTCAATGAGATTCTGCTCCATTCCGGAGCCTGTCCCTAGCGGCCAGTCGATGAATTGCAGTTTAAGTCACTTCCGTATTGGCTTCAAGAGAAACTGGGGGAGGTTGCCGCTTGGTCTGGACCAGCATTTTTTCCTTTTAAGGGTCGCATCTTGTGACATGTCTTGTTTTTGGATCATTTACATGTCTTTGGTCTGCGCTGCGTTTAAATTTTTATTAGAAGAGCACCAGAGTTTGTTTGGAAGCAAACCTAGACCCATCTTTTCAACGGTCTCGGTCCACTTGTTTGGTGCGCACTAGGGTCCAGATGGCAGTGTTCACGCTTATTCAAATGAACCGCACTAGCAGAACTATCATACCAGGGTTAGTCGAACCAAATATGCCAAGTATGAAGACACCCTAAAAGTATTTAATGCAATGAATAATATACAGGCATTATGGGCCACTCTGCTGTAGATCCTGGTAGCTGCATCAGCCATAAAAAATCCCATCGTTTTGACCACTAATCCCACATATTTCCATGTTAGACACCTAGGGAAATGCTTTATGTAAATGCAAACACAACACTGGGGTCACACTGTGTATTTTCCCAATAATTTACCACGTCTCTCTGTTGACTCCCTTTCTTACAAAACTGCACTGCCTGTTTTTCCAGATTCACTGAGCTGACTCCCCCGCCTGCTCCCTCTCTCCATCTGTCATGTCAGCCTGTGACGAGTGTTCCTCTCTCTCTGCTCTGCCCTAATTCTGAGAAGAATATATACGCTCAGTGCCAACCGGCAGAATCCAGTTTGCTTATGGAAAAGAGCCCGCGATGAGAGCCGCGTAGTCGCCCGGGCAATGAGGTGGGAAGCATTCCAAGCCCTCCCTCTACAGCGCTTAAAAACATCAGAAGCATCTCTGTAGTCGTGTGCTGGCCTGTGCGAACAATCACACCTGCACCAGCGCTGGAGCTGCTCTACACGTTTGACAAAAACAGACACGCAACTCACAATGCTGACACTGAGTAAGGGAGCACACTGACTACAGCCATAGAGACACATGAAGCAACTGCCATGAGACATTTCTAAATGATAAGAGGCAGTCATAATACATTTTAAGTCAAAGTTGGAAACAGCGGAAAGGAGATGCAATAGCAAAGTCCCATTTTATATCACGGTAAAGGTACACATACATTTTCTTTTGTTTTATTGCATCTCTACACAGCAGTCCACAAGCTTCGTTCATCAGACTCTAAACTCATCGTTGTCCCTTGCTTTCGTCTCTTATCCTTGGGTTGCAGATAATTTAGGGTGCGTTCGCACTTGCCATGTTTCGTTCGATTAAAACAAACCCTGGTGTGATTGCTCTGTTCGTGCGGTTCATTTGAATAAGTGTGAATGCTGCCATCTGAACTCTGGTGCGCACCAAACATGTGAACAGAGACCGTTGAAAAGATGGGTCTCAGTCTGCTTCCAAACAAACTCTGGTACGCACCAAACAAGTGAACCGCGACCGTTGAAAAGATGTGTCTCGGTCTGTTTCAGAACAAACTCTGGTGCACACTAAACAAGTGAACCGAGACCATTGAAAAGATGGGTCTCGGTCTGCTTCCAAACAAACTCTGGTGCACACTAAACAAGTGAACCGAGACCATTGAAAAGATGGGTCTCGTTCTGCTTCCAAACAAACTCTGGAGCAGTTCGAATGAAATATGAACACAAAACAGACCAAAGACATGCAAACGAACCAAAAACAGGACATGATGTCACAAGATGCGACCCTAAAAAAGGACAGAATGCTCAAGCATACCGTTTTTTTCTCGTCATAGTCGTGGTGTTGCCCATCAGAGGATCGGTACAGGCGTCAGAACCGCGTCTCCTCGCAGCAGATCTTCGTTTGTGTGTGTGACATGGGATTTCTGCTGCCGTTTTGACTCCTTTACACACTTTATAAGCTCTTCACGAGTTCTCACCGGGTCAAAATACCATCATATGTAGCTACACACATACAGCGAGCACATTTAGCCCAGAACAGCATTGTTTTAGATGTTCGGTAAGTTTCGTCGCGAAATATACCCAATAAAAGCCGACCAATCAGGTTGTGAACATATCCCTATGCCTTTAGGTTTGGTGTTAAAATGCCAATGTGAACGCTAAGCAGATCAGGACTAAATTATTTTTTTCAAGCCGAACTACAAGTGTGAACACACCCAGTTTTGGTCATCGCAAACAAAACTATGGACATCACTACTTCTTCCTACAAGTCTCAATTCTCATAGTATTTTCTTAATCCTATGTATTTGTATGTTTTGTGCATACTGTTAACTCTCTTTATTATTGCCCGTCTGTACAGCAACCTTGAACTTGAGAACGGTGCTTTGGAAAAACTTTTTAATAAAAAAAAAAAAAAAAAAAACCTGATGCTTTTTAGCTGGGTTTACATCCAAACATGAAGCAATTATTTTCAAAGTTTGCAACAAAAAAAAAACGTTTTTTTACAAATGCAAACTAGGTGCGTTTCGATCAAGTTATTCGAGCGGAAGTAAGTGATATTGTAACCTAGTAACCAACAGTAAATAAAACACCATCAGCGGAAACCGTAGTGATGTGTCGTTCGCGAACGAGTCGGCTCTATAAGTGAACCATTAGTCGGTTCCCATCTGAGAGTAGCGTTTTCCTTTTTGTATATTAATACAAGACAGAATAATATTATTATCCTTTTGCTACACTGCTTAGCCACACATCAAGTAGTCACTAGCTTGATGTTTTTTTTTTTTTTTTCTCTGTATGTGCGTGCGATCATTTGTGATGACATTACCGGCACAGCTCTCGATTCATCACACACACATACAGTAGGCTACACATACGGAGTGTGTGGTCGAGCAGTGTAGAAAAAAGAGATCCTCCTTAATATCGGGTCAGAAAACAAGATGAGTAACGTTGAATAATTTAACGTTGAATAAGTGAAATGTGCATACATATCAATCACAGGGCAAACATTACTGAATTTGACAGAATTAAAGAGCCAGAAGTTGTACTAAATGAAGCCGTTTGGGAGCTGAAAGAGCCGGCTCTTATTACAAAGCTGAGCAAAATAATCCGGTTACCTAAAAAGAGCCCTCATCTGGGTTTAATGTTCGCCATGTCAGAATTGAGTCGGAAAATGAATTTCCATCTCCCATTATTCGCATTTAACTCTTTTTCGCACAAGTCAAAAACAACCTCAAGCGACTGCAAACTTTGTGAATTAAAGGATTTGGTTTCAAAATTTGGCATTTCAATCACTCGTTTTTGATGCGATACTTCAAAATGCTCATAAAAAGAGGGTGATGGAAACATAGCTGTTGTTGAATAATCAATCATTTTACACATGAAAAGGAAAGAGATAAAGTTCCAAATATAAAGAGAAAATAATAAGACGTAAACCGACGGTATTGCATAGCTGTTACACAGTATCACAGCGCTCAGCCCTAGTGCTCAAGCAGGTGATGCAAGTTTGAGTCCACCTTGTGTCATTCCCCTCTCCTGTTCTCCAATTTTCTGCTCACATTCTATATTTAATAACTCTACTGAACCCATCAATTAAAATGTGGCTAAAATGCAACAAAACGATGAAACCACTATGATGAATCATATCAGATACGCAAAATCATATAGACAAATATCCTGTATATAATTTAGTAATCAAAAATCTGCAGTGGAATGCAGTGCATGTGTGTAGGAGCGGAGGCCCTGCGGAGAGGGAGCCTCAAGCCTAGCCTGTCCTCATTGTGCGTTACATAACCGCTGCTTCATTCAGCGGGGGGACCCCCGTTTGCACTAATCACTGTGCGGGAACACGGCTCCGCTCCCTCTGCCAGTCCTCCCCTTTGTGCCAGTTTGTTTAAACAGGAAGGGGACACAGGCGCAAGGCAAACGGGCACGCCGCCTCCTTCCGCAGGGCTGGCAGGACAACAGACGTGTGCTGTTTGTGCCAGAGAGCAATGCTCTCAGTGTAGAGGAAATACAGAATCAAAGACAGAAGTGGCCGCTGCATTCATACACTGACCTAGATATCAGGTCTGATCACAAATATTGGCTTTTTGTTTACCACATTTGCAAATTCTGTTCTTATTTTAAGTGAATATGCAATGCAATATTGTAGAGTTTGACTGGACATGCATGGTTTGATGTCAACAGATGGAGATATATCTATCTATCTATCTATCTATCTATCTATCTATCTATCTATCTATCTATCTATCTATCTATCTATCTATCTATCTATCTATCTATCTATCTATCTATCTATCTATCTATCTATCTATCTATCTATCTATCTATCTATCTATCTATCTATCTATCTATCTATCTATCTATCTATCTATCTATCTATCTATCTATCTATCTATCTATCTATCTATCTCGCAAATTATGAAAATTTATTTTTGGGTGAACTTTAAGGGTACTTGCCTCAGAAACAAGCAGGAGCTATAGATGGCTACAGCACAGACCAGACAGAATCACCAGAGAAGATACTCTGCACATGGTGATATCCGAGTCACAGACTTCAAGCAGCCATTGCATGCAAAGGATATGCAACAAAGCACTAAAAGTGACCTTAATTTGCATAATATCGCCGTGTCCAAACATTGTGTTTTTAAATGGGGTAAGGACCAAGGCTACGTGTACACTGTCGGTTTTTGGGACTGACAACCTCATTTACTTACAGGTGTGAGTCTCTTAATGTCCCGTTCACACAGCAACTTACAGTAGCATCTCGAATACTGTCTGTATAAACATGCAACGGGTGTCAGCCACGTATTCTCACACTAGTAACCATAGTAACAGTGAACAAAGTCTATCAAAGACGGCGACCTCCATAAAACTGAAGTCTTATCACGACAAGAGTCTTCATTAAGCAGCAGCTTTTACATTTGGGTAAAAAGTGCAGCATTTGAGTAGAATGTAGAACTTAAAGGGATAGTTCACCCAAAAATGAAAATCATCCCATAATTTACTCACCCTCAAACCATCCTAAGTGTATATGACATTCTTCTTTCAGACAAATACAATCAGTTATATTAATAAATGTCCTGGCTAATCCAAGCTTTATAATGTCAGCCCAAAATTTGAAGTCCATAAAAGTGTATGCATCCATTATAAAAGGAATCCACACGGCTCTGGGGGGGTTAAAAAAGGCCTTCTGAAGCGAAACGATGGGTTTGTGTAAGAAAAATATCCATATTTAAAACTTTATAAAGTAAAAATAGCTATATAAAATGTCATATACAACTAGGGTGGCTTGAGGGTGAGTAAATCATTGGGTAATTTTACATTTTGGGTGAACTATCCCTTTAACCTGCAGACAGCGCGGGTTTTCGGGACAGTGTGAGTCCCGAAAATGTACAGGTGTGGGTTCAGTAATAAAATGCTGTTGTCACTGCTGGAAATAACCAAACTGTGAGAATGTAACCGTATTAAGTCTCAAATACAGGACTGACAACCATATTCTGGCTACTTTTGGTATTATGCCTAAACAACATCTCATAAGAATTTTTGTGATATCTTCAAATTTGGAAAACAACTTGGTTAGATATATGGCTGAGATATCATAATTTTAGAGTTACATTTTTTTTGTAACATACATTTTAAATAAAATAACAAATGTTTAGTACAGTACATTTGCTTTACAGTAAAACATTTTTTAAAGTGCTTTCACTTCTGCTGGTTATCATCTTCTTTAAAAAGACCAACCAAACATAGGTCTATATTCCAAAGCATTCATGAATTACATCCATTTAAGTGTGTGCATTTTCACAGGGGGTGACAGTTTCTTTAAATATCTGACCCCAAACTTTTGAAGGGTTGATTCAAACAAATGACTGTTATACTTGCATAAATGACAGCTGTAATTAGGAAGAAGTTTAAAATGTCATCAGTTAGTTCATCAGGGTTAAAGTACTCAAGTTTACAGAGAGACACTGAGACCTAAAAAATGTTCAGCAATGTAGCCTCGAGCCCAAGATGAACAGATTAAGACTCATGTTTTTCAGGAATCACAAGAGTTTGCTGAACTGGCAGATTGGCTGTCATTCTTGGTATTTATGATGGAGAAAGCATGTCTGTTCTATGAAAGATGCCCGTTTCATCACTCTGTGCTCCTGTAATGACAAGCAAAGCTCGGTTGAGAGGCTTGGGTAATGCTTAACATTACTACTGAGAATTGAGTTTACCTCTACGAAGCTAATGGAGCCAAGAAAATGCTGTTTGTTAATGAAGGCGACCTTCGGCCTGAACACGATGAACGTTTTAAAGTCATTGTTTGTAGTGACTTCTTAACCTCACACTGCACGGTTTAGTGTTCAAGCCTTGCTATATTTACCCCGTCCGCTCTTCTCTTCCTGCCACACTCCCTGATCACCCCTCCATCTCATTAAACGTTCACTCACAGAAACCAATATACCAGATTACAACGTCAGATGCAAATCCATGACGCCCGCTTCTTGACCGCAATAAGTCTTAATCGTTGGGTGCTGTCCCAGGTGTATAAAAAGCCAGTGCATTGTGTGGGCCAACTAAATAAAGATCGTCAACATTTTCCTTTAATATGATAACATTGGATATATACCAGTTAAAAATGCAAAAGGTACCAGAAATCTCAAGTACACTATGTACCAATAAATGGGTTGACAGCTCACAGAGAAAGACATACTAGCTGGAGAGAGAAACAAGACAGCGATACGGAGAGGGAGTGGCAGAGCTCAGCCGGTTATAACCGGTCCTCTTGACTCCGAGGAGCTCACGGTCCCTATAGTACAGTTACAAAAAGGCAGCTGGGTTTTCCCTGTTCAAATCCCTCAGTTTTCTATTTGTCTTTGTCATTTGCACCCAGCTCTAGCAGCTTCATTTCATGACTATAAGGTCTCAAAGGCCCAACAAAGGTCACACAAATAGCAGTG